>NC_133620.1:343435490-343737990 GCF_048593235.1 Sminthopsis crassicaudata | reverse complement strand
ATTTTGTCTTTGGAGGCCCTTTGTTCCTTTGGAGGAACCTAGCAAGATTCCATGTAAAAAGCCTTTAGATATTTTTTGGAATAACTGAAGTTCAGTCTTCATGATTTAATCACAGATTGGTTATTGTCATCCTGGCTCCAGAATAACCAAATCCCTTAGGGGGGAGGGCTTTATCCTACATAGTTTGCAGCTGTTCCAAAGTATTCTTTGGCATCTTCCACTGACCAATGGAAAGAGGCTTCAACTACTCCTGAACCTTTCTGTGGGGTTCACATGGCAAAGATCATGAAATGGGGCTTCATGCATATCTTTTTCATAGGGTTGACCTGAGGAATGTTGTATTCTAGTATCATAGATTTAGATCTGCAAAGGATTGTAAAGTTAATTGAATCTACCCCTGGCATTTTTGCAGATAAGGAGCTTGAGACTAAAAAAATGTTAAGTTAAGTGGCAGAGTGCTGGACTTCTTAAACTTTTTCCATTTTGACCTCTTTTCACCCAAGAAATTTTTACATGACCCCAGGTATATAAGTATATTAAACAGGTATATAAATCAAATATTTACTGATAATAAATAAATAGATTGATCTTTAAGTAATTGGTCTCCGAGGATCTTTTGGCTCTAATTCTATAATCCTATGGAGAAGCTTAACCTCAGTTACCAAATTAATAACAGAGAGCTCGCTCCAGAGAGAACTCTCTATTCCCTACATCAGTGGTTCTCTTTATCTTTTCTTTTCTTTTCTTTCTTTTTTTTTTTTTTTTTTTGGAAAGGCAATTAAAGTTAAATGACTTGCTCATCGTCACACAACTAGTAATCGTTAAGTGTCTGAGGCCAAATCTGAACTCAGGTCCTCTTGACTCCAGGGTTGATGTTCTACCCACTGTACCATCTAGCTGACCCAAAGATTCTCAAAATAGGATTTTGGGACCCTCTGAAAAGGAGGAGTCTTTAAGATCAAAATTATTTTTATAATAATACTAAGATAGTTTCATTTTTAATATGGGAATGATTGATAAATATAATCCACATAAACAAAAGTTCTTTGGGATCCTCAGTAATTTTTAAGACTATAAAAGTAGCTTGAGACCATTGGATTATACTAAGCTGAACTTTAAAGCACTTTAATCATATAACCTATTATTATTAATTCAACAAATATTTATTGAACCTGGCTTTTTGCAGAGGATTGAACAGGTAATAAGGGATGGGGATGGGGATAAGATTAGCAAGGGCTCTTCAATTTCTACTTCTAAAATCCACAAAGAACAAAAAAACCACCATTAAGTTAATTTTGTTAAATTAAATGGTTCCAAGAACCAAGAACCATGACATATGGGGCTGGATTTGGGATGGTAAGGTCGTCCAGTAGAAAAAGAATTTGGAGTCCCCTGACCAGCAAATCTCAGCTCTGTCACTTACTACCTGTGAATAAGGGCAAGTCACATATCCCTTGGGCTTCATTACCCTCGTCTGTGAAAAGAGGGGATGAGATTTAAATAACTTTTAAGATCTTTTGAAGTTCTAGATCCATGAGTCCTAATATAGAAATTAAATGTCAAAAATGGGTGGGAAGGACAACTAAATGACAACAAAAAAAGATCTATTCCATCTTTTGGTCAATGAGGACTCCTGAGAGCTGGACATCCCCTTCCTCTGCAAGGTAGCTAAAAGACCTAGAGTAAGGTGGTTCTAGGAGTAGGATGGACAGCAATCTCCTTTGGGTGGTGATGAGGACAAATGAAGATTGTGACTCCTCTGGAGATCTGAAATCTCTGGGGCCCTAGAAGTCATGGTATGAGTAGAGAAGGCTGGAAAGACTAGAGAATGCAGAAGGGAGGTTTTTAAAAACAACAGCTACAAGACAGATGTGAAAACACATTTGTCTTATAGGTGTTGTTTTTAAAAATCTCTTTCTTAACCTAGACCTTAGGAAATTACATAGAAGTAGGTGTGCACATGATTAAATCTCAATCTTTGGCAATGTTGAAATAGAGATGTATATACCAGTATAATTTAAAAGGCTTTAAAGACTTGGTATAATGTTTAACTTATATTGGATAGCTTGCTGTCTAGGGGAGGAGTGTGAGGGAAAGGGAAGGAGAAAAATTTGGAACACAAGGTTTTGCAAGGGTGACTGCTGAAAACTATTTTTGCATGTATTTTGAAAATAAAAAGTTGTAGTGTTTATGGTAGGTGACTGTCTCTTTAGAGGAGAAAAGGGACAGGCCATCAAAATAAAAGATAGCAACAACTTTTAAAAAGTGAGTTTGGAATGTTAGAAATATATTTCTGAATATGACCACTAGATGGTGCCATAGTGCACACAGCACTCTGGAAAGGGGGTAAGGATCTGTATCCTGAAGAACTGGGTTCAAATTCAGATTTACACATTTTCTAGATGTGTGATCCTGGGCAAGTCATTTATCAGTTTCTTCAATGTAAAATGGGAATTTTAATAGTACCTATCTAAGAATAAAACATAATAATTATAAAGTACTATAAAGCAAATCTTAAAATACTATATAAGCTATGGTTGTGGTTTTTATTATTAGGCATGGTAACTGAAGTCGCATCTTCCTTATTCTAACCTTCCAAAGTTAGCTGAAAAGTTGTGGGGCTTAAACACTGTCATAATACCAATTCCTACTCTTCCCGAGGAAAAAAAAAAAAGTAAGATGAATAGGAAAGGTCATAGCTGGAAAGGCCCCTAAAGATCATCTGTTTAACTGCTTCATCTTACTGATGAGGAAATTAATGCCAGAAAGGAAGTTAAATGACTTGCCTAAGGCCATATCACTGATGTCAGAGCCAGATTTAGAATTCCAGGTCCTCTGATTGCATTTCCCCCACTCTATACTGCCCTCTGGACTGCCAAATAGAACAGCTCTATCAAAGGCATCCACAGCACTTCTGCCTGCAGTGAAACGGGAATGCCCAGCTCCAGGGTAGCCATAATTTCATCACAAACAGGAAATCTCTGAGGGAACCAGTTATCTACACAGAGTGAGGTCTTCTCCTGGGCCTGAATAGAAGACTCCTGGGGTCTGAATTGTCCCTGACAAATGTTGAAGGTTTCCCTTTCTTAATCCCCTTTCTATGAGGGTATACTCAGAGAATGCAAATTTTTTTATTATTAGCCTGAGTCAAAAGGATTAGAAAGAAATTCACAAATAAAAAAAAAATAGTAATGCTCTCCATTGGCAAATAAAACTAAATTCTACATTACCTGTATATGTTTTTTTTTTTTTTTAATTCATTCCTTACTACTATCCCTTTAGGGTAGATAATTGAAAATTTAATATGTTTGTGCTTAGTTTTATTACTGGAAATGACATATCTTTCTGGGATAGATCTGTGATCTTGATAAAAATGGACTCAATTCTGGAGGTTCTTCTTAGCTGGGGGAAGACAGAACTCTCAGCACTGTTACCAAACCTTCCCTACTCCTGCTTCTTACTTCTCCTTTCCTTTCTCATTACTCCCCCTCTGTCCCACCTCCTTCTACATCCAGTTGGACTTAATTAAATCTTTTTCTTTCTTTCTTTTTAGTCTTTGTTAAGCTCAAAACCAGTGACACTGAATTTAGTCAGTTTTGTCTCCTGGTAGACTTTATGAAACAAGACCAATAGGTTTTTAAGAACTCAATTCATCTAGGATGAGAGGGTAAACTGTCTATTGTGGGGTGGGGTGGGAGAATGGGGTAACCTTTTCATCAAATATCTCTGGTGTGGATTTGATATCCAAGATATATAAGGAATTAACACAAATATATATGACCATGAGCCATTCATCACTAGAAAAGTGGTCAAAAAATAAGAATAAACAGGTCTCAAAAGATGAATTACAAACTATTAACATTTGACAGATTGCTCCAAATAAGAAAAATGCTAATTTAAAATAATACTAAGGCTTCACCTTACACTTAGAAAATTTGAAAGATGACAAAAAATGTCAATAGTCAATGTTAGAGAGCCTGTGGAGAGAAAGTCTTATTAATGCACACTTGGTAGAACTATGGATTAGTCCAGCTGTTCCAGAAAGTAATTTGGAATTCTGCTAAGAAAGTAACTTAACTGTCTATAACTTTTGATCCAGAGATTCCCTCCTTCTAACAGCTGGCCTAGGCAGAAAGATTTTCTATATAGCAAAATATTAATTGCAGCACTTTATATGCTGAAAACAAAGTAAGCATTCATTGATTAGGGAATGACTAGACATATTATGATGTATGAAAGAAACAAGGAATATTAAGAAAACATAAAAGCATTTATACGAAACTCAATGTTGTATGAATAATCAGGTTTGGTCCTAGGGTAGAGTTTTTACCATGCTCCTCCCTCATTTCAGAGTTGGGGAGAGGGATAGGACTCTGGATTTGGAATACTGGCACCACACCCCCCCACATATATATATATGTAAATGTATATGTGTGTGTATGTGATATGGGGGCAACACACATATATAACAATATATGAATAATAACATATAAGTATGTGTGAGTGTAGGTATGTATATTCCTGAAAGAATGAGTAGAGGAGGAAATGAATGTGATACAGCAACTAAAAGGCACCAATATCTCTTTAAAAGAACATCCAGCAATAAATAGTTTTGACCCCAATACCAGACTTTTCCCCTCTGACTGGACCTGCTGTAGGAGGAGTTAGTTTAGAAGGCCAGATGTTCTGCCTCGCACTCAGTAACTGAATAATCTCTTTAGGTGTAAGACCTGACTCCCAAACCCCCTCACTGCTTGTGAATTCTTTGCTCTGAGTGACTCACATTGAACTTTGGGTGTGGGGGGGGAAACCCCCGCAAGGTGAGCTGAAGGCCGGTTCATTTGGGGCAGAGAATGGACAAGATGCTCTCTAAGGTAAAGGAGAATACCAGAGTGCTCCCCTCAGATTATCGAGTCCCAAGCACACTGACGTCAAAACCCAGAGCGTTTGATCCCGAGGAGATCAGCGCCGGAAGAAATTACCTGCTCCTAATTTTCCCTTTCTCACACAAGGTATTCACTGTCATTCAGGCGTTAGGCCTTCTTTCATTCACCGGTTCTCCAACTCTCAAGAGTCGGAGTCAGGGCCACCCGGCGCCCCTCTCCCAGCCCTCTCTCACTCAGCCTCCCCATCTCGGGCGGACCGGAGCAGGAGCCAACGGAATGGACGTGTGTTTTATTATAGCTTTGGTCAGACGGGGCGCGGCGGAGCCGGGCCAGGGACTTTGGGTATCGCTGGGGTCAAGGGATCAGGGGATAAGGAAAGCTGTCCCGGGCAACCCCAACCTTGACCTCCCAGGGTGGGAGGCAGGAAGCGGGAGGAGCCCCTGTTGGAGGAGAGGTTTACCCGCTGATAATTCTTCTCTCCAGCCTTCCCCCGGGATTGGGAAAATTGGAAGGGGGACGCGGCACTCCGAGACAATATACAGTCGTATTATACATATATACAATGCGGAAGGGGGAAGGGGAGGTCTTTACAACCCCGGGGCCAACGGGGGCGGTCTGTGACCTGGAGCTACTCCGGAGCCCTGGTCTGTGGCCGCCTAGCTGGTGG
This sequence comes from Sminthopsis crassicaudata, assembly GCF_048593235.1. Lineage (NCBI taxonomy): Eukaryota > Metazoa > Chordata > Mammalia > Dasyuromorphia > Dasyuridae > Sminthopsis > Sminthopsis crassicaudata. Next base: position 343,732,437 of record NC_133620.1, on the reverse strand, counting down.
CCCCTAAGGTCCCAGGTGCGAGAGCAGGCAGAGGTTGCCTCCATCCTCCTCCCCTCTAGCCCCTCCCTTCCTTTCGGGGTCTGACTGGGCATGGGGGGAAGGAGGCAGGAGGAGACCCGGGACATTCTTCCCTCTTTACTCGCCTGCTTCGGGTGTAAATTAGCTCCGAAAATGCCCCCAGGGCAAGGCTGGGGAGGAGGGGGTCGGGAAGGGACGCGGGAGGGAGAGACGCCCTGCCCCCACCCCGCTCTGTCCCGGCTCAGTCGGAATAGATGATGAAGCCGGAGAAGGTGCTGTATTTGTTACTGTTGCCGCCGTGCGCCTTGCCGCCGTCTAGCTTGATGAAGACCTCGTCCCCAGCATCCAGGTGCAGAATCACGCTGTTGCTGGCATAGTCATAGTTCTGGTCAGCATCCTGGGCGATGGCGCTGGCCCGGACCTGGGGGCCGGGGTGAAGTTCGGGGAGAGAAACCGGGGGAGAATCAGGGAGAGGAACAGAAGAGCGAGGAAAGAAAGGGGGCAGAGGAATAGGGAAAGGAGAACAGAGAGGAGAGGGGCAGAGGAGTAAGGACAGAGAGGGTGGGGTAAGGGTGTACAGAGAAAAGAAGGGATAACAGAGGAAAGGGAGAAAAAAAGGCAAAGGGTGAAGGAACGGAGGACAGAAAACGGGGGAGAGAAATTAGGGGAATGAATGTCATAAATCTTGCACTTAGCGCAGTGTTGAGTTGGGCTGCACCTCTGGAAGACAAAGAGGTAGATTATCCTCATGGGCCCCTTTTTTCCTTCCTTCAGGTGTCTGATCTGTAATCGTTTTTCATTTACTTGACCAAAGGGGAACAAATGGAAGGAAAATAAAAGGATCCCTTCCTTCCCACTCCCCCCCCCCCAAAAAAAAAAAAGTCAGGATCTACTCCTTGCTGTACTTTGGATTTAAAATGTAATCTTCCTCTTTGACTTGCTTGGCAAGGTAGAGAGTGGATGAGAATGTGGAAAAGATGAGAGTTGGAGACAAATTTGTTTGTTGTTTTTTTTGGGGGGGGGCTCCATATTTTTCAGAAAACTCTAAACCAGATCATCTCAAAGACCTCTTTAGCTCCAGTATTCTTTATTCTATCTTCAAATCTAATTACTTATAGGGAAGGAGTAGGGAATCAGAACAATTCAAAGTTTTTCTCTTCCCCTCCTGCCACTCCAAATTCCCAAGTGATTGAAAAAGGGGCTGGGATGGCATTCTGCTTTAGTAGCTAAAAAGCCATCTTTATTCATTTCCTAATCATCCCTGCCTCCAAAAGTAATTTCTTCCACAAAAAAAGTAATATATGTTTATATGTGTGTGTGTATATATATGTGTATATATATATATACATATATATATATATATATTTATAGTCAAACAAGGACTTTTGCCTAATATCATTGAATCTCACCTCCCCTGCACAATCTACCTGTGAAGTGGTAAAATATGTTTATTATTCCCATTTTATAGGTAAGGAAAATGAGGTTCACAATTTATAATAATATATCTGCCTGCTTAGTTGGTGGTAAGGACTAGAATCCAGTGCTTCTGATTCCCAGTTCACTGATCGTTCCATTACTATATGTACAAAAGGCAACACTTTTATCAGAGGGAAAAGATTCAGAGGAAGAACAAGGATGTCTCTCCCCCCTTCATAAGCCAGGTCTACTCATTGCTACACTTTGAGATTCAGATAGAATCTTCCTCTTTCATGTGTCAGGGTGATTTGGGGATGCTGGTTTAAAGCTAACTTAAAAACTACACTGAGACTTTAAGGATGTTTTTTTGATGAATGAGGCTGAGGAATTCCTACCACTTCCTTGATCAAATGGAAGTCCCTGGAAATTAGGAATAGAATTCAGTTTGCAGACCCCACCTAACCCACAGCCAGGGCTATATGGTCAAGTGATCTCTTTCCTCTAAGATTCTCCAGCTTTGGAATTAACTCCTTTCTTCCAGGGATAGAAGTGAAGAGACATCAAAAGGAAATGCAGTTCAGTGCAGAGAATGGGCATACAAGTATATTTTCTCCCTCTTTGAGATCAAGAGTCTCTTGGGTCCTTTGTTTTTCAAGACAACTTAAGGAACTATAAAGAGTATTAAACTTGGAATAAGCCAACCTGGGATGGAGTCCCAGCTGTGCTACTCACTAGAAATGTGACTGTTGTTTCATCTGTAAAATGGGGATAATGCACTATTTACCCTTCTCAGGTCCAACTAACTTCAATCTGTAATAAGGTTAAGGTCATCTCCTTTTGATCAGGTCCCTAAAGGGAAAAGTGACATGGGAAGTGATGTATAAAGGTATTAAACGTAAAACTGAACAAAAACTTATCTGAAGCTCTCTGACCCTCACCTGCTGGGATGACAAAGGGAAGAGTAACCATTTCCCCACAGTCCATTGTGAAGGGTTGCCCTCACCCTCTTCCCTGACCTGCATTCCCTTTCATAGAAATGCCCCTTCATTTTGAACTGAGTTGTAGAAGCACAGTTGGGATCACCCTGAGTCTGAATCCCAGGATCAGGGGTCACTTCAATAAGTGTAGAGAGATGAAATAATTTTAGGGCCAACCTCATAGAAATATGAGAAGCATTTAGTTTACCATTTCTGCCCATTACCCTAGGCTGAAGAATACCTTTAAGGGGCAGGATGAGCCCCTCCTGAATCTGGTCCTTTTCCCTAATTCTCCCCAATCCACTGTCTCTCCAATTTATCCTCCTACATAGCCAATTGAGGAGAATACTGCCAGAGAAGTGACTGCCTCCTATGGGCTCAAAGAAATAGTACAGGTCAGTGGTGGAGCAGACCTGCACATATCCACATGCCATTCATTTAATGTGCAAATTCGGGTCCCTATTCCTTGATATATTCAAAGTTGTCACTAGAAAAACTTCTGGGGTAGGTGCACAATCACTCTCCAGCTGAGCCTACGGAATAATTAGAATAGGGAGGGGAGACTCATGTTCTCTTTTTGGGTAAATGGGTGAGAAAATTTTGTTTTTGGTCACTGGCATCTTCAGCTTAGATTTTTGATAAAACAAAGAAATAAGAGTTTTGGGGAGGTTTAATGTTGGGGAAAGATTTTGAAATGCTGAACATTCCAGAGAAATAAACATAACTTTTAGTGTTCTCTCCATAATCTTAGTGTCATTTATTATTATGTACGCATTTTGTTATCTCTTGCTAATACATTAATGATATTTATTTTTATTACTCAAATTAATCTGCCCTTAATTCATTATGACAATGTATTCTTAATAACCAAATCCATTTTAATATTTGCCGAGTGAATGATAAAATAATCTTGCTTTAGAAATCTCCTGGTGGTCTGACAGGCATCTAAAAATATTATGATTATTACTTATTAATCACCATGGTTGTTCTTGAAATTATCCTAATTGTCTAATGAGACATGAAGATTGTGCTATTCCCATTTCTATTTCACAGGATAGGGAATTGAATCTCAAAAATCAGGAACCCAGATATAGAAAGAGAAGGGGATTTAGGATTACTGAATGATAAGGAAGATCAGAAAAGGGAACAGAAAAGACCTATTTGCTTAATGTCTGATGTTCAGGTAGAATCTGGACGACCACTTGTTGACAATAATATAGAGGATATAATAAAACTTGCATTTCCATAAGGCTTTAAAGTTTGCAAAATTTACATATATTATTATGTGTGAATCTTATTACCCATATTACACATAAGGGAACTGAGACTCAATAAGATGTAAGTGACTTGCCTAGGATCACAAAGTTATTCATGTTGGGTTTAAATAAAATATAAGCATATCATGCAGATTTTAACTCATATCTTCCTGACTTTAAGTCTGTGCTGCCCCTTTCTGCTTAAGTAGAGTTGGGTTAATATCCCTGCGACTCAATTTACTTCATCTGTCAAATGAGAGATTGGGTTAGATTGCCTCTAAGGTCCTGCTACTCTAGGATTCAGATGAAAGCTTCATGTTGTAAATTCGGCCTACAAAAGGTGAAATGTTACTGGTTCCATAGAAACAATGCTATAAATGGATATCGTCTAATCATATTTCCTGCAGAAATTTTTGAATGTACTTGTGATGTTACTGAAACCTCTGTTGGTCAACAGGCTTTTTTGAGGTTCACTTGCCCTAAACCTAGAGACTTTAGGGAAGCCAAACACTTAAATCTCTTAAGTCTCTTCACTCATGAGTGAATACTTTGTTTCCTCATAGAGCAGATCCTACTCAGGGTCTAGAAGTATAAGAGTGACTTCTCAGGTAGTCTTTCTTAGACTTCCATTCCAATCCTGTGAGTAAACTAACTTTAGCCTAGGGTAAATGTCAATGGATAGAACTGGCCTCTAACCTGTGGGTGGTAAGAGTCAAACAGAGCAGGCAAGCTAAAGACAGGAGAGTCAGGAATCAAATAGAAGTTATTCCAAAGTGAGAGGATTTCCTGTTTCTAGTCTGCTTGCTATTTGACAACATATTCATTTGCTTTGGAGAGATTCTGGGGCTGCCTCCCCTCCAACACTATTAAAGTGGACTCTGGGGCCATATCTCTGACATAGTCCACCTCTGGTCACCAGTCATGGCTGAATTCTCCTTAGGGCTTTAGGGGCAAAAACACATACTCCTGAACCCTCTTAGAAGGAAAGAAGCCAGATCTTTTTTATACTGCCTTCCTCTATTAAGTCAAGTCTTGCCTCAGTCTCCTCTAAAAACCACAATTTAAAATGTTTTCCTTTTCCTATTAAAAAACACACACAACCCAACAACACTTATTCTTCTAGAATCAATATTGCAGAATTTCTGGGCTCAAAGGGACCTTAGAGATCATCTAGAACAACCCATTCATTATTCAGAAGGGGCCCAGAAATGACAAGTAATCTCCTAAGGTCACACAGTAGCAGAATTTGGACCAGAATCCCCCTTCTTTTAGTAACTGATACTGGTCACAGGTGCCTAATTCCTTTTTATGCTCCACATCTACTAGATCTCCATACCCCTTTATATCTTTAAAGTTCCTCTCTTTAACTCTTATAAATCCCTGGGTAGTCAGGGGAACAAACTTCTATTTTATAACTGCATTGCCTAACATATGGCTGGATCAGAGCCAATAATATACTTCCTTCCTACCCTTTCCCCTTAAATCCCTCCCCTACCATCCCACCATGATCTTTCACTCCTACCCCCTGCAGCCAAGAACCTAGTCTGAGAGTATATAGCTCCCCAAGTTTAGCTCTAAATACATGCCCACTCCTTCCTTTGAGAGAATTCAGGGATATGGGATAATGGTCAAGGAGATGGAAGAGTTTGAGGGAAATGGAAGCATCCACAAATGGAAAGCAAAAAATGCAGGATGGACCTCAGAGATATGAGGAGCAGCCAATAGCAGAAACAAATGAACATCCAGGAAGACACCCCCAGAGAGAAGAATGACGACTCAGGAGAGACCACCTCCTGGAGAATGAATGGAAGCTTCTTCTCTCAAGCTTTGGGGAAGGGGGGGGAGTAGAATTCCTCGTTCTCTATTGGCTCATCCCTAAATCTGCAACTCCTCCTCAGTCCTTTTTCTTTTCCCCTCTCTCTCTTTCCCCCTTTCCCTCCTCCTACCTTTGCTCCTTGCCCTGTCTCTTCCTCTTATATCTTCCTTTGAGGCTGACCCCAGCCACATCTAGAGCTGTTCTGGGAGGGGAAGGTGGAGGGGGTGCTGGCTTGGGGCACATCACTTTAGATTTCCTCCCACTCAAACGGAGTTAAAATGAATGTGATGAACAGTTACAAAAGAACAGCTTGACTGGGGTGAGAAGTGTGTGTCAGGGTTAGTACCAGCCATCTAAGGACTGATGACGTGGATAAGATTGTAGGAAAGGATTACATGACTAAAGGTGTCTGTGCCTCGAAATGGTGGGACTATCTCCTCCCCCACTGGCTGCTTCCCTGAGTCATTCACTAGTCCTGAACCATCCCCATATGCCATCTCAAAGAGCAGGTCCCTGATTTACAAGGCTCTGTCCAGACCATGCCCCTTGCCTGGAAGCAAGGCTATTTTTCTGTTTGGTGTTGGAAGTAAGCTATCATTATTTCTCCATAAGTGATATTAGTGTATTTTTAGCATTAGACATCTCCCCTTGGGCCACCCAGTGATGGGGAAGGACTGAGGAGGGTGGGTATATCATTTGTCTGGAAAAGACAAGGGCTCACAGCCCTTTATGCCCACCCCTGAAAGGTTCTGGATTCAAACTTTCTTTGGGGAAAAGGAGAAACTCAGATCTCAGCATTCAAAGGTGACATTGCTGAATCTTTTATTGGTGATTAATAAGCAGAATTATATTCTAATCAAGGTCAACCACTTACAGGGGCGTAGGGTAGAGCCTAACCTGCCCAATTTAGCAATTGAGGGCATAAATGAAAGAAGGGTGAGAAAGGATGAGACAGGGACACAAACACACCACTATGACTTTTTCCTGATCTCTACCCCCCCCCTCCACCTTTAGCTGTACTTATGAGCCTCAGTTTAGGCAGGCACAGTCTGAGAAGATAAAGACTATTGGAGAGAAAAGAATAAACTGAGACTAAGGTCCCAATGTGTTCCTTCTCCACTCTGCACAGTTGCTAGAGAGCCCTTTCCTCCTGCCCACACTGTCTAAGGCTCACAGCCTACCCCTTAGGTCAGTGGACTGCCATAAGAGACATTTCAGCCCAGACTGGGTCAAAGGAATGATTGTGGAATGGGTTTGGGAGCTGGAACAGGACACGGTATGGCATTAGAAGCTTGGAGTTTCAGATCTTCCTTTTTCCCTTCTCCCCCAAGGTGAAGAAGGCAGCCACAGCAGCAACTCCTTGCATTTCCAAGCTCGATCCCAGATTTATGGGCTCCTGGGGATTGGAAGTAGGCTGGGGAAAAGGGGAAGATTCTCCTGGGCTGAAATTTTGGATGCCACCCTTCCCCCCCCCAAGCAAATAAGGAGGAGAGAGGAACTGCAGCAGAACTCAGACACCCGCAAACCCTGTGTCTGGAAGGGAAACTTTTCCCATAGGGACTACACTGCCAGGTCCTGAGGGATGGGGACAGGGCTGGGGGCTGATTTACCCAGGATCTTCCTTCTTGAAAGAAGGTCAGCTAGAAAGCCCCCAAGGGCTGTTGGAACCTGGAGGGTGGGTTTCCAGGTCTAAAGACCCGTGTGCCCTGGCTATCCTAAGTCCCTTTGGTCCTAGTATCAGCTTCACTTGTTTTAATCGTCCCCTCCCACCCTGAAGCTCACAGTACCTCCTCTTTCCTGCCTCCTAGTCCTCCGGTCTCTGGCCCCGCCTACCTCCGATTCCCCCCGCCCCCTCCCCACATCTCCCATCTCTAGGCGGTTTTTCCCTTGGGCCCTCCCCACTCACTCTCAGTGCCCACCTGTCTGTCGTTCCCCTCCTCGGATATTAGGACTTACACCTAGAAAGGAAATTAGAGATCATCTACTCCAATCTCCTCATTAAACCGAGAGAGAAACTGAGGTCCTGAGAAGGGAAGTGACTTGCGCAAGGTCACAGAAGTAAAAGAGGATAAAATCCTGGTACTTACTCGGTACTTTCTTCACAGCGCGCACCCCGAGCCCGAGCTCTCTCTTCCCAGTCACTTTCCCACCCCATTCCCTGATGCCACCTAGCTCAGTGACCGACCCTGCGCTAAAGTTTCTCCGTCCTTACGACCCTGCCCTTCGCCCCGCGCCAGCCCAGCCCCAGGCTCTCCTGGTCCCCACCTGCCCGTTCTTGCAGAGATCTGCCCACATGCTGGTGCCATCCCCTCCTCGCATCAGGACGTGGTAGGTGAAGAAATAGGTGCCGGGGATGTTGCACGTGAACTTGCCGCTGGCTGCGTCGTAGTTGTTCCCTAGATTGGTGACCACGTCGTCGAATTTGAGGATCTCGTAGCCCTCGTGGGGATTCTTCAGGCCCGCGTAGAAGGCCACCCGGGGCACCGTGGTGTAGGTGGCAGTGCTGATGGCACCGTTGCCTCCAGGGCCCGGGAGCCCAGGGGGACCTGGCTTTCCGGGCTCACCCTTGTCCCCAGGCGGGCCCACGGGGCCCGGAGGGCCAGGATCTCCTGGGGGTCCTGGGGGTCCGGGCTTCCCGGCTCTGCCAGGCTTCCCCTGGGGTCCCTGCACCAGGGTGGAGGGCGGGGGCGCACCACTGTGCTCGCTCAGGGGTTCACCGTCGGGGCGGGCGGCAGTGGTGGAGCCTGGGGCTCGAGCCGGGTAGGGGTCGCACACCATTCGGCAGGTGCCCAGCATTTCATAGTGGCCGTCGGGGCCGCCAGAGCTGACGAGCACGGGGATCAGCACAACCAGGACCAGCAGCATCACCACTCCCACTGCGGCCGCCAGCAGCGTCTTCCTCCCGGCGCGGAGCCTAGCAAGCGCCGGGCCGCCCGGTCGCGCCGTCGGGGCAATGGTGCCAACGGGGCGGGGGGGCACCGGTGGGGCGCCCGTGTTCAGGGGCGGTCCTGGGGAGCTCCGGGCATGGGGCCGGGCGGAGCGCACGGCGCTGCCTGGCCCTTCTCCCTCCTCCCACTCCGTCTCCCTCCCGCGGCGCGGCCCGGACTGAGCAGCGCCGCCGCTCGCTCTCCGCCTCCGATTTCCTACAGCTGCCTCGGCCACCGCCCCCTCGGCCGGGCCCCGCCCCCCCGGCCGCTCCCCCGGCCGCTCCCCCGGACTCTGCAGGCGGGAGGAGAGGCAGAGTGCCGGGCGGGGCTGGGGCTCAATTGGGCTGCGGGAGGCTGGGACCCGCCTCCCGAGAGGGGGAACGGGAGGGGGCTGAGGAGGAGGGGGTGGTAAGAGGCGAGGAAAGAAACCCACAGACATTAAAAAGAGAGAGAGAGGGAGGGATAAATCGAGTCTAAAAGAGGGGGTTGGGAAAAGGCGAGACAGACATACCCAGAAGGAAAGACAGGAGGATAAAGTGACCAAGAGGAGGGAAAACAATAAAGAAACACAGAAATAGTGGGGATAATGAATCAAAACAGGATCGAGACTAACAAAGTGTATCTCTTGAAGAGGGAAAGAAGTGGGGAGGGGAGAGAGAAAGAGGAGCAGAGACAGAGACACAGAGAGAGCTCAAAGAGACAGGGAGACAGAGAGACAGAGAGAGACAGAGAGAGATAGAGAGGGACAGAGACAGAGACAGAGGGAGACAGAGAGACAGACACGCGACAAAGTGAGAACTGAAGTGGACAAAGAGAGCGATGAGTACAAGGACGATATCAATCCGCTTCCATTTGTGCAGAGCTTTGGCGGTTCTCAGGGACTTTCGCTTCTTGTATCTGAGAAAGGAAAGGACAGCAGGATAGGCAGAGGAAGGATAATGAGACAAGGGGGGAAAGGGAAGGCAGAGAACAGGAAGGACAGAGAGTAGGGAAGGGGAGAGGGATGAAGCGAGGATGGGTTAAGTCCGACTGGCAGGGGCCACAGCCCGGGGCTCTGGCAGTGCGGAAACGAGATGGGATTACTTAGATGTAATCGGCTGTGAAAACCAGCATTTCATCAATAATGCCGGACTGATCAGCGCCTGGTCGAAAGCTCTGATTCCAGCCTGAGTGCTTAGGGAAGAACCCGGGTTGCTCAAGAAGAGGCCTCCTGATCCCGAGTTGACAGTGAGGCTGCTGACACATCTGCCACAGGGGCCCTCGCCCTCTGGAGACAAGAGGCATTTCCCATCACCTTCAGTCCGCCGCACCTTCCTTCCACACTTGGCTCCCAGCACTCTTCCTCTTTATTTCCCTCAGAGGAACCCCCCTCATCTCCATCCCCTGATTTACAGTCAGTGGAGATATGCCCCCATCCCCAGAATTGACCTATTTGATCTTTTCCCCCAACTGTCTGAATAATAATAATTTAAAAATCCTTATACACTCGATAACCCCTTCTCAGACTGCAGTGTATGCAGAGGGAAATCTTTGGTATTCAAGGGGTTAATCTCACGCTGACTACCCCTTCCCCTCCCAAAACCCCCAGCCTCCCACATCTCATCACTCAGCTCCTTTTTCCCATTAAGTTTGGATTGTTCCCCTTTTCTCTATTGCATTAAAGTGTTTAGGTTGCATAAACTGAGATGTGTCTCCTTCCATCAAAATATTTGTCACATTATTTGAGGCAGAGCTGCACTGCTCTACTGCTTCCCCACCCACCCTCTGTTTATCTTGCCCGACAGGGGCCCTGCCATTTCAAGCGATGCCTTCTTGCCTGGCTGAAGGGTGAGTGCCTTTCTCTCCTGTCTTCCCTCCCCAGGGGCCCTCTCCAACCAGGCCATGGAGTAAAAAGCAAGTCTCTGAGAAATCACCAGGGTCTGAGGTTGCTAAACTCTCTACACTCCACCCTTCCTCCTTCTGATGGAAGACACGCTTCCCCAGGAACCAAGTTCTTCTCAGGAATTTCTGGAGTTCTTGACCAAAGAGCAGTAGTGAAAGCATGGCTGGTATGGTATTTAGTCCCAAGGTTGGAAACTTTCAAAATCTGTACAGGTATTTTTCCCCCTGAGTCTTGAGTTGGAGAGCATTTTAAATTGCCCTCAACTTCCAAAGTGGGGACTAAGTACCAGAGAATTACCAGAGATAATGGGATGCTGAATGCCAGGTTGAAGTCTAGGAAGGAAGGGTGGATGAAAGAGGCAATGTTATTCAGTCACAAGAACTGACTCTTCCCCTTCAGGAGTGGAGAACAACATCCCCATTAGACTTCACCCAGTTGTTGCTAGCTGGAGCTTTGGACTTATGGGTAAGAATGGAAGAGCTGTTGACTCAAGCACTAGATATAAATTTGCATTGTAATTAGCACATGGAGAGGCAGTTTGCAATACTGGATAGACCCCTGGATTTCCAATCAAAATACCAATGCCCAAGTTCCTGCTCAACCACTTAATCACCATGTGACTTTCTTTTCTCTTCAATGTCTCAGTTTGCTTTGTAGAAAATTAACTTCCTAAAGTGAAATCTCCTAAACCTCCTTCCAGATCTATCATGCTATGATTCTCTGACTTGTATTGACGATATGACCCCAAATTGACACCTCAGAATATCTCCCTTTTCCCCTGAAACCCTTGGGATTTGTCCCTCATGTTTCCTTCTGTGTAATGTTCTTTTTCTCTTCTCCGTTGAGGAGCTGTTAGAAGCGACAGTCCTCCCTTTGACCACTCTCCCCCTTCCAGCCAGACTGGTGTTGGGAGGGTGTCCCTACAACATATGCCACTAAGGAAAGGCAAGCTTATTCTGGTGGTCCCTCCCCCCAGCCCCCAGCCCGAAAGATGACTCCCTCTGGCTCAGCTTGGCGTCTCTGTGAGCCCAGCCGGATTTTCCCCGCTTCGCTGGAGTGGAAAATAACGGCTTCAAACTTTGCAGAGAGGATCTGGTGCCAGCACTTTAATTAACAGCCATCTTGGCCTTCGAGCCTGGGCCAATAGCTGCCGCCAGCACTGTTTCTGTCGCTTCCAAGGAGCTGGATGGGTAAGGGTGAATGCCCTGTCCAAATCCTAGAAAGAGATACCCGACAGGGCTGGAGACTCTCAAGAGGACTGTGATCATATGCCTTGGGGAGAGAAAACCTACTATTTCCTCTTGTCTTTGAAGAGAGGGAAGGTCTGAGCTTGGGGACACTCTACCTGTTGGTCAGGTATCATATGGCCATCACTGGCCAGTTTGGATGAGTTTATCCCAACCTGGAAATCCTCAAATCAATAATGCCCCAGAGCCTAGGTCACAGTCTCTTTGTCTGGCTCGATTCTTTCTTTGAACCCCAGACAGGGGCCACACTCTACCACCTTCAGATTTTGGTGTTGTAGAAAGTGCCACAGATTTAGTCAAAAAACCTGGATTTAAGTTCAGGCTCTCCTTTATTAGCTGCGAAACCCTGGCCACTCCACCATTCTTTTCAAAGTTTTCTCGCCTGAGAATTATAATAATTTTCCTAAATTTTTACAAATAAGTATAATGATGATTTTGTGGTTCAGTCATTTCCAAGTTTTCATAGCCCCATTTGGTGCTTTCTTGGCAAAGATTTTCCTTTTCCTTCTGCAGCTCATTTTACAGATGAGGAAACTAAGGCAAACAGAGTTAAGTGGCTTGCCCAGGATCTCACAGCTAGTAAGTGTCTGAGACTCCAGTCTTCCTGATTCCAGATTTGGTGCTCTTTTGACTGATACATTCATTCCCCTGCCTTTTAACCCCAAATGACAGCTGCAAAGAAAGAAACAAAGACCAATGGACAAAGCAGAATCATCCTACCCCTTTACACATTCACACATATTCATTCAACATCATCCCATCATAAGAACTCACATGCACATCTCGACTCATACTTCTTCAGAGTGCCACCTAGCTGACCCATGATGATGATAGCTGGTGTTTATGAAGTGTTTAAAATGATTTACATAGATTATTTCATCTAACCCCCTGCCACATAGGTATTACAGTTGTGACTGAATCTTAAAGAAGAGGCAACTGAAGTTTGGAGAGAGTTAAAATGATTTAGTCAGGATCACACAATTGTTAAATGCCATGGGCAGAATTGGAACATAGTTCTGCTTAATTCTGTGACCAATAATCTACAATCTATACAATACTGCTTCTTCAATAATAGAGTTTTTATGAGAAGAAAAAGAGATAATATATGTAATATACTTTGTAACCATAAAGCCTTTTATCAATGTGAGCTATCATTATCATTTTCTTTGTATCAAAACCCATTCCAGTTCCTTCCCAGTCTCTTAAGATCAGCCAGGCAGAAGAATACAATAACAATAATATGTAAAAATATTGTTATCATTTATTATATTATTTATCATGATCAATTGTATCATTTATCATTGTATTACTTATCATATCATTATTAACATTCCCCAGGAATGGAATTTGATCACAATAACAGTAATTGTTATTATATAGCAGTTTAAGGTTTGCAAATCACTATGTAGGTATTATCTCATTTGATCAATATAGCTTTCACCCAAAGGACACTTTGGGCCACAGAAGAAATGATACATCTTATTCTTCCATTTTTTGACTGGGACAACAGGAACTGAGCTGTCTAGATGCCTAACCTGCTCACTCCCCAAAACCACTTACAGAAGAAAAACATTTTTTTTTCTTCTGAGAGCCTCAGTTTCTCTGTGTGTAAAATGAGGGAAATTACCTGTATTATTACCTGTACATTAGGTATCTCTTATGTACAGGCATTATACTAGGGGCTCAAAGGCAAGAGCTACAAGGAGACCTCAAAGAGGTTTACTGGAAGGAAATGAGATGAAACATAGTTAAATGTAAAAAATAATTGTAGGAGAGAGCAATGTGGAAGGAGGAGATCAGAAAAGGTCTCTTTCCAGAGGTGGTACCTGAGCTAAGCCCTAAAAGAAACAGAATTTGCAAAAATAGGGAAGAAGGGGCAGATAGTCCATGCAAAGACATGAATGAGAGTGATGCATTTTCCACTTGAGGGAATGGCAAGTTTTCCTGCTGCCTAGATGGACTGCCCCCTTGGGAACCCAGGTTAGTAGAAAAGTAGAGGGTAAAACCACACACATGGTAGCTAATCCCCTAAATAGATAAGGGGCATCCATTCTAGGAGCTAGGGAAGGACAAAGAGCTGAGTGTTTTCAGCTTCCCTTTGAGGTTTTTTGTTTTGTTTTGTTTTGCTATATTTTGATTGTAAGAAACAAGTCCCCAACACCTCCCATCATTCCCTATGTTGCTCACAATTCCAGCAAAAGATTTAGGGGAACCGAGGGAGAATAAGAATATTTGTCACTCTGAGGAAATATGAGTTGGAATGTGGATGTGAATGCTTATGATGGAATGAATTTGAATTAATATGTGTGAATGTTAAGATGTGTATTCTTGGGTGTCTGATAACTCCGCCTTGTCTACTGGTCTTTGTTTTCTTCTTTGCATTTATCATTTGGGGTTAAAAGGCAGGGATAGGAGTTTATCAGACAAAAAAATCAGGTGCTTACATCTTGACCTTTTTCTTCCTTTCTCTGTCTTATCAGGTGGTACCCCTTTTGTTCCATATCCTCTGCTGTCTATCAGCACACAAAGAGGACATAATCAAATTTGGGGGAAATTCAGGGGGAAATTATATAAAATTGAGTCTTTTTACATTTTTCAGCCTTGCAGAGTTTTGAAACACAAAAATCCCCTTCTAGAGGCTCCTTGTCAGGTTCATTCATTCATTCTCTTTCATTCATTCATCTGTCTCTGCTTTCTTACTTTTGTCCCAGTTCAAGCTACTGGCTTTATCCCCCCCTTGTGGTCCTTGGTGGAATAAGGTTTTTGGTTTGGGGGGCATTTTTTCTTTTCTGTTTGGGTCCCCAAATGCTGATTTTGTGACATAATATAATAGGAAGAGCACTGCAAAGGGGACAGGAATCAGGATTTCAAGTTTTCACTGTACCCAATTGGTTATATGACCAATAACAAAAGTTTAACAAAACATTTTTTCTTCTCAGGGCCTTAGTTTCTCTGTATGTAAAATGAGGGAAAATAAGGCCGCTATGCTCTGTTCTAGCTCTGACATATTGAAGGAAAATCCATTGACTTATATTCAGTATTGAAAAATACTTAAGGTGCTTTCCTCCTCTCCTCTCCCATCTCTCCCCTTTTATGACTTACCATTATCTTTTGGGAAAATGAAAATGATTTTGTACACTTTGGGGATTGTGATGTGATTAAATAGGGGCAATGTTAAGAAAAACTTCCAAGATTCAGAAAAGCTCTGGGATTCAGGCCCCTGGGTCCTAATTCTAAATGTGATGATGCTGACAGGTTTTTTTTTTCCCAAAACTCCTCCAATCCTCCTCCTGTTCCTCAAAGGTTCCAGACTGTGAGAAATCCCTAAGTGTGTGTGTGTGTGTGTGTGTGTGTGTGTGTGTGTGTGTGTGTGTGTATTTTAGTGGAAACTTGGAGGGGTAGGTGGCTGCAATATGAACTACTACTCTAGAGAGAAGGATGGGGAAGGAGGGCTTCACTCCTCTCCTTCTGGGGGTGGAGGCTTGACCTTTTGGAGTATCTATCTCCCCTTTTCTAGTCCCCCAAACTTAGTCTGCCTCACCTAAAACATGGCTGAACATTCAGAAAAAGCACTTTGGCAGATCCTAAACAACCTAGATTAATGGTCTTAGATTGGTGAGGTGGGTGTTGAAGGCATTAGTGAGTTTCTTATTCATGGTACTCAAAGAATATATGCTGAAGGTGAGGGGCAGGGAGGCAGGGGAACAGGGATTTGTTCTTTTTCTGTTTACTCTTCAAGCCAATTGAAGGAACAGCTGGGGGCCTGAGCCCCATCTACTCCAACACTGGGGATTCTTAAGACCCCTTGTTCCCTCTCGAATCCTTTTCTCATCCTACCAGCAGGGGGAAGCCATCTCTCTGTGTCTCCCCCCCTCCTAGCCCCCCAAAGCTTTCTCCTACCCTTACTCTGGTTAGGGATGGCAGGACAGGGGAGGAGGAAAGGGAAAGCAGATGGGAAAACAGCTTCCTCACACCCCCCGCCCCCCAGCAAAGGCCCTGGATCAGGAAAATTGCCTAATCAGAGGGGCCATCTCCCCCCTCCCTGCCCAGCCCGCTCCTCCAAGCTGCATGTATAAATAATGAGGCTCCGCAGCCCCAACAGGAGCCAATATAATGGCGGGTGTTACAGGGTCAGCCTCCGAGACAGATAGCGTTATGAACAAGTGACAGGCAGCACAATTATGCCTCCGACTCACAGGGAGAGAGTTGGGAGCAGGAGGCTGAGCCCTGGTGAATGTGAATCTCCGACTCCTCTTCCATGCGCCTTCCACATGGGGCTCTGACCTCGCCTTCATCCTCTAAGCCCCCAGTTCCTGGCTGCCCGCCCCCATCCCAGGATATGTGTGCATTTAAGAGGAGGTGATGTGTTTGTGAATGGGGTGGGGAGGGGAGAACCTCACAAATGTCAAGGAAGAGAGAAGCAAAGCAGATGTCTTTCATGGATTTCTGGGATCTCTGCTAGTCTTCTAGAAAAGGGTGGAGTTATGACTGTGGGGGGGAATGGGGAGTGGGGTCCCTAATCCGTCAGGAAAAGCCTTTACCCTTTTGGAAGTCCACAGCTCTCTCCTCTCTGGAGGGGGTGAGGGGCATCCATTCTACTGTATTATGTATCTACAATGCTTCAGGCACCGAGGGAGAGAGGGACAAAAACAGTCACAGAGCTTCCATTCTACTTTTAGGGTCCTTACATTGTGCTGGTCCAAACTCCTGAGTCCCTTCTTCTATTCTCAAGCATCTCTACAGTTCTCCCCTCTGGGATATCTTGCCTATCCTGCAGAAAGAGCATGAACGGTGGGAGGAGAGCTGCTAAAGCAAACTGGGGGGGTTTGGGCTGGAGCTGGAAGGGACTGGCCCCTTTCCTTTTCTGAGCCAGTTCTTGAACAAAGCAAAAGATTGATTGATTGCCTATCCCTCCAGGGTTTTTCGTGCTAGTGTGCTTGCTAGAAAACATCCCACTGTTGTGGAAAAGCCAGGGAAACTGAGGTACTTCCTTCTCAAAGGGAAGGGCAGGCTTGGTTTTCTGATTCCTCCATTCACTTGCCTCTAGGATATCCTAAACTAAGCATTTTTGATGGATTCTATGGCCTTTTGATCTGTGTATTTGCTTCTTATCTGTTTTCAGCCCTCCTCCACCATCACCAGATTCTTTACAGATACCCCCCTTTTCCTTCGCCCCCTTTGGCTGCAGCAAAGATTTATTGAGCACCTACCACTAGGTTGGTCTGTCTTTTTGTACCTCTGCCCCAAGTGTCGGTTCTAGCCCCAAACCAGGGTTGCGCATGTGAGTGTGTGTCCTATACCTGGGATCCCCAGGGTTACAGCCCTCCTTAGGTCCTGCTGGGGTTCCTCTGGTGAATCGGGAGGCATTTGACCACCCCCAACTCCCTCTCTTCCTTTAGCTTCTCAGAATATGATGGTGCTTGGGGATCCTCAGCATGCCAGCTCAGGAAAGAGGAGGGGTATGGAGAGGAGGCTTAATTAGCAGCCAATGCCAGGCAGCGGGCGGCAGGGAGGGGAGCGGCACTGACTTTTCCCTCTATAGATCCGTCTCTCCGGGAGAGGCACTCACCATGCCCAGCTTCAGCTTTTGCTTCAGCTTGGTTATTTTCAGAATCTGTTTAACCCTTTCTCTGCCACCTCTGGGCCTCTTTTCTTGAGCATATTCTGGTCCCCCTCTCTCTACTCCACATTCTAGGAAGCAGGGGAAAAAACCACACCATCAGGGACTTGGTCTAACCTCACCCTATTTATCAGCCTTATGCTCCTCCTCCTCCCCCTTCATTTTCTCATCCCAGTTTTCTCCTCTACTCATTTCTTGTTCATTGCCATTCACCTCCATCTCTCCCCAAACCATTTCTACCTTTCTTAATCTAGGCTAAGGGAACTGGGAAAAGTTGGGATCTCAGCTTCCACCTTTTATCCATCCCCACTCTATCCCAACCCAGGAAACTGAAGTTTCCTTTTTTGAAGAAAACTATACTGGGGGAATGGAAGAGAAAAAAAGAGTCTCAGTTTCCCACTCACCTGCAGGTCTGCTCCACCTCTGCCCCTGCTCTACCTTCCCCTCACTCTCAGGATCATTGTTGCAACAAAGATGTCCAAACCTACCAATGGGAGAATTGACTCGTTCTTTTCTGCCTGAGGTCTCCAGTCCTTCCTACCTCTCTATCATTCCCATCAGAGCCATGGGCACAGTCTGGACAATTAGATACTGGCCAGGAGGAGCAGTTATTAACTCTGACCTTTCCAGTCAAGGAGAAGAAACACAGGGAGTCTACACAGGCAACCCTAAAACTGTAGTGATTCTGGGAAATATTGGAGCCTGAGCTTGCCCTAGAATCCCCATTATTTTTGAATGGTGGAAATGAGGGGGGTACCTCATCTGGGAAGCAGAAAACTGTTCTGGAATATAGGGCTTGGCTGAACTCAGTACTAGAAGAAATTGGGAAAGTACTTGAACATCATCAACCATTATCTTAACAACTGACATTTCTACTGAGCATGTCATTTTACAAAGCACATAGATAATCTCATTTGCTCCTATAGCCTGTGCTCTAATTATTCCTATTTTACAAATAAGGAAACCGAAATTCATAGAGATTGAACGATTTGTCTATATTTGTCTATAGTCACACAGCTGGTCATTACCAGGAACAGGATTGGGAACATGTTAGCCCTCTATCTTCTATGCTACACAAATAAATAAATTAAGCAATTTAGAATGGATACAGAGACATGGCCCTTAGTGTAAGATATCAGGAAAGATAACCATAATATATATTATTGATAAGTGAATTAAAGAGTTATAAAGCATATAAAGTTATAAATGTGTGCCAGGCATTGTACTAAGGACTTTCCAAATATTGTCTCATTTGATCCTGAAAACAACCTTGGGAAGAAGTGTGCTGTTACTATTCCCATTTTACAGTTGAAGAAACTGAGATAGGCAGGTTAGGTGACTTGTCCAGAATCACATAGCAAGTCAGTATCTGTGCCCAAATTTGAATGATCTTTCTGATTTCAAGCTTAGGTGATGTCTCTCTAAGGTTTTGTTTTAGAAGATT
This sequence comes from Sminthopsis crassicaudata, assembly GCF_048593235.1. NCBI lineage: Eukaryota > Metazoa > Chordata > Mammalia > Dasyuromorphia > Dasyuridae > Sminthopsis > Sminthopsis crassicaudata. Next base: position 343,713,834 of record NC_133620.1, on the reverse strand, counting down.
GTTGATGAGTTAATTGGAGATGCCCTAAAGGCCACATTAAGTATTGTGAGATAATAACACTGTATCTCAGAGATTTCCTAAAGGTTTTGGTTTTTTTTAAGAGTGGGAAGCTCTGAGGAAGAGGGTTTGTCATACTTGCCTGGAAGCAGAAGGATGGACCTTAGTAGTTCAGAGAGGAGGGGAGACAGCTGCCACAGAGATTTCCATCAGGTAGGAGGTGGGATGTGATACCACATAAGGGAGAAATGGAGTAACCTTTCTCAACCTGGGGAATCTAGATTTCTATCTCCCCATAAGTCACAGAGATGCTGGAGTTCATGGTATTAGCTCAAATCCATCCGAGATGAAAAACCTAGAGGCTTGGTACCCACCCCCACTCCTACCACCCTTCCTTACCTCCTATTCTTGTTAGCTTCTCCCTGCTAAGCCTACAGCCTATGGGCTTCAGCCAGAGGAAAGATGTCTTGCTTCTCAGCAACTGGGATTTGTAAATATTTATAGGAACACAGAACAGATCAGTGGCTGACAAGCAGAGGGAGGGGGTAGGGACCCTACCAGGCACTTCCATTCACTTCCCTTGATTTAGCCAGAACCCTGACCTGATTTGAGAGAGAATGGTGTGTGGGGGGATAGACTGGAACTGGGGGCTCCATGGACTCTCCTTCTGGAAGAAAGACTATGACTGTTTTAGCATTAAGCATTTGTAGACTATTCAGTACGTGGAGTTTAAGACCCTACCTCCAAAGAGCTTTCTTGCTATGGTTAGAAAAGATATTAGAAGAAAATTACACACACACACACACACACACACACACACACACACACACACCCCATACTCTCAAAAGAAGTTTGAGCATCTGCTTTAGAAATACAGTATTCATAAATTCTCAGCAACCTCTGTCTTGAGCACAAAATCACACACAAACACACAGTCACATATTCTCATACTCATACTCAGTCACATATTCAAACATAAGGGCAGCGAGGTAGCCCAGTGGATAGGGTCCTCGGTAACTATGTTGTAGGTAGAAACTTCATTGTTCATCTCTGGGGATATTGGAGATGAGAAGAATGGGAAGTGAGAAAGGAGAAGCAGACAAAGTTATTTACTTATTATATCCTCCTGATAGAGTTGAAACTCCTTAAAAGCAGAACCTGCTTCATTTTTGTCTCTATTTCCAGCACCCAACAGTACAGATTGCTCATAAGTGCTTAATAAAAACTTATTAAATTGAATTGACAAGGTCATGGAAGGAAACAGAATATACAATGGTACTTGGAAGGGATGGGGGGAAAGAGTCAGGAAAACAGAGGTAGACAGGGACATTGTCAGAAAGAAATGGAGAAGAAAGATGATGAGACTTGGGGTACAAAGACAAAAAGAGAAAACATTGAGGAAAGAGATGGGAGAAGAGTTAGAGGCAAAAGCAGAAGCAGAGACAAATAGAGAAAGAGAGAAAAAGAGAGGGAGAGTTAGTTTCAGTCTTGGAGAAAGAGACAGACAGACAGAGAGATAGAATCCCACTGCTCTCCCTATCTTTTCTCCCAGGGAACTGTTCCCTGGATGAGAAACTGTCACATTACTGTTCCAGTGGATTGTAAGAAAAGCCCTTACCCTTCATCTTCTCCCTTTTCCCTTCCCCCCTTCCTCCCCTACACCCCAGGCTCAGTTCCCCTTCCCTCCCTCTCTGGATCTTGTCACTGCAGTTTTGCATCGATGGCTGGCTGGGCAGCCTGGGAGTGGTGACAAGTCAGGATAGAAAGTGCCGAGGGCGGGCATGCCTTGCCACTATAGCCCTGCTGCCAAGCTTACCCATCACTGCCCATTTCATCACCCACAGGAAGCACAGCTGATATCCAGGGAAAGGGCCAAGAGAGGTTGACATTCAGGCAATATTTCCTGCAGTTAGAGATGGATAGCAGGGCAAGGGGAGGCTCCAGCTTGTTTTTCATAGGGACCTCTCCCTAGCTTGATAGTTAATCTCACCTATGTGCCTCAGCAGCCACCAGGAGGAGTCAGGACAGGCAGGATAGCAAGGTCCTTTCTTGCACCTATCAGACCCTTTTCTGCTACTTCTATCTTCATGGACCTTAGAAATGAGGCAGGAGCTAGATAACCTGCTTACTAGGAGACTGAAGGCAGGGAAGGCCATTGAGAAGCAAACCACATTAGGATATTAGCAACCAAAGGCCTTGACACTTGTCCAGGCTTCCCCTTGGGTCCCAGAAGTAACAGTAAAGATGAAAGGGCAGGGGAAAAGTGGAGGGATGCAAAGGAAGTTTGAAGTGGGCCCCAGAAATTCATACTTTACTAAATCAGCTTTCATGCCAAATGTGTTCATATACACACACACTATACAGAGATAGACAGAGACAGAGACAGAGATGGGGAAGGGATGAGGGAGGACTGAGTGGAGAGAGAAGGAGAAAAGAGCAAGACAAAGAACCTGGTTGGGGGCAAGGAGGGGAAGCAGCTATGTGGTACAGTGGCAAGGAAAATCTGAATTAAAATCCAACCTCAGGCACTTACTAGCTGTATGAGCAAATCATTTCACCTCTGTCTGCCTCAGTCTCCTCAGCCTTAAAATGGGGGTCACAATAGTATCCACCTCCCAGGGTTGTGAAGATCAAGTGAGATAATATTTGGAGAGCATTTATAGCACACTGCCTGGCACTTAACAGGCATTTAGTAAATGCCTGTGTCCTTTGTTACCCATAACCAATTTTGTTTTTCCTCCCAAGTCTTAGATGTTTAGAGGATGGAGATATCTGGCTTTGTCTTGTGGCTGCCCTAAATATCTATCTGTTTGCAAGGTCCCTGGGCTGCCCTCACCCCTCCCTTGCTGCCTGAGCTCTGCAAGTGGAGAGAACACTGTTGTGTAATGGTTACATCCACTCCGAAAGAGGGGAGCTACTATGCAGGGGAAGAGCTCCACAGAGGAACAGAGATAGCATCTCCCACATAGACCTTCTCCCAGGACTTGGATTCTGCTACCCCATGCAAGTCTATCCTACTCTTTCCTGGCCTAGCCCTTGATTTGCCCCTCCACCAGACGCACTCCCAGCTCCTCTCATCCTGGAGCTTCAGGCACAAGTGACAAGCCAGCTGTTCTATGACCTGCCACACTAGATGCCCCTTCCTCCAGGCCTGGCACTGCTATGTGATGTGGCACAGCCACAGAGCCACAGCTGCTCTGGTTGGCACTATTGGTCCCAGAAGTGGAAGAAGCTGGGCTTCAGGCTGGTTGGGGTTTCTCTGAGAATCAGGGCTTGTAAAACTGAGCTTCAAGCCCAGAAGCCTGTAACACTTATTTCTGACTTCATCCTACCCTTCAATTTGGGGATGAAAATGAAATTTTAAATGGTCATAAACATCAGACCTTTTTTTCATTAAAAAAAAAATTAAAGATGACCTTCATTTGATCAGCAGCTGTCTAATTCTCTTCCTGACCCTGCACTGGATATGAATGAGTGTGTGGGAGAGGGGCAGTGCTGAGCAAGGGAAAGAGGGACACATTTGGCATTTCAGTACCCTCCTGCTATGTTCATGGTGCCAGTATGTCCCTCATTCCCCTTATTGGACAGCTGGTCCCCATGACTAGTGCTAAAACAGAGAAGCTGAGAGAGATTGGGAAAGTACCTAGAAGAAACATCTGGACCTGACTCGAAATCAAAGAATCCTGGACCTCTTTCTTTTAGTCACAATTAAAATCCTTTGCCACTCCATGATTTTACCTCTTTATCGAGAGGGTTCTTAACTGGAGTGCAAGAACTTCCAAGAGGATCTGTGAACAGATGACCATGAACCTGGAACTTATCTTTTGATAACCATATTTCAATACAATTTGTTTCCTGTATAATTTGATTAATTTTATTTTATACATTTAGAAACATAATTCTAAGAAGAGGTCAATAGGCCTCAGAAAATTGTCAAAGGGATCCATGAGACCCCTGATCTGTGAGGCTCTCTCCATCACACTTCCTCCTCCAGCCAGGTAAATCCTCTCTAACTCTCCACCAACCCCAGATGCTTATGACTCTCCTTTCAGTCCTATTGCTCTCTCCTTTCTCTCCTTCCCAGCTCCATATATTCCCACCCCTTCAGTAGGAAATCTACCTTTAATTCATCATTATTCCTTTACTTCTTCTTTTACTCCTGAGATTCTTGTCCTTTGGGTTTCTGCCTAATTCTGGGACAGAGGTCTTATTCTGTGTCCTCTTCTCTGACTCCCACCACCATCAAAACACTAGAAGACACCAAAGAAACAGAATTTTTTCCCTCCAATTCTTCCTGGGGCCCTGGAATAGAATTCTGCCCCAAAGATTTCATGAAGAGATAGACTATGGGGTATATGTTAGGGATTGTTTGGAGAGTGACCTGGAGGGGAAATAAATTGACTTGGGCTTCCAGGGCCTGGCAGACACCGTTCTGAGTACCCTCCTGCCTACACACCGCCTTCTCATCCTGGAGGTCTTGTACAGAGGTATGGGGTGTCAAGTAAGGAAGTGGGAATTCTCAGTCAGAGGAAAGGATGAGAGAGGAGTGAGCATCCGCTGGTAGCTCAGTGGTAGGGTGCTTGGGGATGGTGGTGGTGGTGGGGAGTGAAGGGTGGGAGAGGCTCCCTGCTGCGGCTTCTTCCCCCTGGGGACCCCATCCTGCCTGCCTCCCTCCCTCCCTCGATCTCATTATAACGCTAAGAGAAAGTGACAGGCTCAATATCTTACTTTGCAAATATAGTTTATTCCTTCAATAAAGCCGCCTGCGCTGGGGAATGTTTAAGCCCAGTTCTCCCCCGAGATCCTCATTTGAATTTCTAAAGTCTTTAGTCTGAGCTCCTCCAATGGGGCTGCCAGGCCAGTGAGGCTGGGCAGCGAGTAATGAAAACACAGTGGCGTTTATGGGGGATTCATTTCCTGCCCAAGCCTCCGGGTGCCATTCTAGCACCAAATTGACCTCGAGGCAGAGCCGAGAGCCCGCCCCCCCCCCCGGGCTCTGATTATCCCGATGCCCTGGGGAGGAGTGTATGGGGTGGGGAGGATTTGGGAGGATTTCTGGAGTCCAGGCTCTCGGACCATACCTCCATTCAAACTCATGTACGTGCTACATGTTGGTGCAGGTGGTATCCTAGACCATGAATCCACCAAAGTCCCTGCTCACACAAACCACGTCCATACGCGTATATATCTCTTAGACCCTTCTATAGGGCCTCTACCCATGGCCGTCCCGGGGCCCAACCCTTTCTCTCTGCGAGCCCCCAGCCCCTGGGCAGCCCCCTAGCTCCGGCCCCCATGGGAGCCTCTAATTAAAGGCCCGGCGCGCCTCCGGGACTCATTAAGGCCGTTGTGCAGAGAACATTTAATCATTGCTCAGAGCATCGATTGGAAAATCAATTTCTTTGTCTCTCCCCATGAGTTGCTGAAGGGGGGGTGGGGTGGAGGGAGGAGGTAGCGCTGACCTCCTTCTGCTGCCATGTAAAGTGCTGAACATTTAATCAGGGAACAGAAATCAATTAGTCACTTATGAGGTCGGCTTTAGTTACCGAGCGCTGTCCAGGCCTGAACTGCAGATCTTCCGTGATGTCCTTTCCCCGTCTTGAACAAGCTACACAAGATTCATCCAATCTGAAGGGAACCCCGATTGAAGCTAGAGTGTAGGGGACCCCAGCTCTCTTTGTAGCCACATTATTGGCTGGGAGGACTCTCAACTAAGTGGCAGAGTGAATAAAATAAAGAGTGAATTGCTAGATTTGGAGGCAAAAAGAATATGAATCTTGCCTCAGACACTTACCAGCTGTGCAACTGTGGGCAAGTCATTGAACCTGGGTTTGCCTCAGTTTCCTCTTGTGGAAAACAGAAATGATAAAAACAACTACCTCCTAGCTATTGTTTGTGATCGTTGTGGTGATCCAATGAGCTAACTTGTGAAGCTCTTTGTAAACCTAAAAGCACTGAGTAAATTCTCAACAAGCATTTATTTAAATACCTACTATGTGCCAGATATGGTGCTTAAGTGCCTGGGACACTAACTCAAGTTAAAAAGAGGAAGCTATACTTTTTAACTTTCTTCATTATTCTTGGCTTTTGCGTGTTTTTCTTTGCCTTTTTTTTTTTTTTTTTTTTTTGCAACATGGCTAATATGGAAATGTTTTGCATGACTGCACATGTATAATCTATATCAAATTGCTTGCTTTCTCAAAAAAGGGGAGAAGGAAAAGAGAGCTAGACAACATGAAACAAAAATTTTTTAAAAGAATGTTTAAAAATTTGTTTACATTTAATTGGAAAAAATAAAATTAAAATTAAAAAAAGATAAATGCTAGCTATTAATGTTGTTATTGTTATTACTATTACTCTGAATCTCCACCCACAAGAGGTCTCATATCTACTTCTCTCTCCAAAATTGTGTCCAACATCTCTCCCAGCTTATAAATGGAATGGCTCCTTGGGAAAGTAAGAATGTAGGTTCAAAAAAAAGTATCAGTTATTGACTTTCTAAACATACTGATAATAACTCTCTTGGCCATAAAGAAATTGAATTAGACCAAGGGTTCTTAACTTTTTTGTAAAAAAAATTTGTAAAAATTTGCTCTTTTGGTAGTCTCATGAAACCTATGAACCCCTTCTCAGAATATTTTTAATGCATAAAATAAAATCATAGGCTTTCAAAAAAAAACAATTATATTGAAATATTGGTTGTTTGTTCATTATTTTTTAGTCATATCCAACTCTGTGACCCCATTTCGTATTTTCTTGCAAAGACACGGGAGTAGTTTGCCACTTCCTTCTCCAGTTCATTTTACAGATGACCAAACTGAGGCAAACAAGATTAAATGATTTGCCCAGAGTCATATAGCTAAGTAAGCATATGGGGCTAAATTTGAACTCAGCTCTCTCTGATTCCAGGCCTTTGAACCATCTAGCTGTCCCACTGAAATATGGTTATCAAAATGTTTTTGTTTTAAATTCATGGAGTCAGGCTAGGAACCCCTAGCTAGATAATCTTTAAAATCCTGTTCAGCTGTAAATGCTATGGAAGGAGACAAAAGAAAAGGATTCCCTCCAGATAGAGTAGGACTTGGCTCTAATTTACCCCTCAGGAGAGAATAGCCTTGAGATTAAAATTCTAGGAATGTGAAAGTGGGGCTGTGATCTCTATTGTTGCCTCAACTTTCTTTCAGAAAATGGGAATTGGGTGCTCAGAGGTATTGTGAAAAGCACTTCTAACTTGGCTATTAGCACTCAAATACTATCCTTATTATTAATTTGAAAAAATCTAGGAGAGGAAACAGTTAGAATCTTTTGCTTTTACATTACCTTCATTTTTGAGTGTATCCCTTCTTCTTCTCCTTCCCATTCTTTATAAGAAAGAAAAAAATGAGAGAAAAAAACATTTCAGCCAAACTACCCAACTTGATCAATGGAGTCTAATAGCATATATCCTATTCCATATCCATGGCTCCCCATCTCAGTAAAGAAAAGAAGTTAGTGGTTTGGGTTTTTTTTTTCCTCATTTCTTCTTTTGTCATAATTCCATACAATTCACTTTCAGGATTGGAGAGGGTTGTTGTTGTTTTCTGTTCTTTTTTATTATTGTAATTCTTTTCATTTACATTGTTGTACTTGCTTCTTCACTATCATTTTTCGAGTGTTTCCTATTAAGCATTCTAGTCTTTGAGAGTGGGGAATGTCTCTGCTTTTCTATTTGTAGCACTGTGCTTTTCACATAATAGTAAATTCTTAATAAAATCCTTTTTCATTCATTCATTCACTCACTCATTCATACATTCACCTAGCACTTTTCACAGACCTGCATAATTTCCCACTTCCCTTTCTCTCAGGAAAAGACTCACTATTGGTCCCACATCACTCCCACTTCATCCCTTCACCCCTTTGCTAACCTCTACCTGGAAAAGGACAAATATGGCAACTTTCCTACACCAACACAAGTTTCTTCATTACCCTTTGGGAAAATTCAGCCATGACTCACACTGACCCTCCTGTACACACAAGTGTGCAAGCAGGCTGTAGATTTCCATTCATACAACTGTCCCTATCCCTCCTTGTCCCTCCCCTCCCCGTATTTTGTACATTTTCTCCCTACATCTGTTAGGCCTCCAGAATTATCTACAACCCATTACACAGAAGAAGCCAAGTTGTCCCCCAATGTTCACACTCCATTATACAAAGCCTCCCAGAATCAAAATTATACACTTTGATACATATACATAAATACACATACACACAGTGACAATCCCACCCAATTCCAGCCCCAGCCCCTAGTTTCACTCATAGACTCAGGCTCATAAGTCACTCCTTGGTTTCACCCAAATGTATATGTGATACACACTCATATACTGTCATCTTCCAGTCCAATATACCCCACCCTGCCAATACCTCGAAGTCTGACTGTTACGGACTCACACTCAGAAGTCAGACCCACCACCCAGCCAGTTTCACACAAGCATGAGTGTGTTCAGAGAAACACACATACACACACACACACACACACACACACACACACACAAACACTCACTCTATAATAATATTAGACATGCCATTTCTTTTGCATGACAGATCCAGTGGAGATGCTCAGAGCTGTCATTCGGATGAAAAATAATGCATAATCCTCGTCTTCCTTCCTTCCCTTCCCTTTCTTTCTTCCCTGTTTAATGAGCTCCTAAAAATATTCCTTGCTGTCTCGCCGCTGCCGAAGCTGTGGGCTAAATGTGAGTCAGCCCCCCCTCCCCAATCCCTCATCCCCCATGTCTGCTATTTCCCATCCCCCTTCTCCTGGAAACCCTGAGATAGGTCTCAGAGGAGCAGGGGCACTGTGAATGTTACTGCCTAGGGGTAGAAGGAAAGGACTGGGGTTCATGGAATGCTCCTGGTAAAATCAGAAGTTGGACCACTCGGGAACATTGAACTCTGGGAACATTAAATCCCAGCCTCACTCTGGCCTCCCTAGAATTTTTAGTTCTATGCCCACTCTAAGGAGCAGGGGTACATTGGAACCCAATTCATAACAGAAGGAGGTCCCTTTCTTTTGCCTCCCTTCCATAGAATTCATACTGGACAGGAGCTTGGAAATCATTAGCTAGGGGTTCTTAGTCAGGTCTCAGCCAAGAGATTTGGATTCTAATCTTACCTTTGTCTCTAGCTCAGAAAGAATCTGGTGAGAGATGCAGCTAGATGGCACAGTGGATAGAGCACCAGCTCTGGAGTCAGGAGTACCTGAGTTCAAATCTGATCTCAGACACTTAACACTTCTTGACTGTGTGACCCTGGGCAAGTCACTTAACCCCAGTTGCCTCAGCAAAAAAAAAAGAGTTCTCTTTTCTCTAGGTCTCAGTTTTCCTAGCTTTATTTTTTTTAAGAACGGTTTTATTTTTGTCAATTACACATCAAAGCAATTTTTAGCATTTATTTTTTACAATTTAGATAGAATTTGAGTTCCAAATTTCCTGTCCCTCCCCTCCCCTCTCTGAGAATCAAGCACTTAAATAGAGATTATACATGTGCAATCATGCAAAACAAGTTTCCTCATTTTAAAAATAATGAGATTGGTTAACTTTTTGATGATGACTTGAGGTCATGATTATAGGAATCAATTACTATACAATATATTAAAATATACCTTTGGGGGCTATTTAGCCCTAGTTCTCAATATTTTTTGAGTTCTTTTATCTGCTTTAAAAAATATCTTTTGCCCTCCCTTCCACTCTTGTATTATGAGTGGTTTCTAGGAAAACAAATAAATAAAATAATGAGATTATCTAGGCAATATCTAAAGGGACATTTGGGGGTTCCAATATAGCTTTTCACTCTGTAATCCAAATCCAAAAATCTGTGCTTTTCTTCCCCTACCCTTCTTGTCTAAGCCTCTGCTCATCCCTTGAGTAACCTGAGCAAAGCCCCTCTTCTTCCTATACTCCTATTCTGCTCTGTCCACTTTCTCTTGCAGCCAAACCCTTTTTTCTTATTTTTAGGAGCCCTCAGAAGCTGGGCCCAGGCTGGGAGATACTGTGCCCAGCCTTCAGCCCCCTTAAAGGTTAAGCTAATAGCATCTCCTTCACCATCCGAGGTTCTTGTTTGTTCTCCATAATTATGAGAGAGGAATGGGGCCTGGCAAGGATAGGGCCTGCTCTGAGTTTTGGTGTATGAGGGATCTTTCAGGGCAGATCCCTTGGGATTGGAGCAGGGACTAAGTATGGGCAAAATAGTCTGCTGCCCAGGGTGCAACCTATTTGTGTGCATACAATATACACATGCATGCACATGCATTTATTTACTCATATATTTCCCTTGAACTAATTATCTACATATAACATCCCTTTGATGATATACTCATACGATATGTACTATATATATATATTTTTTTAAATATTTATTATATGCACATGCTTAGATATCTGCAAATATATTCATACTCAATTTCAATTGAATAAATATGTGAGGGTTCATAAAAAAAGGATACTTTAAACACCTACTTTTTAAAAAACAATATTTTATTTTTTCCTCATTACATGTGAAAACAATTTTTAACATTTTAAAAAAAATTTTGATTTTAAATTCTCTCCTCTTCCTTCCCTCTCAGTTCCCTGAGATAGTAATCAATTTGATATAGGTTATTAAAAACATGTATTTTCCCCACTTAATAATATTTTATTTTTTCCAATTACATGTAAAGATAATTTTCAACATTCATTTTTATAAGATTTTGAGTTCCAATTTTTTTTCTCCTTCCTTCTTATCCCTCCCTCTCCCCAAGATGGTAGGTAAATATGATACAGAAAAATGAGTGTTTTTTAAAAAAATAAATGCACATTAAAATTGTTGTTCAGTCAAGTCTAACTCTTCATGATCCTATTTGGGATTTTTGTGGCAGGCACGCTAGAGCAGTTTGCCATTTCCTTCTTCGGCTCATTTTACAAATGAGGAAACTGAGTCAAACAGGGGTAAGTGACTTGCCCAGAGCCATAAACTAGTAAGTATCTAAGTTGGAATTTGAATTCATGAAGATGAATGTTCTTGACTCCAGGACTGGTATTCTTTCCACTGCACTAATTAGTTGCCCTGTTGGTTTTTAAGCTTTATTAGTTTATTTACACACACTCATATGTATGTGTGTATATTGGAATGCACATACATATACACAAAATAGACATGAACAAAATATAAAAATATAAACAAAATATAAAATATAAGCCCCTTTAGTATAAACCTTTGTATGTCAAAATGTCTGATCGTTGTTAATTTCACAATAAAAAAAAAAGAAAAGCAAAAAATATATAAATATAAAAATGAAGAAAATTTGGGGATAGCTATGTGACCCAAGGCAAGTCACTTAATCCCAATTATCTGGCCAAAATCCCCACCAAAAAAACAAAATAAAAAGACAATTGAAGATAAGGGATTAGAGGTCAGGAAAGAGGCTGATCTGGATTTCTATCTAAGATTTTACTAATAAAGAAATGATAAACCCAAGGAGTTTCCATGTACGTAAAAAAGCATAAAGTACATAAAAAATAAAATATTTCCAGAGGTTAAGAACATCAAAGTTAAGTGGAAGAAAATCAAGAAAGTCTTCCTATAGGAGGAGGCACCTGTGAGGTGCTAAATACCTAATTAATGTGTATAACTGATCTTTGTGGTACATAAGAACATGTAATGTGATGTGTGTGTTTACAGTTTGTCTTAGAGAAAGATGAGAGGGTACAGGGGCTCCTCATGGCTTGAAACTAGGGATTTTGTGGTCTAGAGGTAAGAAATGCAGACCCAATAGGAAACAAAAGACCTGGATTCCAGTAGGAATGAGCTGGCGTCAACATGAACAAGAAAGCTGATTGTTAAATTTCCAGTGTGAGCATTTATATTTTGGAAATTGGCAATGGCTACAAATCAGGACTTGATTTTTTTCCCATTGTCTAGACATAAGACAATGATGGATAAAATAACAATGCAGATTGAATTTAAAAGTGTGTCATGTATACTTCACACAGACACACACAAATACACAGAGCCTATTGTTAAATATTCACTAGCAATCTCTGCTTCTGACCCTTGATCCTTCCATTGGCTTACTTTGTAACCTTGAGCAAATTGCTTTCCTTCCCTGGAAGAAAGTACAAAATGAGATGATTGGACTAGATGTTCTCTACCTTTGAAATTCTGAATCCATCATTGTTCCTGCTAGCTTCAGAAAACTCATTCATTCCTTAGAAACTTGGAGGCAGAAGTATAAAGGAGGGTGGAATGGGCGTGGAGGATGGAATTAAGGGCAACACTGAAAGGAGAATATATCTGGCAACTATGGGTCAGCACACTTGGTTTCTTATCTCCCCTCAACTGTAAAAGGAGCTTTCATCCTTGAAGATTATTGTAACAGATTGGGTGTTCTCCCATCCACACATTAAAAAAAAAAAAAAACAACAGCAAACCTTTGGGTTTATAGTCAAAAGGATCCCTTGAATCTGGGCTTGGCCCTGTGCATTTCAATATTTTAATGGATGACTTGAATGGAGTAATGAATGGTTTATTAAATGAGCTAACACCCTGAGTCCAGGATCCCAAAAGATCTTGACAGGAGAAAAAATAGGACCAGACTTAGTAAGATCAGATTTAATAGGGATAAATATAAATTCCTCACTAAGTACAAGATGTAGGAAATGTGGCTAGAAAGCTGTCCATGAAAAAGATCTGCAGATATTAGTGGATTATAAACTGATTAAGAGCCAACAAAATGATAGAGACATCCCAGAAAACTAATTGGATCTTGGGCTGCATGAAAAAAGGAACTGAGAGTCTCATAGTATTCTGACTTGGTAAGATAATATTTGGAATATTGTGTTCAGTTCTGGGTAATATATTTTTGGGAAGGATATTGATAAGCTATAATGAGTTTTGAAGAGGGCAATCTAGATAAAGAAGTTCATGCCATAGGAGAGTTCAACGAAAGGACCAGGGAAATTTAGCTGGGAGAAGAAAGGAGATGGGGATGGGGTAAGGGGAGCTGGAGAACATGACAGCTGTCTTCAGATATCTGAAGGTGATCATGGAACAATAAGTAGTCTTTTTCTGCTTAGTCCCAGAGGAAAAAATTGGAATGAAGAGGTGGAAGTTACAAAGACACACATTTGGACAGGATGTAATGTCCCAACAGGAAGAATGATACAAAAGTGGTTTGTTTCCTGAAGAAGTTGTGGAATCCCCTTCATTGGAGGTCTTTCCTTGAAGACAAGTATTTTTTAAAGTAAATACTCTGTTGCTCCAAGCCTCCTGATTCCACTTTTTTTCTTCCCCAGCCCTATTCCAACTATAATCCTCTCTTTCTGGGAGCCTACTTATTCTACCTGGTCTTACATTTTCCATCTTCTTCCCGTAGCTCTAGCACCAATATCAAAGTCAGTCAACATTACTTACTGGTAACTTAGCAAAGACTGGTAAATTCTTCAACTTGAAAAGGTTACAAGTGAAAACTAAAATGGAGGAAGTGTTGATGCATGACTTTTTGTTTACAGATAATTGTGCATCAAATGCAGCTTCTGAAGCAGAGATGCAACAGTCTAAATCAATTCTCTGTTTGTTGTGCTAAATTTGGCTTAAGAAAAAGGTCCTCCATCAGCCAGCACCACCCCATCCATATGTGGAACCACACAGTTCCATGCTGTGGATAAGTTCTCCTACCTTGACAGCATATTTCCCAGGGATGTCCACATTGATAATGAGATTGACATACTCCTTACCAGAGCCAGCTCAGTGTTTGGGAAGCTCTGGAGGAAAATGTGGGAGAAGAAAGGTATTAGACTGACTACCAAACTGAAGGTCTACAGAGCCGTTATGCTGAAGCCCTGCTAGAAAACTGAATCACTTCCATTTCAATTCTCTTAGATTCTGAAGATCACCTGGCAGGATAAGAAAACAGACACCGACCGAGGTCCTTTCTTGAATTAAACTGCCAAGCATTCCAACTCTCCTGCACAGAGCACAGTTCCGTTGGATTTTATGGATCCTACAAAGGAAACTTATAAAGCCTACATCTAGTTTGGGGAGACTTTCTTAGAAGAAATAGGTGATACAGAGTTGGATCTAAAAGTCAGAAAGAACTGAGTCCTAATCCTGCCTCAGGTACTTACTAGCTCTTATTAGCTCTATGACTGGATAAGTCATTTAACTTCTTAATCTCAGTTTTCTTATCTGTAAAATGGGTATAATAATAGCACCTAACTCTCACACTAGGAACCAAAAAAAAGCCTCTATGTAAAATGATTTGCCAACCTTTATTAAAATATTATATAAATGCTAACTCTAATTACTTATGATAGCAAACAGAATGTGGAATTAAGGAGAGCATAGTCTAGAAGTTCCATAACTGTCCAGAGTTCTGTCTTTGTGTTTGTGGTTCCATCAGCAGCCTACTATTTCATGGGAAAACAACATAATTGTAATGATGTCTATATAGTCAGAATTGGTAAGCCCAGTCACTCACCCCTCTTGTCTAGTATAATCTTTTTAAATTGAATTTTGATTTTAAAAGATATGCTTTCTTTCCTTCTCATTTCATTCCCTCCCCCCACACTGAGAAAGCAAGAAAAGCAAAAGTCTTGCTACAAACATGTAACAAAGAAAAACAAAATCCCAGATTGGCCATGTCAAAAAAATTTTGTCTCAATCACTATGAAATCCACTGTGAAGAGCATGTTTCATCATGTGTCCTCCGGAATTGTGATTGGTCATCATATTGATCAGGGTTCCCAAGTCTTTCAATGTTGTTTGTCTTTACAATGTTATTTTTATTACATAAATTATTCTCTTAGTTCTGCTCACTTCACTATGCATCAGTTCATACAAGTCTTCCCAAGTTTCTCTGAAACTGTCCCAATCATAATTTCAAATAGTACTATATGGTGTAATCTAGCTCTTCTGATTTCAGGAAAGGATCTACCTTATACTAAATACCTCTCTTTAGGCTGAAATTCCTATTATGAAAGTCTCTAACAAGACAGATAATGCAAATGAGCATGATTTCCTGAAAATCATAATATAACCAAGGGACCATCATCCAGCCTCTATTCCAAAAAGTCTTAACATTTTTATTATTTTTTTCCCCTGAGGCTGGGGTTAAATGACTTGTCCAGGGTCACACAGCTGGGAAGTATTAAGTGTCTGAGACCAGATTTGAACTCCGGTCCTCCTGAATTCAAGGCTGGTGCTCTATCCACTGTGCCACCTAGCTGCCACCTAGCTGCCCCCTTAACATTTTTTATGTCGTGGATCCCTTTGGCAGTCTGATGAAGTATACAGAATTCTTCTCAGGAGAGTGTTTTTAAATGCATAAAGTAAAATCTTTTGAATTAGAAAAGAAATCAGTTCTATTGAAATAGCTATTAATATAATTTTTAGGAATAAGGTTAGGTACCCCTAAGAGTTAAGAACTCTTGATTTACTTGAAGACCCTCAGGGAAAGGGAACTCACTAACTTCTCTCAAGGCAACCCCTTCCACTTTTGACTAAAACATTATGTCTTGGAAAACTTCCTAATAATCAAGCTTATTCATAAATTCAATGAATCTTCTAAGGAGATGATGAGCTGACCTTCATTGGAGGTCTTCAAACGATAGAAGGAACAACCATTTGTCAAATAAGTTCTAGAGGGGATTTTTTTAGGTACAGATTAAATTTACCAGATATGGAGGCCCCTTGCAACTCAAAAATTCTGTGATTCTGTGAGCTACCATTAAAAGTTCATTCACTAAAAATAAATAAATAAATAAATAATAAAGTTCATTTATATAAAGAAAACATTTTGAGTATTAAAGGTCCTCTAATCTGTTAGCTGTCATTTTTCAGTTGTGTCTGACATGATCCCTTTGGGTTTTTTTGTTTTGTTTTGTTTTGTTTTTTTGTTTTTGCAAAGATACTGGACTGGTTTTCCATTTCCTTCTCCAACTCATTTTAATGAGGAAACTTAGGTAAACAGAGTTAAGTGACTTGCTCAGGGTCACATAGTTAGTAAATGATTAAGGCCACATTAAACTCAGGGATTCCTGAGTCCACACCTGGTATTTTATCCATTTTACCACCTAACTGCTTTGGCAATATGATCTTGAGAAATTCACAACTTCTAGCTGCTTTGCATCTGGTCTAATCCATACTTAAAAAGGAATTTCATCTACAGCACTGCTTTGTAGACTTTAAAGTGCTATGTAAATGCAAGGTATTGTTATTAGCGAAGAGGATCTGCTCTAACTTTTGCCGGGATGAGGGTATCACTTTACTTACTCAGTAATCGGTTTAATTGCAGAAAGCTCTGATTTTTTTTTTTTTTTTTTTTTTTGGCTTGGACCTTTAATTTCACTAGTATAGTGAATTTCTCCTATATGGAAATGAGAAAATCCCTCCAACTATCCAGATTAGCAACTATTTAACTTAAAAAGTTGGGATGGAGAGGAGGCTCAAGAAGCTGTGAATTTCCCAAGATCTACTGCCAATATGTATCAGAGCATCTGAATTCAGACCTGATTCTGAAACTGACCCTCTATCCACTACTCCAAAATATCTCTGAAAGACTTTAATTTTAAAAGAATATCTTCATCGTATAGAATCAAATCCTCCTCTTTCTTGTCCTTTCCTTCCAATAATTCTAATTCTTCTTTGTTGCCCCCCAATTCCTCAAACCCATCATCCCCCAGCTATCAATATGATTTTTTCCCAAAATGACTGTCCCTCTGACTTTAGTGGCTCCCTATCACCTCCAAGATCAAATATTTGATATTCAAAGCCTTTCACAGTCTAACCCCTTCCTACCTTTCCAGCCTTGTTACATCTTACTTCTTCTTTCATGCCCTCCCTATGTACTCTGCCATCTTATGGTACTGTGATACTGACTTCCATGTGTGTCCTCCCACTGAGAGAAGATGAGACTTTGTCTTCTCACTCTGAGCAATTTCACTGTCTAACCCCCATACATTTAATGTTCTTTTTCTTTATTTCTGCCTCCTGGCTTCCATGTCTTCCTTTAAGAAGATTCATTTCAAATCCCATATTCTATAGGAAGCTTTTCCAAGTCTATGGGGTTTTAATTGTTTTTGTTTTTTGGGGTTTTTGGCAAAGATAGTAGACTGTTTTGCCATTTTCCTTCTTCAGGTCATTTTACAGATGAGGAAACTGAGGCAAGCAGAGTTAAGTTTCTGAGATCAGATTTAAACTCAGTAAAAGTCTTTCTGATTTCAGGCCTGGCACTCTAGCCACCAAAACATCTATATGATTGATTGATAGTGAACATTCAATTTAATAGATGCTCATTAACTGACTGACCTTGGCAGTCAGGCAACAAACATTTATTAAGTGCTTACTCTTTGCCAAGTATGGTGCTACACACAGAATAAGCAGAGATTAAGGGCTTCGATGAGCTAGTTGATTCTTTATTTTGGATGGGATACAGGTCAGGGAAGTTTCATTGGAGGAGACTGACAAATCTTAGGCTGAGGAGCAGCAGGGTACAAAGAGAGAAAAGACAGAAGCTGGGTTCCTGAAGTTTGAGAGAGGGGATTCTGAGATTACTGCCTAAAACAGATCTGACCTATTTTGAATTTTTGCCAAGAATCAGTCACTGGGGTCTAGCCACATGGAATCCACCCCACAATACACATTTATACCTTCCTGAGGTCCAACCATATGGAATCCACCCCATAATGCACATCTGCAGTTCCCTGGGGTCCAGCCACATAGAATCCCCCACAATGCACAGCTACAGCTCACTGGGGTCCAGCCACGTGGAATCCACCCCATAACGCACACTATATCCAACCCCAGCATGGGGTTTCTACTATCCTTTGGTATAGAGGCTCAATTCCTCACTCTCTCTTACCCTCTCTGCCACATTCAATTTGTTGCCAAACCCAGTCAATTCTACATCTGGACCATCTCATGTACTGTGTCTTTCTTTCCTTTAATGTTGCCATGAAATAAATGTTGAAAACTATCTTTGCATATACTTTAAAAATTAAAGGCTATTATTAAAAAAAATTTTAAGTCTATATTCTAATTCAACAAATAAATAGATAAATGCTTATTGGACTGATTGACACTGGGGCTTTGCTCCCATGCCACAGATCTGTACCGCAGAAGGCTAGCAAGAGCTACTCAGGATGACTAGTTCATTTGTATTCCACATAGCAGAGCTGAGTTGTCTTTTTCCACGAGGATCCCACCCTCTCCCTTAGCTCTATGTTTCGAAGTCTCTCCAAGCAGTCCAATAATGAGAATCGATTCATCAATGATTGCTTTTCCCTCCCACTCCCCCAGCCCCTGGAGAAGCATCAATACTAGCCCCTTAATTCCACTTTTCTCCTCTATTTTGTGCCGGAGGTCCAGAAGGATCCAGCATCTCTGCCCATCTAGCCCTGGAGAACCCCAGGAGGATGAAAGGCTCCTCCTGTTCATCCATGGACAAAAGGAGCTGTCTACTCATCACACCAAAGGAAATGCAGTATAGTCTGGAGTATGGCCAAGATCTGGGTATTGGTAGGAAGCTGGGCTCCTAGTCTTACCTTTATGATCTTACCTTTATGATCAACCTCAGGTGTTCTGGTACCTGATTCCTTCCTCCCACCCTTCATCACATTATATATGCTCTCCTATCATTCTAAAATGGTGCAACAATAAGTAAAGTCTTTGAACCTGAGTTCAAATTCTGCCTTGGATACTCACTAGCTGTGTGACTCTAGGCAGATCATTCTTTCTGGCTCAGTTTTGTTAGCTGTCTAATGGGGAGAACACTTACCTAACAGGGCTGTTATGAGGATCAAATAAGACAATACTGGGGCAGTTAGGTGGTATAGTGTAAAGAACACTGTTCCTAGAGTAAGAGAGTTAAAATCTGGCCTGAAACTCTTACTAGCTCTGTGACTACGGGCAAGTCACTCAACCTGTCTGCCATCAGTTTCTTCACCTGTAAAATGGGAAAGTTAAATTAAATGGTCTCCTTTTCAGCTCTATATCTAGGAAATCATGACAGCCAATTAGCCAAGACTGACCAGTCGACATTAATCATCTTCTTCTGACCTAGTTTGAGCAGGAGATGTTTTCTCCTCATTCCCTTTCTCCTCCCCCAAGTTCTTCCCAAAGAATCAGGCCTGTTTGTCTCTTTTTCCTTTCACACTGAGCCAGGGACTTAGTTGTCAAGAGAAACTGTCTATTGAGTGGTTTATTACTCTGGGCAGGGGACTTATCTCCATTGCAAAGAGCCAGACCTGATGGGGGAGATCCTTAAGATTGCTGCTGCTGATCCAAGCTACTGGCTGAAAGGTTTCTTTCTTAATGGCCAGGAACTAAGGAAGCGGGAGCCCTGCCCTCTGTCTGCCTTTTGTTTGTAGTCCTCCCTGACTCCCACAGGCAGTCGAGCTGCTCAGGGATAGCGGGAAGCAGCACCATCAGCAGTCTTGGGTCAAAGTTCAGCTCAAATTCCAGAATCAGGGGCCTAAACTGTCTGAAGCTGCTCAATGAGGAAGGGTCAACACTTCTTCTCACCCAAACCCAAAGCCTGTCACATGAACCCAAACTCTCCCCTTGGCATTCTAGGTCAGCAGCCCCTTTCATCCAAAGGGAAGGGTAGAGGAAATATGGAGTTTCTCATCTCTCAGGGGCCGCCAAGAGCCAGAGGAACAGAGATGCCTGAACCTTCTGGACCAGACAGGCTATTTGCCACATGGGCTGCCATTCACAAGTCCACTGCCTCCTGGATCTTTTACTTAAGCCAAATACTTCATTTTCCAGACTAGGAATCTGGGTCCCAGAAAGGCTAAGGATTTACTCAAGATCACACTGGTTATAAGTGGAAGAATCCTCTGGCTAAATCTCTTCTGTTTCCACATCTATAAAATTAAGTGTGCTTATTTGAGGAGGTGGGGGTGGCCTGAGATGAGATGACCCCTATATGTTACATATCCTGAGTGGAGGAAGGATGAAGAAGGGTGAGAGGGTCTGAATAACGGTGGCAGGGGTCAGAGAAGACAACAAATTTACCAATTCAATCTAAGTGGTAAGAGCTGACAGCTAATAGGCAAAGAAAGAGACATAAAAGGGGAAATGCAGCTTGGAAATGTGAGCTTTGGCAAGAAGGGGATAGGAAAAGAAGGATTTGAATTAGGGGAAAGACCCAGAGATAGATCGAGAATAAGAGAATAAATTGATGGAGCATGTGAAGGCAGAAGACAGAAGAACAGCATAAGAGAAGATGGAAGGGGCAGGAGGGACATCTGGGACAGTGGATATGGGGAAAATATGGTGGGAATGGGGGATCTTCCTTGCCTCCACCCTACCCTCATCCTGTTCTATCTCTAATAATTTCTGACTGGTAATGAATAGCTCCTTGGTTGTTCAGTCAGAATAACTGCTCATTATCCCTTAATCAAGGACTCTGAAACAGGAGCCATTAATTAGATGGAGGTAGCAGCCTACCCTGGGCTGGCAGGCTGGCCAGTGACAGGAAATCACTCTGTTCCTGAGAGCGTCAACTGGGGGGCCTGGCCTCCAAGGTGGAAATATGCTGATCTCTTTTCAGTGATCCCACTATTATATTTCCCCTACCATTATAATCTATTTGAGGACAGCACAATCCTTTATCCTTGTTCTAGATTGTAAAACCAGAGTTAGGACTAAGGAGCAAGACTGCCAGGTTTCCTTCCCCAGCCAGATAACCCTCAGCCCCACCTTCCGGATCACAAGAACAAGAAGCTCTGATGGGAAGTTACTAAGGAGGCAGACTTGGACACAACATAAGGGAAAGCATCTTAAAAATTAGAGCTGCCTGGAAGTAAGAGATCCTTGGAAAACTCTTTTGGGCTGCCCTGGAAAGTAATGAGTTCACCATCCCAGGAAATGTTTGAGCTGGGAGGATCTGGGTGCCTGATATGTACTGTCTGGCTTCAGCTGAGCACAGAGAACACTCTCTCTCTTATATTATTTCATTCTTGTGGGATTTAGAAGGATGAGGAAATAAACAGAGATAGTTGCACAGTGTCAGCAAGGGTACAGGATGCCTCCTTGCTGGAGAGCTCTGCCCTGAACTTGGGATTTTTTCAGGCTAGGGAGTAGGGTTAATATTTTACTTAGATCTTCATTAAAGTCTTCTTGTCCTCAATTGCTTTTCATCCCTTTTTGCCTGGGTTTTCTGACTGAACTGAGTTAAAGGCCTTCAGACATAAAAGTCAGGGCAGCAGATGCTGTCTATTTCCCAAACAGGAGAAATAAAGAAGATGATAGTCAACAAGACTTTATTAAATGCCCACTATGAGTCAGGTGCAGGGGATCCAAAAAAAAAAAAAAAAGCAAACGTGGACCCTAACTTTCGGGAACTCACATTCTGTTGGGGAAGACTGCATACAAGTAAACATATACATCTAAGACACATACATAATAAAAATAAATAAGTTGAAAATAATTGAAATAAATTGAAAATAAATTCAGAGGCAAAGAGAAAGAACTAGGAAAATTACCTGAATGTTATCTTCTATACTGTAAGAGGTTGAGGAAGTGAAGAACGAAAAAAAAAAAAAAAAGGAACCAGCAGGCTTTGCTTTATTTGAATAGGGTTCAGAGAGGGTGAGCATCTAGTCAAGAGTCAGACTGCTCATGCTAATCAGGCTCAGGCTAAGTCTACTAAGATCACAGAACTAAAGAGCTCCTTAGAGATCATCCTGTCCAACTCCACTCTTTTTTTGAGGGGGGGAAACTGAGTCCCAAAGAGCTTACGTGGTTTGTTCAAGGTCACACAGGGATAAAATTAGATTTTTTTCCAGACTTATTTTGAAAGCTTCAAAAAAGTCCCTCCTTCTATTTCAGCTCCCCCCCACCCAGTACAATCCAATTAGGTTCAGTAGAATGACCCAGCTCCAGCTGCCCGGGAGCCTTGGGTTCTCAGTTATGGCATTCCCACCAAGTTGGCAGGTGTGAGGGCCCCTTCTGCCCCGGGGGTACAAGAGAGACTTAGGTGTCCTGTCTCTGATCCAGTACTGCCTACCTAAGATGAGTCATTTCTCCAGCCTCTCTATTTAAAACTCAATCCCATTCTCCTGTGGTCCCAAAGCTCCCCCCAACCGGACAGAAATCAATGAGCAATTTGCTGCTATTTGTAGAATCCATTTTTTTGTCCCGTGGCCCCCTGCGACCCTGAGCCTCTCTAGCCCCACACCAAGTCCAGCTCCCAGGCCTCCCTCAGCAGTCCATCAACCTGTCAATCAAACAAGTACTGGCTGAGTGGTTGCAGGGTGTGGATCCCTCTCCCTGCACTATGGGGGGAGCCCGAAACAAATTAGTGAACTCATCCTTGTCCTCGGGAAGCAAAAAGTAAAATGCCTCAAGCAGTAAATAGCAACCTGTTCCAAGCTAAATCCATTCCTCCAGGTGAAAGTGGAACAGATGGATAGAATGGGCCCCGGAGTCAGCAAGACCCAAATTCAAATCCAGTTTCAGACACTTCCTGGCTGTGTCAATCAAGGACGGACCCTGAGCAAGTCAGTTTTCTCATCTATAAAATGGGGGTGATAATAATCGCACCTAGTTCCTAAGGTTGTTGTGAGGGATAGATGAGGTAATAGTTGTAAAGAGCTTATCACAGTGCCTGCCTATATAATAAGTGCTATATACATATTAGTTATTATCATTATTAGCTGTATGGTACTGGGAAAGTCTGTTAATTTCTGTTCACCTCAGTTTTTTCAACTGTAAAATGTATTCATCTTGCAGGGTTATTGTGAGAATCAAATGAAATATTTGCAAAATGCCTTACATTTGTAATGCTAATTACAACATAGCATTTTCACTCTTTTTGTTGTGGTTTGCTTGAATTTTATTTTCTTTCTCTCTCTTTTTTTTTTTTTTTTACTTTTTGATCTGATTATTCTTGTGCAGCAAAATAATTGTATAAATATGTATACCTATATTGGATTTAACATATATTTTACCATGTTTAACATATATTAGATTATAGGATACTCCTAAGGGAGGAGATGGGGGAAAGGAGAGGGAAAATTGGAACACAAGATTTTTCAATTATCCTTGCATATGTTTTGAAAATAAAAAACTTCAATTAAAAATATATATGTATAAATGCTATGGTGGTGGTGATAATGATAATAATGATGATAATAATGATGGTGATGATGATGATGATGATGATGACATAGTGCTCAAGAAAGACCAGAAGAAAGGTAGTATGTTATATAGAAAAGAGTAACCAACTTGCTCCCTGCACAGCTACTAAGTCATGCAACCTTGAGCAAGCTCTGTATACAGTGCCTTGTATATATTTTTGATAGACTATATTTGATATATTGATATATTGGTATATTGATCAATTATACTGATTTATTTTCATTTTTTTTTAAATTGTCATAGAGGATGGCTTTCTGGGAGAAGGTAAGGAAGAAGAGAAGAATAGTTGCAATAATGATGACAATGGAAAAACCAGAAACATCAAGAAAAATTTATTTTAAAGAATCAACAGATAATTATTCAATTCATTTAATAATCTTTTATTATTAAGTGACTACTGTATGAAAAGCCCTGTTAGGCATGATGTTTAGATGAAATTCAAGACCTATAATTTAGAATGCAATCTAGTAGAATAAGATCCTGAGCAGCTAGGTGGTACAGTGTATGAAGAACTGGGCCTAGAGTCAGGAATACTCATCTCCTTGAGTTCAAATATGGTCTTTGATACTAGCTATGTGACCCTAAGCAAGTTACTTAACACTGTTTGCCTCAGTTTCCTCAGTTGTAAAATGAGCTGGAGGAGGAATTGGCAAATAACGCCACTGTCTTTGCCAAGAAAACCTGAAATGGGGTCATAAAGACAAAACAGAAGAAGGAAGAGAAAGAAGGAGGAGGATAGAGAGAGGAGGATGAAGAAAGGAAGAAAATAGAAGAAGAGGAGATACAGACTCAATAACATGAATGATATTATCTGTCAGTGCATTTAAAAGTATAAAACAAAGTGTTATGGAGAGTTTCAGGAGGAAGGTCCTTACCAACCAGAAGAATCAGGGTGGATTTCAGAGAAAAGATGGCATTGGGTTTGGGCTTTAAAGAGTGTAGAGAAGGTCAACAATGAAAAAAGACAGGGAATCAGAACACAAAATCTGTTCAAAGGACAAAGAATAGTCCAATTTGATAGTGGCCATATGATAGGAATAAGAATGAAATAAGGTTGGAATTTCTGCCTGCCAGAGGAAGTTTGGACATTACTTAGCAGACAAGAGGAAGCCATACAAGTTTTTGAGCAAAGGAGTGACATAGTCACTTGTATATACTGGAGCCATCTCCAGTTGCCTCTAGACAACTGATTATTAAATTTTCAGGGGAATATTTATTCATCAGAATAAAAAATGTTATCAATTAGGGTTTGATTTATTGTTTTGTTGCTTTCTAAACTTAAGAAAACAAAGGAGAAAAATGCTACTAATGCAGATCAACCTTAATAGTGTATCACATATAAATTTCTTTTTTTATCAGACAGCTGGTTGTTAAACATTTAACCACATTTCTCTGGATCTGATTGTGCATTGTTAGCAGGAAACAAACTCAGCCTTATAAAGGGCCATTTGGAATGGGTTAGGATAGAAAAACTATTTGATATGGCTCTCAGGTTCAAAAGGGATCTCAAATTTGGAAGGTAAAAAATGTCTGTTGTTGTTGTTCAGTCATGTCTGACTCTTCATGACCCCATTTGCGGTTTTCTTGTCAGAGATACTGGAACGGTTTGCCATTTCCTCTTTCAGCTCATTTTTCAGATGAGCAAACTGAGGCAAACAGGGTTAAGTGACTTGTCCAAGGTCACATACCTAGTACAGTGTCTGAGGCTGGTTTTGAATTCAGGATTTCCTGACTCCAGGCCCAGCTCTCTATCCACTATACCACTTAACTGCCCCATGAACAAAAAAAAAAATTGTTTTGTTCAACTATAGGACAAAAGCATTGAAATGAATTTACTAGCCAATATCAATTGTGACAGAGAATGAAAGCTCTGTTTTCTCCTCCAAGGTTTGTGGGGAACACATTAATTAAAACCTGATTTCCTTAATGACTAGTGCTCTCTCTCCCAAACTACTTTTTATTTAACCTCTTTATACATACATATATTTATTAACTTTATGCTGATATACATACATATATACCTATACTTACATATGCATATATTATTATACACACTTACTTTTTCTTTACGTGTACTTGTCTCCCCATTAGAACAAGTTTGCTGCAAGTCAGCATTGTTTTATTGTTCCTTACTTGAATCTCCAATACTTAGTACAATTCCTGGCACATAATAAGTACTAAAAAATATTTGTTAATTGATTAAACAAAAATGTAAATTATATCTCATTAGGGGAGGTGCTTCTTTTGGTTTTATCTTTTCATTAAAAAAAAAAATACAGCCTTTGGCCTTTCTGGACGCTTGAGAATCCCTAAATATAGCCATCCTTGAGTCTCATGGCACCACAGAATATCAGAGCTGGCCCTGTCTTATGAGGTCGTCCAGTGTAGCCCCTCCATGTTCTATGGGAGGAAACAGACCCAGAAAAGGGGACAGATTTATCTAAGGTCACAGAGGTAGTGAGTGTGTCACAGAAGAAATGAGAACCCAGATTCCCTGAACTCTCAGTCATGAGAGTCACAAATTTAAACACATCTTGAAGATGACTGTTCAGGAATGTTCTTATTCCCAAGGAATTCGCAAACTGGCCCTCTCTCCCCTCTCCCCACCTGCTACCTGCGAGCTTCCTACAGGGGAAAATAGTGATTGCTTTGGGACCCTGCCCCCATCACCTCACCCCACCGAGGTGAGGAGATGGATTTGGAGCTGCCGGACAGCTCCTGTATAATTTAGCAACGAAGCCCAAAATAGTCCCATTGAAGCCAGTCCTCAAAGATAGAAGGCCCAGAGGGTGGGGGTTTAGGGGTGGGGAATTGGGGGGTGGGGTAGGGCTGCAGTTTCTCACTGTAGTGAGTGATTCGGCTGCTCCATCCGCGACATCAGCAAGGGCAGATAATTTAGCTCAGGAAATATAGCCAAAGGATGCTAAAGCAGAAATCCTCCCACCCCCATCCCAAGAAACAACGAGATAGGACATAACCTCGTCTTTAAACCCTGCCAGCCCCACTCCCAAATTGGAATAAATCTCAGCTGCGTAGGATACCCAAAGAAGAAGAAAGGAACAACCCTTTTCTGCTCCCCGCCCCCTTAATCCCCTATCTTTGAGGTTACTAGGGAGGTTGGGAAAAAGTCATTGAATCAGAAAAAGGATGCAGGAAATAAAACCAGAAATCCGATTCGGCAGGATACACACATCTGGCTAGGCACATCTGGCAGTGGTCTTGGTCCTGGGCTGGATTACAGTCGAGCTATGCGGAGATCAGGGGACCGAAGAATTTAGAGATCTTTTCATCACTCCCTCCTCATTTTATACATGAAGAGAGCCCTGGAAAGAGATACTGTGACCTGCCCAAAGTTCTACGTGGCCCATTGAAGTGGACAAGAAGGGGCCAAGCTGCCCGAGCTTTTGAGGTGGCTTCTCTGTGTCTCTGACATTTCTCTTGGTGAAGTTACTTCTCGAGGATGAAAAGGATGTTGCTGAATTCTCAGTTTCCATTTGTCTCTTGCTCTGTCTCTGCCTCCATCAATCAATAGCTCAACAAATATTTACTGAGCGCCTTCACTGCGCAAGTCACAGGGCCTGGATATTTCGGGCATGCACAGGAGTGTTTGTTAGACACGGTCCCTGCTAGAGAGCATTTTACAGGCTGGTTTTAGGAACAAGACCTTCACACATTAAAAAGCCCATAGTGAGTCAGCATATGCTAAATGACAAATGAGGGAGGGGAATGGACACGAAACTCGTCAGCTCACAGACCCAGTTGGAAAAATCCTTCAGAGGCCATCTATTCCAATCCTTTCCCTTTATAAATAAAGAAACCGGGGGCAGCTAGATAGTGTCGGATCTGAGTTCAAATCCAGTCTCAGATACTTAACACTTCATAGCTGTGTGACCCTGGGCAAAGCATTTAACCTCAATTGCCTTACCAGAAAAATAAAGAAATAAAAATAGAGAAACTGGGTTTATTTACAAATAAAGAAACAAGATCACACAGGTTTTAGTGAAAGAGCCAGGAACTGGACTGGTTAAGAGCTGGAAGAGATGATTTGGATTAAAAAAAAAGAGAGGGAGAAACAGTTAAGTAACTTGGGTTTTAGGAACAGGAAAGATGGGCTCAGCAGAAGAATGAAAATAATAATTTATTAACCACCTACAATGAGCTAAACACGTCTTTTTAATCTTTTTTTAATGTCTTTTTTTTCTTAAAACAAACAAACAAAAAAAAAAAACACCAAATATTAACTCATTTGATAACCCAGGAAGAAAATGTTATAATTATCTCTATTTACAATTGGGGAAACTGAGACAGACTACAGTTAAGTGATTTACTCAGGATCACAGAGTTAGTAAGTGTCTGAGGCTTGATTTGAATTCAGGTTTTCTTGTGTCTGGAACAGTTCACCCAGATACCCAGTAAACAATGAAGTCAGTTTGTTTGGATTAAAATCTTAGATATTATTATCCAATATTAATATTGGATTGCTTGCTGTCTAGGGGAGGGAGAAGGGGAGGAAAGAGAGGGAAATTTGGAACATAAAATTTTGCAAAGATGAATGCTAAAAACTCTGCATGTATTTGGAAAAGTAAAAAGCAATTACTTTTAAAAAGGGGAGAAAGAGAAAATAAAATAAAATATTAGGAAATTAAAAGGGGAAGGAGCAGCTAGGTGACACAGTATATAGAGTTCTGGGCCTGGAGTCAGGAAAATGTGAGTTCAAATGTAGCCTCAGAAGGCTAATAGCTATGTAACCCAGGACAAGTCACTTATCCCTGTTTGCCTCAGTTTCTTCATCTGTAAACAGAGACAGAGAAGAAAATAGCAAACCACTCCAATATCTTTGCCAAGAAAACCCCATCAAAAAGGGGTCACCAAAAGTTACACATAACTGGAAACAACTGAACAACAACAAAGAAAAGGAAAGAAATAACTTCACATGTGGTTTCTTAATTATGGGTGGGGATAAAGGAAAGAATCTAAAACTCAAAAATCTTAAAAACAAATGTAAAAAATTTTGTTTTGAATATTAAGTGGGAGAACATATTAAATAAATAAATAAGAAAGGGAAGACAAATGAGCTAAATTATGGAGAACCTCTTTGAGTGTTAGGCTGTTTGTGTTTAGACTTACTTTCCATTTCTTATTAGTGGTCTAATAGTAGTAATTCACATTTATATAATATTTAAATATCCTTACAAGCCTAACAGAAAAAACATCAACTTTGGAATAGAAATCCTAGGTTCAAATTTTAGCTCAACACCTAGGTATAACAAGAAAAAATGGTATCTTCTTCTACCATACCCTGAAGTGAGGTCCTCCTAGGTCCTGTACCACTCAGCTCCTTCCCCACCTCCAGACATAACAACCTTACAGCAGCCTTAAGGCATCCCAAAGTCTCTGTCTGTCCTTATCACAGGATGACATCTTGGAATCTCCTTCCAAACTAAATTTGTCTTTGAGGGCATATTTCATGCTATTTGGTCCAGGTGCCAAAATTCCTAATTATAATTCTAGTAATACCTTAATTTAACAAATTAAATTATAAACAATCTAATTGTTTTTCAACCAAAAAATTAAATATAATTCATTATACAAATGTCATACTCAGCCAAAACAAGAGGGTCTATGGTACAATTAGGTGGGTTAATTTGGAGCAGATAGGCTTTACCTTAAAAGATATGTCTTTTATCAGAGAGATTTCAAGTTGGCAAGACTCTCATGTTAGCAGGTAGTAGAAATAAAGGTAGGAGAGATGTTATTTCCCTCCTAGGAAGGTATACCTTGATTATTTTGGTCATGGCCATGCCATAGCTCTGCTTTTGTGGCCTCTGTGGTCAATACATGAAGGCCCTGCCTCCTTTTTCTCCTCTTGCATTTCAGCTTTTGCATTTCTTTCTTCTTCCCACTGGCTGTCAGTTTGTACTAGAATGAAATAGAATCGACAAGAAGTAGCTAAGACCAAAGTAAATAATCTAATATTCATCATGTACAGGAGAGTATTGGTATACCAGAGACTTTGCTAAGATGTTATCCCCTGCTGTTGTTCTTTGCTTTAGAATAATGTTCTGAAGAGATCACAGAATAACAAGAACTTCCTGATCCCCTTTCTTTTTTTAATACAAATTTTAGTTTTATTTTTGGTTCCATGTTCTCTCCCTCCTTCCCCTCCCATGTTGAAAAGACTTTCTGATTTCTTTAGGAGCTAATCCTCTCCCTCAATTTGGACAAGACTAAAGATGAGAGGTCTATATTATACCATATCCTGACTCTAATAGTCTCAAATCACAAATCTCATCACTCAATTATAAAAATGTATTAGGAAGGCAGAGCTAGGACGAGGAGTGTGGCAGAAGGCTGGAAAGATGGTTTCTCAGTGAAAAGACCTTAGAGTTATGATTGAAAGGAGAGGAAGAACACAATATGAGGGAACAATGGCTGTGTCTACACAGCTCCAGAGCAATCATTTGCAAAAAAATAGTCACATAAGCACTTATTTTGTCTACACTGCCTAATGACTGGGGTGATTAAAAATTTTAAGTGGAAATTATTTCTCCATTCTATCCTCATTATTCCTTCTCTCCATCTTCCTGTCATCAAATTTCTTTTTTCCCCCCACCTGGCTGGTATTTCTATCTCTGTCTTTACTTCCCTCTGTCCTGTGTTGTCATAAGTGCCTCCATTTCTCCTTTCTAATTTAATTTTAGTTTTTTTAAATTTTGAACTTAAATACTAAATAAAATGAGCATTTCCATAAATATTGTAGAACAGGAGAGGTTATGCATGAAATTTTAGATATCTGCTATTTGTACTTGATTTCCTTAAAAAAAAATTTTTAGGGGCAACTAGGTGGTGAAGTGGAGAGAGTACAAGTCTAAAATCAGGAAGATCTAAGTTCAAAGCTAGCCTCAGACACCTTACTAGCTGTGTGATTCTGGACATGTCACTTAGATCTGTTTGTCTCGATTTCCTCAGAATTTCTTTTAGAATAAACAACAATAACAACAAAAGCAAGATTGTCTTGCTTATCTGTGATTCCTAATGGCTTTCCTTCTGTTCTTTCAAATGAGATATTTGTAAAAATCACTTAAAAGTGTCTGGACATAGTAGGTACTATATAAATGCTAATTCCCCTTTTCCTATCATTTGGGGTAGAAAGGAGAAGAGATTCTATCTCTAAACCTTGTCTTCTTCCATTCCATTAAAAAAAAAAAAGAAAAAGAAAAAGAAAATCTTTATATTTGCTTTATATTTGTCTTTGACTTTGCTCTCCTCTTGCTTTCATCACATCTTCATCTCTCTGTGTCCTAGTGTTTTTTCATCACTATCTTCATTTTTATTTCCATCTCTTTTTCTCTCCCCATTTCTCCATTTCTATATTCCAATGTCTCTACTTCTCTGCCTCTATCTCTCTCTGTATGTCTCTACCTCCCTCCTGAACATTATGATTCAAATATATTAGTCTACTTGAAGTTTCTTAACACACTATTTCACCTCTCCTTTTTGTATCTTTGCATTGAGTGTGGAATATTGTGATTCTTCTGTTTCTTACTTTCCCTGGTTTTCCTCAAATCTCTGTTCACATTCCAATGCCTTTCCCTCTCAGTTCCTCCATATATGTCTTATATATATCTAGTTATTTATATATCATTTTGTTTACATGTAATTCTCCCCTATCACCCCCATTAGAATACAAGTTCTCTGATTGCTTTTGCCTTTCTCTGTATTCTCAATGTTTATTTAGCACATTCTGGATGATAGTAGGCACTTCATACATGGTTGTTAACTGGCTGACATCCCTTATTAACCCCTTTTTTCTAACTCTGTTTCTCTTGTTCTCTATCTCTTCTCTGTCTTCTCCCTCTCCATCTCCATCTTCCTCTTGAGGTCTCTTTCCTCCATTCTTAAAACCCAGCTTTCTCCCTTATCTAACCTTTTGCCCTTCAACCTCAGCCCTGATTCTATGAATTGGGATTTTTTGCAAAGGGAGGGAGATGTGAATGACTACTTTGAGCGGAGTGGTGCTGCTAATATTAGCCTGGGAAGGCAGTTCAATGATGGATTATGAGAAATTAAGAATTCAAATTTTGTAATTTGACTTTGAGAGCCGCTGGTTGCTGACAGCTAATACTTCCCCAGAAATTAATGAGTGAAGGAATGAAGAAGGCTCCAGTTTTCTCTACTGACAATATAATTTTCCTCCCTATGTGATATGCTTCTTTGAAACACTCATTTTCAGTGGAGTGCTTGGCTGAAAGGCCTGGCATTCTTGATTATCTGAGATCCTATTGCCAGGTTGATTCCAGGGAATAGAGATCATTAGTTTTTGACCCAGGCATTCTGATTCAGCCTGGCCAATTAACTCATAACCTTTAAGATTCCAGTTCTACTCCTCACCACCCACCTTTGTTCCCTTGGCTCTTCTAATGTAGAAATACCCAATTCCTATCACTAAAAGTAGTCTAGGAGTCAATCACCATAATTTCCAAACTTGTCTTAATATCATACTCCTCCAGGAAGGCTTCCAAGATTGGTTACACTCTCTTCTGATTACTTCTTTATCATCCTATGCTGATCATCAAATTAGCACAGTGACCAATGCTTAGCACAATGCCTAGCGCACAGTAAGTACTTAATAAACATTTATCGATTGATTGGAAATTCAGGTCAAATGTGTATTATCTGGACCTTTTACACATATTTCCTTGGACCTAGAAATTCTTCTGAAATTAATATTTCTAGGAAGCCCTACTAGCCTGGATTGTTAACTCTCAACCTGAGAGGAAAGTAATATATTGCATAAATCCAAAGATTGGTCAAGTTGTTGATTTTTTTTTCAGTCTTGTGTCTGATTCTTCATGAACCCATTTGGGGTTTTCTTCCCAAAAATGCTGGATTGGTTTGCCACTTTCTTTTTGCAAATGAAGAAACTGAAGCAGAGTTAGGTGACTTGCCCAGAGACACATGACTAGTAAGTGTCAGAAGCCACATTTGAATTCAAGAAAATGTTCTAGATGCAGTGCTCTATCCACTGGGCAACCTAGCTATGTGATATGAGGGACACTGGCAAAAGACCACAGGGCATGGAGTGCCTATATCAAAAAAAGGTTCTGTGTTCTATGAACAGATCAGAATTGTAGTAACTCAAAAGAAATGTGAGATGTGCAAATTTAGAGCTTTCTCCACTCCAAACTATTTGTATCCAACCTGTGGTTGAGCCTTCCAAGCTTGTATTGGTCTGATAAATCACAGCTGGACACACTATACCTTGATTCCAAATAGTGATGCCATTTTGGTCCTCTTCAAGATTGAAGAACAATAACCATTGATTGATTGATTAAAATAGAATTATAAAATATTAACATCTAAGGGTGATGGTGATAGTGAAGACTTTTAAAGTCATTATTATGTGTGTCTGTTTGTATGTGTATGAGTATTTATGGTAATTTCTAATAAATTATATTTTAGAATCCTCCAAGGCTGTGGGAAAAAATAAGGGATGTGCTTTATATCTATATTCATTAACTATCATTAACTAGCTATGTCATCTTGGCAGTGAATTCTACTTGCTGAGGAATCTCTAGTATATGCCATAAACTCCTGGATTCCATAGGCACACATGAGCAGAGAGACACAATTGTAGACCAAATACATGATGGAGAGGTAGGGAGCTCTGGAGTACTATGTAATAATAGTTAACATTCATAGTGTACTTTAAGATTTGCAAAGAGTTTTATTTAGATTATCTAATTTGATTTTATAACTATCTGAGGGTGCTTTCTTATTCAAATTTATAGATGGGGAAACTGAGACAAACAGAAATTAAATGTTTTGTCAATGGTCACACAACTAGTGTCCGAGGCAGGATTTAAACTAAGAATCAGTCCCAACTAAAATCCCATCTCTTATAAGAAGCCTTTTCCAAGCTCTCTTGACTCCAATTCCTTTTCTCTTTCATTTATTTTTTATTTGACCTGTATATTGCTTCCCTGTACATAGTTGCTTGCTGGCCATCTCTTCCCTTAAATTATGAACTTCTCCAAGTCAGAGATTGTTTTTTGCCACCTTTTGTATCCTTAGTTCCTAGCACAGTGACTAGCACATAGTAGACACTTAATAAATGTTTATTTGACTATTGAGATCTTTTAGACTTCAATTCTTGAGATATATTGATTATAATATCTACTCATCTTCTGGATATCTTTGCTTCCCAATGGCAGACATGGAGGGCAGAGAGGAAAAAGATGACTAATATCCAGGTCAGTTCTTGTTCCCAGAAAAGTCCTAGGAGAGCAGGATAGATAGTCAGCTTTGAGGTAATTTTGAGAGACAGAGTGTCAAGCCCTTCCTTTTGTGTGTTCCTAGGAGTGATGAAACACCACATTCTGGGAGAGCGGTTCAGAATGCGAAAAACTCACAAAAAGGCGCTCTCATAATCACAAAAAACCGTTGATTATCATAAAAAGGTACAATGGATAATTAAAATTAAGCTTTAGGCTGTGAATGAAGAGAACCATTTAAGTTCAAAGAAGAAGAGTAAAAAGGTGGGTCTAGAGAGTTAAGGAGGAGTTTAGGGAGAGTCCTAAAGGAGAACAAACTCACATGTCCATTATGTCCACACTTTCAACTTCATGATAGGATACCCAGAAATAGGGAATGGTAATTTAGAGTAATGAAGTTGCTTTAGTCACAAAAGTTATTTGAAGGGCAGGAATGTGTCTAGTGCACCTGTTTAGTCAAAGAAGGGTCCCTTATCTGTAGGATTCTTTGGATTGAGCAAGCCTTGGTCATGCTGATAAAGATAACAGATCCAAGAATTTGGTGGCCTCCCTTTGTGTGTGTGTGATAATGTTGCCAATGGGAACAGTAGGAACTCAGAGTTCACATCATTTTTGACAATGATTGCATCACATCAATGGGATAGACACAACCCGGCCCTTAAGGAGTCTTCCCATCTTTCCTCCCCAACCTGCTAGAGATACTCTTGAAGTTTCCTCCTGGAAGAATGTAAATTCTTTGATCCTAATACCCATTTTATTTTTTTGGCTTTATATTTCCTGAATAATGCCTTGAATAAAGCAGGTACTAGTTGAATTCAATGGTAGTGATGGAATCTTTATCCTCAAGCTTCTGGGGTTGCTCTGCCCTCCCTCAGAGAGCAATTTTTCTCAGGCATGCATGCATATGTGCACACACACATGGATGTGAATATATAGATACATGTATATACATGCCCACACACGTACATATATGTCTGGAAATGTGTATGAGCACACACGTGTACATGCCTTTTTATCATTCTTTGCAGGCAACCACAGAGTACCTAAGGACCCATAAGGATTATGGAAGGAAGGATAGTTTTGTCTAGTGGATAGAAGGGTGAACTAGGAGTTAGGAAGACCTGAGTTTGAGTTTGCCTCTGACACTTACTAGCCAGGGAACATTGAGCAAGTCAGTAATTTCTCTCATTCTCTATTTCTGTTTCTGTTAAATTAGAGGACTGGATGACTAATGTGGAAATATGTTTAACATGTAACGTGTATTCAACTGCTTGATGTTATGGTGAAGAGAAAAGAAAGAAAAATTTGGAACTCAAAATCTTATAGAAATGAATGTTGAAAAATATTTTTACATGTAATTGGAAAAAAATACTATTAAGTTAAAAAAAAAAAGAAATGAGGAGATTAGACACCATAGCCTCTAAGGTCCCTTCCAACTCTAAATGTATGATACTATGAGCCAATACAGCATTTTTCATCTGGTAAGAATAATTTGCAAAGTGGTCACTCCTTAAATGGTTTATGAAAATCACTGCATTTGGGCAGTGAGAGTGAATGATGGTTTTGAAAATGGGGAAAGGGAAAGTCTTAGAAATAGAGAGTATTGTGTTGAGGATGGGGGCGAGTCTTATAAGGATTGAGGACTCAAATCATAGATGGGAGTTCAATGTCATTGCTGGAGGCTCGGTGTTAGGAATGATAGTTTGGGTTGAAGGATGGAGTTTTAGTTCCTGGAATGAGAAAAGTTCATTACTGGAAATGGGAGCTTAGTGTCATGCATGAAGGTAGACCAATGACAGACTCGATGTTTAAAAATGGCTAAGTCAAGGTTAAATGTGAGGTTGTGGGGCTGGAAGGCCTCTCATTATCAGGATTGTGGAGGACAGTCATCACAGTACAATAAAGGCTCAGGTCAGAGATAAAAGTTAAAAGTTGTGTTAAAAGTTGGGATGGCATTCAGATTCAGGGGTAAGGGCTGAGTCTGGGATAAAAGAGGTCTGTGTTAGGGATGGGTGCTCAATATCAGGATGGGATTTCAGTGACAGGGATGAGGGCTCAGTATTGAGAATGGAAGAATAGTATTAGAAATTAGGAATTCATTATTGAGGATAAAGGTACCACTGTCAAGAATGGATGACTCAAGATGGATTTCAAAAAAATCTGGAAAGACTCATATGAACTGATGCTGAGTGAAGTGAACAGAGTCAGGAGAATATTGTACAATGGTCAACAGTGATAGACTTAGCTCTTCTCAGATCCAAGACAATTTCAAAAGACTTATGATGGAAAATGCTATCCACATCCAGAGAAAGAACTAAGGAGTTTGCATGCAGATCGAAGCATATTATTTTCACTTTCTTTGAATCTTTTTCGTGTGTTTTTTCCTCTTGTTCTGTTTCCTCATTCACAATATGACTAGTGTGAAAATATGTTTAACATGATTGTACGTGTATAACCTATATCAGTTTGCCAGCTGTCTTAGGGAGGGATAAGGAAGGGAGGGAGAAAAATTTGGAACTCAAAATCTTATAAAAAATGAATGTTGGAAACTATCTTTACATGTAATTGGAAAAAAAAAAAAGAAAATGCTATGTACATAAAAAAAATAATAAAACGGTAAGACTCAGTATCGGAGATCAAGGGTCATATCAGAGACAGAAGGGACTATAGCAGTGCTGGGACTCAGTGTATATAGAGTTGTAGGGTTCAGATTTAGGGGCAAGGGCTCACTGTGGGGCAGAGGAGGTCAATGCCAGACAATCAGGACACGTTGTATCCTAACAGAAGCTTAGGGGCTTTTCAGCTGTGTTCCCTTCCCTTACATTCCCACGCATCTGCCTTCCCCTGTGTCCCCCGTCATGTTGAAATCGCCTTCTCCTCAATCCAATTAAAATAGCGTTTGGAGCAAGGTTGAAATAATCAAATAATCATTTTCTCGGGTAAAGTTACCGGCTGGAGTCTGATTTGAAAGCTGGGCTGGTAATTGAATCTGAGGGGGCTGGCGACTGGGGAAAGACTCAGAGGAGTAGACGGGTAGGTATGCAATCACTGAGCAGAGCCCTGACCTGCATCTTGGACGAACTCCCCTCCCCCCAGCGAGCGCAATGTGGCCAGAGTCTCCAGCTGATCGACTTCTGGGTCTCTCTGTTCTCAGAAGGAAACCCGTGATAATGATCTGAGCTGGAAGATGGGGACTAGAACCAGAGCATCCCCGTCCAAACCACCGAATTCTCTGCCATCATTGCTCCAGACCTGACCCTCCCGATGCCTTGTTTTCCCCTATCCAACCTGCAGCAGGGAGAGAGAATTTCAGTCTTACTCTTCAGTTAAATCTCTTCATCTCACTTCTGATTAGGGAATTAATAGCTAGGGTTCTAATATCAGCTAACCTCAGTAACTTCTTCACTATTGACTTCCGCCTACCGCTCGCCCCCATTTAAAGTTCGCTTGCTTTCAATCCTGTGCAAAGAGTCATTCCCCTAACCCTAGATACTTTTCACAATTTTCCCTTGTCCAGGAGGACAGTGAAATCAGGACGGATGGTAGCTATTGCTCATCCTACGATGAGATCAACTTGCTCTTCCTCTGATGGTTTCTGAAGTTGTTTTAGGAAGGAGAGCCAGTACAGGTTTCTGGATTGGTGTTTCTTAAATGGTCTCTGTATTCCAGATCTCAAAACATTAACAAGAATCATAAGGGGAAATCTCAGAGTTGAAAGAGACCTCAGAAGCCATCTAGTCCAAGTGCACCTGAATTTGAATCCCCTCTACTACTTGCCCCAAAGGAGGCTGAACTTTTCCTTCTTTGTTTCTTCCTCCTCCTCCTCCTCCTCTTCCTCTTCTTCCTCCTCCTCCTCCTCTTCCTCCTCCCTCCTTCTTCTTCTTTTTCATCACTGTTAGGTGACTTGCCCAGGGTCACACAGCTAATAAGTATCTGAGGCCAAATTTGAAGGTCAAATCAACCCTCAACCACTTCCTAGTTCTGTGACCCTAGCAAGCCAACTAACTTCTTTCCACCTCAATTTTCTCAACTGTTAAAAAAAAAAAAGCCCACATTATTACCTTATTTCCACAAAAGGTTATGAGAATCTTTCTCAAAGGATATATTAAAATATTTGTTATTTAGTTGTTTTTCAGTCCTGCCCTACTCTTTGTGACCAGATTTTCTTGGCAAAGTTACTAGAGTGTTTTGCCATTTCCTTCTGCAGCTCATTTTACAAATAAGGAAACTGAGGCAAAGAGGGTTAAGTGACTTGCCCAGAGTCACACAACTGGTTAGTATTTGAAGTCAGATTTGAACCCAAATCCTTCTGACTCCAGGGCTGGCATTCTATCTGATGTTCTACAATCTAGATAACAGTATTAACTAACATTTATATAATAACAAAGTTTACATATCCTTTTACGTTCATTATCTGATTTGAATGTCACAGCAATCTGGAAAGTAGACACTACAGGTAATACTATCCCCATTTTACAGTAGAAGAAATTGAGTCTGAGAAGAGTTAAGTGATCTGTTAAGTGATTACTGATATTAATATAGAGATGATATTTGAATCTAGAACTTCCTGACTCCAAGTGTAGTGCTTTAGCTTCACTAGGCTATGCTGCCTTAGATATAAGTATAGATAAACTTGATCCATGGTATTCTGATCTATATGTCCAGTCACCCTATTAAAAAAAAAGGAAGAAAGAAATTAGAATACTCTGTCATGACTTTATTTTAATTATACAGAGACAAAAATGAGATCATTCCTGTCTATAAGAAGCTTACTTCTTCTGCCTAGGAGATGGCTGAATAGCAGAATGGATAAAATACTGACTTAGAATCAGGAAGGGTCATATTCAAAGCTGGCCTCAAATACTAGATATATGACTCTGGACAAATCACTCAATTTGTCTGCCTCAGTTTCCTCATCTGCAAGATAGAGATGATAATAATAGCAAATATATCTTAGGATTGTGATGATCAAATGAGATAATATTTGTAAAGTATTTATGCAAATCTTTTGGGGCTATATAAATGTTAACTATTATTATTATTACTTCTCTGTATTTGTAGGTCTCCTTGGTCACCCTTTTGCACCCTTTTGTATGTTTGACATAACATATAAGAACACCAGAGGGTCCCCTGCCTCATGCAAACCATTCTGATTCAGAATGTAACAAGACAAATACCCCCCTTCCTGAACTTTAGGAGTAGCATTCATAAGAAAAAGAAACAGACCTCCAAATTC
Organism: Sminthopsis crassicaudata; assembly: GCF_048593235.1. Classification (NCBI taxonomy): domain Eukaryota; kingdom Metazoa; phylum Chordata; class Mammalia; order Dasyuromorphia; family Dasyuridae; genus Sminthopsis; species Sminthopsis crassicaudata. The sequence continues at coordinate 343,675,173 of NC_133620.1, read as the reverse complement.
TGATCTCTAAACCTTTGATCTGTGACTTGTCCATATTTAGGCTTAAGTTGAAAATGAGAGAAGTTTTTCAGATGTTTATTTCAGTAGAACTGGAGGTAGTTATAAAATAGCAGAGTTGGAAGAGATCCGAGATATCTATTTCAACCCTCTCATTTTACACTTAAGGAAATCACTGCTTAGAGAAAAGAAATGATTTGGCCAGTCAGGACTCCTTGATTTCCAATGCAGTGCCAGAGATGGGAGGGATTCAATATTGAAAACTAAGGTCTTAATGCCAAGAATGAGGAGAGGCTCAATGTCAAGGATGACAAATGCTAGAATCAGAGACTGAATAGCCACCTGTCAAAGATGCTCTAAAAGAGAATTTTATAATGATGAACTGCCAGACTGTATAATCTCTGAAGCTGGTTTAAATGTTGAGATTTTTGTGATTGCTATGATCAGAACCATACATAACTAGGTTGGGGTGAAGAGGACTTTCCCCAAGGCACCAAAATTTACAGGGCATACTGGATTGGGATGTTTCTCAGACAGAATTTTTCTGTGGCACTTGGCTCCTCCACTTCACATCATTCTCACGCACATCCTAGGGCTGAAACTGGTAATTACCACCATGCCTTCTTTATTACCACATTCCCACCTGCCACCTTCCCCACTCTCCTCTTTTTCCCCCAGGGTTTTAGGAAAGAGTAGAAAGGGTTTTTGACTGTGCTTTGGGGCACAGATTCTAGGGCATAGGCTACCTTTCCCCCAGCATGACTGTAAAGACTTTAGCTTTAAAAGGCTAAAGTCTCCCACTACATCCAGGACTATCTCCAGTTGTCCTGATTTGTATCTGGCCACTGGAGGGGAAATCGAGGCAGGTGACCTTGCACAGTCCTCCTTCACTTAAATCAAATTCATTTGCATGTCAAGGCATCACCTCCCTGATATCATGGTCTTCTCTTAGAGAATGAGGGACAAACAAATAGCTTGACTGGGAGTAACTGGCTTAAACCACTATTACCGAATGAAGGTGAAAGTTCGCACATATTAGAGATGGTATCCAAAGGTTGTCTGATATTCCAGTTGAACTCTGTATTACTAAAAGTCTCTTCACCCTCTCCTTTTCCCAGCCCCCAATTACTCTAGATGACAAAAAAACTCCTTAATGCTGGGCCTTTGGCTCTGCTCTGCTCTGCCTCTAGCAGATTTTATAGGTGCTGAAAAGTTTGCCAGTTTGCTCAGCTGGACTGGAATTCTGGGAGCCTTAAAGAAAAACTCTACACACACCCTCACTCAAAAGTTCAGGTAAATAGGGTTGGAGGAAAGGGGAAAATAAGATACAAGAAGATAATAGTTAAGCCTAGGTTGAGGTAAGAGGTACATAAAGTACTTTCAGCTACTTGATAGGAGATAAGATTTCCTTGCAGTGCTGAGGACACAGTTGAATAAAATAAATGAATGGGGGAAAATGAATGAAAAAGCATTTATTCAGTTCTTCTATATACTAAGCACTGGGAATACAAATTCCAAAGCAAAGATAGCTCTTGCCTTCAAGATGCTTACATTCTAGTGGGAGAAACAACACCCAGAGGAAAAATGTGGTCAGAGAATGGTACTTTGGGTCCAAAAAACTATAGAAATATCAAGTGGGGCCATAGAGGAGATCTACACTTCTCATCCAGGAACAGAAGGAGAGTTAATTGAATTCCTAGTTTCAGTCATGGGGAAAACAGTCATGGGGAAAAGATAAATATCCTGCCTCAATCTTGCCTCCGCAAGGAGTCCTCAAAAGGGGGGAGAAGTGAAGAATAGTAGTTGGGGATGCCCTGAAATAGTGGAAGTTGGAAGTGATCATCCAGTCCACCCTTTCATTTTACAGATGAACAAACTGGTATCCAAAGTACGACCAGATTTGTTCAAGGTCACATAACTAGTAGAAACAAAATTGGTATTAGAACACTGATCTCTTCTTTTCAATATAGAATATTTTCAATGTTCTGGCAGCAATGCTGTTTCTGACTGTGTGTCCCTTTCCTAGCATATTCTGGCCAGATTATAAGGTGTTTTATTTTGGTGAGAAAAGGTGCTGAGTTGGCCATCTTCATGGCTAGATTCCAGTCCAGATGCTGCTGGAGTCTGGGCTTTGCTGTTGGCTGGGTATATCCAGCTGGTGTCCGGACTCCTTTTTCCAGAAACCAAAGCATTTGCTTTTTAATGGGCTTCTAGACTCTTGTAAGCCTCCCAGGCATCTCAGCCAATAAATATTCCTTCACTAATTCCCACCCCCCCAACTCAATTTAGTCCTTTCTATCTTACTAAGCTATAAGGAGATATCAAGCTCCTAATGCAGCACCATGGCTCACCAAAACTGACTCCCCTATTTTTGCCACTTATTTCTCTTTCTCCCAAATATACAATAAGACTATGGCCCCTGGGAAAGTTGTAACCACATGGTAGGCACTTAATAAATGTTTGTTGACAAAGTGATTGACTTGAAATTTGGTGAACTGGATGCTAACCATCCCATTCCCAGGCAGCCCTTACTTAGGAGCCATCCTATGCTACTCTAGTACTCTTGGCTGCCACACCTGGAATTCCCATTACCTTCTTTGGCACAGTTGGCCTCCCAGTCAGCAGCTGCCAGGGTGAGTCACCACTCTAGCTAGAATTTAATTAATGAATTGAGTTAATCAGACAGGTGGAATGTGCTGAGATTGCTGATTGGCCATGTGTGTGTGGGGGTGGCTGGGTGGGAGGGAGAATTAGGATCCAGGACATAGACAGGGTCCCAGATCAAACTGAATGCCTGGGATTTACCTCTCCTAATTCCTTTGCCTTCAGATCAGCCCTAGAGTCCCTGGAAAGGAGGATGAGCTCTTGGGTCAAATCCTATATAAGGAAGGAGATGAGTTCTCCAAAGGAGAAAAATAGTCTGAAGGAAAAGTGAGAGACCTTTAAAAAAACCTCTCAGTCTGCTAGCTAAGGCAGAATACATTTCCAGGATACAGATCCAGAGAGAATCAAGGGCAGACTCTTTAGTCTGACAGAATTAGGGACGATCTTGGTCAAGTCCCTTTTCCAGTCTAAGTCTGAGTTTCCTCCTTTTTATAATGAGGGAGAAGAATTAAATGATCTCTTTAAGTTTTCTTCTGACTCTAGAATTCTGTGAATCTGACAGTCTCAGTCAGTACAAGGAGAATGGGGAGAGGGGGTGGAATGGAAGGAACAGAGCCAAGATTGGAGATGAGTCAGGGAAGATTTTTGGGAGGGGACAGATAAGAGTCTGTATTTTTATTTACAAAGCATTTTCACCTCGACAGGGAGTCCTCCAGCTTATGGCTGGTTTTTGTTCCAGAAAAGGTACTGCAAGTCAAAATGATGTAGGTTGAATTACATTTTCCCCAAAGAAATGTTATAATAAGGGTTTATATTCCAGAGCAAGGGCCCGATGTCCACCCTTTTATAGGAATTACCAGAATAACATAGTTAATCAAGTATGAACGATATGCCTACACACTGTAGAGCAGAAAGCTTCCTAAAACGTACATAAATCAGTTAAACAAGGCCACACCGAAGTTAGTCACATACATGTTGCTAATTCTCTTTATTTAAGAGGTCTTCTGGAAAGAGAAGACTGAGGAGCAAGAGCAGAAAGGAAATTACCTAGCCTGGAGATAAAAATGATACCTGAGGCCAGGAGCTGGAAAAATACCAAGGGAAGAACAGAGAAGGGATGGGGAAGATTGGCTGAGTCTATGAGAGTTGAGAGGATGGGATCATTTTATATAGGCTAGAAAACAACAGGAAGCAGACTGACTATGTGTCAGAGTTTGAGAGTTATCTCTTCGAAAAAGAACAGAGAGGTAGCTTTTGGTGCTACTGGGGTGGGGATCATGGAAAGGAAGATTAATTTACTTTTTTCCTTTGTCCTCTACAGTACCTGTCTAGGGTAAGGAGTCCTGGGGACACAAATCCAACATGAAGAAATAAGTTGATTAAGATCATTCAATAGAGATGGAGATGGAGCTAAAACCTGGATTTTTTTTTTCTCAATAGTATTTCATTTTTCCAAATACTTGTAAAGATAGTTTTCAACATTCAATTTTGTAAAATATTGTATTTTGGGGGCAGCGAGGTACCTGGTTCAGTGATAGAGCACCAGCCCTAAAGTCAGTAGGACCTGAGTTCAAATGTGACCTCAGACACTTAACACTTCCCAGCTGTGTTACCCTAGGCAAGTCATTTAACCCCAATTGCCTCAGGGGAAAAAAAGATATTGTATTTCAATTTTTTTCTCCCTTCTTTCTTTACCTCCCATCTCCCAAAGACAATCTGATATAGGTTATATATGTACAATGCTTTTAAACATATTTCAGTATTTGTCATATTGTGCATGAAAAATCCAACTAAAAAGGGGAAAAAAATACAAGAAAAAAAAAAGCAAATAAACAAAAAAAATGAAAATACTATGCTTTGATCCACATTCAGTCTCCATGGTTCTCTCTCAAGATGTAGATGGTATTTTCTGTCCCGAGTCTATTACTTTGAATCACCCCACTATTGAGAAGAGCCAAGTCCATCACAGTTGATCATTACACAACCTTGTTGTTACTGTGCACAATGTTCTCCTGGTTCTGCTCATTTCACTCAGCATCAGCTCACATTAAGTCTTTCCAGGATTTTCGGAAATCAGCCTGCTCATCATTATAGAACATAATATTTTATTACAGTCATGAACCATAACTTCTCATTCCCCAATTGTAGGTATCCACTCAATTTCCAGTTTCTTTCCACTACAAAAAGAGCTGCTACAAACATTTTTGCACATATGGGTCCTTTTCCCTTTTTAAATAATCTCTTTGGGATTCAGACCCAATAATGATACAGCTGGATCAAAGCATATGCGGTTTTATAGCCCTTTGGGCATAGTTCCAAATGGCTCTCCAGAATGATTGGATCAGTTCACAACTCTACCAACAATGCCTTAGTGTCCCAGTTTTCCCACATCCCTCCAACATTTATCATTATCTTTTCCTAAGACAAGGACTTTCTATGCCAGGTAAGTGATAAAGTGGTTTAGAGTGCTGGGCCTGAAGTCAGGAGGATGAATTCAAATTCAACCTTTTAGACATTTCAGACATTTACTAGTTGTATGACCATGAGCAAGTCACTTAATCCTGTTTTCCTCAGTTTCCTTATCTGTTAAATGGGGATAATAATAACACCTACCAGATGTTGCTCTAAGTATCAAATGAGATAATAATTGCCATGCACTTAGCATAATGACTGGCACAAAGTAAGTGCTGTATGAATATTAGCTATTATTATAATCAGATATGTTGGAGCCAGCTTGAACTACCCTGGGAGCTGATTGTTAAATGTTCAGTATGATTTTGCAAACACAAATCAAGATTGGATTTTTTGTTTTGTTGATTATTCAAACTTTAAAAAGTAATGGAGAAAATGTTAATAATGTAGATTAAACTTAAACAATGTGTCTTGTGGAAATGTTTGGCATGACTTCACATGTATAATGGCTACTATATTGCTTGCCTTCTCAGTTCAGGGTTGGAGGAAGCCTGGAGGGAGGGAAAGAATTTGGAACTGAGTAATTTTTAAAGTAACTACTTTTTTAAAAAGTGCCATGTGTACTTTTCTTTTCTGGAAAGCTGGCTATTACACATTTAACAGCATACTCCTGAGGTATGTCAACCTGTAATCTTTCCACCAAATCTCTTTGTTTGAAAAGTGTACTTGTACCTAGTGCACATACATATGTATGTGCGAGATAAATATAATATATACACTCATTCATACATTTATTTTTATTTTTAAAATAAATGTTATTGAAGTCTTTGGTTTTTACATGACATAGATATATATAAGCATACATATATATGGATATATTGATATACTATCTCAGCTGCATCCTTCTTCCCAAAACACACACATTCAACCAGCATTTTTTTTATAAAAAAAGAAAGCATTTAAGCAAAACCAGTTAATGCCATGACCTTGCCTGACACCATGCCCATCTTTGATCTGATAGGTTCATAGGTCACCTAGTATAATCATCTCATTTTACAGATGAAAAAATTGAGGCAAGTTAAATGACTTGCCCAAGCTCAGGCAAGCAATGTCAGAATAAATAAATAAATAAAATTTTAAAAAGTAATGTCAAAGTCATGATTTGAATTCAGGTCCTCTGATCTGAGCTAATGTTCTTTTCATGCTGTTTTTCAGGAAGCATTCATTCATATTGCCCCAACATTGGATATTTACCTTGTGAAGAGGTCCTGAACCGTGAAATATAATCTCTGCCTTCAAAGAGCTTGCAGTTTAGTATGGAAGAGAAGGCACATACACAAATGATCAGTTTGTGATAAGTGTCCACGTGAATGACACAAATAACATCATGGTAAGTCAGAGAAAAGAGAGAATGTTTTAGTGGGGTAAAAGAGGAAGGCTTAAGAAAAGAGGTGATTTTTAAATAATGATGAATGTTGGAGGGGATGAGGGAAAACTGGGACACTAATACATTGTTGGTGGAGTTGTGAAAGAATCCGGCCATTCTGGAGAGCAATCTGGAACTATGCCCAAAAAGTTATCAAACTGTGCATACCCTTTGACCCAGCAGTGTTTCTACTGGGCTTATATCCCAAAGAAATACTAAAGAGCGGAAAGGGACCTGTATGTGCCAAAATTTTTGTGGCAGCTCTTTTCGTAGTGGCTACAAACTAGAAGATGAATGGATGCCCATAAATTGGAGAATGGTTGGGTAAATTATGGTATATGAAGGCTATAGAATATTATTGTTCTGTAAGAAATGACCAGCAGGATGAATACAGAGAGGTTTGGAGAGACTTGCATGAACTGATGCTGAGAGAAATGAGCAGAACCAGAAGATCACTATACACTTCAACAACAATACTGTATGAAGACGTATTCTGATGGAAGTGGAAATCTTCAACATAAAGAAGATCCAACTCACTTCCAGTTGATCAATGATGGACAGAAACAACTACACCCAGAGAAGGAACACTGGGAAGTAAATGTAAAATATTAGCACTATTATCTATCTACCTAGGTTACTTAGGAATCCAATACTTAATGTGCAACAAGAAAATTGGATTTACACACATATATTATATCTAGGTTATACTGTAACACATGTAAAATGTATGAGATTGCCTGTCATCTAGGGGAGGGAGTAAAAGGATGGAGGGGAAAATCTGGAAAAATGAATACAAGGGATAATGTTATAAAAAAGTTACTCATACATATATACTGTCAAAAAATTTTATAATTATAAAATTAATAAAAAAAAAAAAAAGAAAAGAGGTGATTTTTGCTCTGAGTTTAAAGATTAGGGAGAATTTGAATAGACAGGTTTAGGGTGAAGAGAGAGATTTTCTGATTATGGAAAGATATAAAATGAGTAAAGCACAAGGCATATTTGGACCAGTTTGTATGGAGTAAATAGTAGTGGACAGAGTACTGGGTCTGGGAGTCAGGAAGGCATGAGTTCATATTCAGCCTCAGACACTTACTAGCTGTGTATCCCTGGGTGTCACTTAATTCTGTATGCCTCAGTTTCCTCAACTGTAAAATGAGCCCAGCAAGGAAATGGCAAACCATGCCAGTATCTCTGCCAAGAAAACCCCAAGTGGGGTCATGAAGAGTTGACCATGACTGAAGCAACTGAACAACAAAAAAAGTATAAGACAAAAAAGATAAGTCTGAAAAAGATTAGTGATGATGATGATGATAACAGCAATTTACATAGTGCTTTAATTTTTTAAAAAGTGCTTTACATATGTTATCTCATTTAATCTTTACAACAATTCTAAATTATTCTCATTTTACAAATGAGGAAACCATAGTACAGATAGGTCAATTGATTATATAATTTATGTATGGACAGAAAAGCATAAGGTTAGAGCTAGAAGAGATCATTATATAGATCATTGCATTCTAAATTTAGAATTTCAAGAAATGTTAGAAATCATCTAATCCAACTCCACATTTTATAGAGAGGGAAATTGGAGCCCAGTGCGGTTGACTTAGTGCTCAAAATCACACAGACTTTAATTGCAGTCAGAATTCGAACTCTGATCCTCTAACTTCCAATTTGACACTTTTTCCATTACATCATAGTGCATGCTATTATGTGTCCATGAGGCCCTGGGATGGAGAAGAAACAGTGCTGAATGTGGAAATAGGAGACCATGGGTTGAAGCCCATTTCTAATACATATTGGTTATGTGATCTCAGACAAAACACATATCATATCATTTTATCTTCACAACAATCCTGGAAAATAGATGCTATTTTTACCCTCATTTTATAGATGAGTAAAAACTGAGACTTGCCCAGGTTACATAGCTAATAAATGTCTCCAAGGATAGCACCGTATCCACTACACCACCTCATTGTTATTCAATCATGTCCAACTCTTGGTGACCCTATTTCAGATTTTCTTGGGAAAAATACTGGAGTGGTTTACCATTTCCCTCTTCAGCTCATTTTACAGATGGGGAAACCAGGGCAAACAGGATTAAGTGACTTGTTCAGGGTCACAGAGCAAGTTCTAATCTGAGGTCAGATTTGAACTCATGGAAATAAGTCTTCCTGACACCAAGCCTGGTATTTTAACCTCTGCACCAACTAGCTGCCCTCCATGACTTCCAAACATCAGTTATCATTGAAAGAAGACTGATGTTAAAAAGGAAGGGCTTGGTTTCCGGAGAAACCAGGGGTCATGATGTTTGATGTCCCAAATGCAATCTAGCCCACTCTCTTTCTGTTCCCTTTCAGACCCAGTTTGTTATCCACGATCCAGTGTATACATGATCTATATACAGGCATGAGGTGATTCATCTGTGCAACTCCATATCACAGTTGGTGCAATAAACAGAAAAACTGCTTGATTTTTCTTGCGTGGTTAGTTGCACTGAACACTTCTGAGTGATCATGAATCTCATTTAAGAGATTCTGCAACACTCAGAGCTTGATGTAATCAGTGCAATATCACCTATAGACAGAAGCATTTAGGGGACCTCATGAGCTATAGGAAATCCCTCTCCATTATCTGCTATGGTAGCCAACACTGTTGGCAAGTTACATCTCCTGATTTTATGGCTTGATTGATTTTGATGATAAAGCTGTGGGGAAAGTGCTTCAGAAACCTTGAGGTGCTTGTTCCATTGGATTGGATTAATATGATTACATGTACTCCTGACCCCAAGGGACTCCCAGGGACTCTATCTCTCCATCACAGAGACAGACTCTGCAGGAAGATGAGAAAACACAATGAGACTGTTGATGCTCATCAGTCTTTAGGAATAGTCGATCACAGATTCTAAATAATCTCCCCTCCTTCTGCCCCAGTTTTCAGCAACTAAAAATCCAGAGTAGAAAGATTCTGCTCCCAGTCACCAAAGTGCTCCCCTCTGTGGGAAAAAAATCTTGTGCCTTCCTTTCTTCCTCCTTACTCCCCAGTGCTGAAAGGGACAGCGAAAGAAGCTATCTAGACATCCTGTCTTCCAAAGCATCATGTCAAATCCTAGTGTATTTCAGACTGGCTGAGTCACTTCTGGGGAGTCACATAACCTCTCAGAGCTAATTACCACCAGGATCTTCCTTCTCAGTTGGCATTGTTATACAGTGGAAATCATACTGGACTTTAGAATCAGAGGGCCTGGATTCAAATCCTGATTCAGCTCCTTACTACAGGTATGTCTTTGGACAAGCCCTTACCAGCCTCCGTTTCTCCATTTATTAAATATGTGTATTCAATTAGATCAAGTGTCCTTAGCCTAAGGCCTGAGAATTTGATTTTAAATATTTGGTAACTGTATTTCAATATAATTGATGTCCTTTATAATCCTACACATTTTATTTTATCCATTGAATAATATCATTCTGAAAATGGGCTCCTAGACTTCATCAGCTTGCTGTGGGGGTCTATGACTTCCCAAAAAGCTAAAAACCCTTGAACTAGATGTTCCCTAAGTTCCCTTCTAACCAGGGAATCTATGATTTTTTTGAAGTCATGCTTGGGGGGGGCGGTGGAATTCTTGAAGATACCAGTAAAGCTTTGGATCTGTTCTGAATGCCAGAGGCAAGGCGAAAAACTTAACAAATAAGTAAATAAATAAATGAACAACCAACCAAATAAATAAATAAATGAATGGATAAATAAATGATGTGGTGATGATAATAATAAAATTAATAAAGGATCTTCCCAGATGAAACTGAATGAAGAAAGAGAGACCACTCTCCAACCAGGCTATCTCCCTGCAAAGAATTCCAGTCTTGGGAGATTTACAATTCCCTTATCCACTTTGTCTTGGAGCTTTCTTAGTCATAGCTTTGCAGTGTCAATAGGAGGCGTGGTATGTGCTTGTTGCATTCAGAAGCAGATCTCTTTCTTAATTCCAGAACCCCTTACTGGATATGGAAGGGAGGACTCCATACAATTCTAGACTACCCTCCACAAAGGGACCAGAGTCAACCACAGGGATTCCAAACTCCCTATTAAAGCCATCGCTCCTAACCCTCTATTGGAGACAGTGTAATTGACCTGTTAGACAATGCCTCCTGAACCCCACTCCCATTAAAGCTGGTGCCCTTCAAATTCCCATTAAAGTCAGTGACCTTTGCCCATTGGAGGAAGAACTGTCAAAGCTGCTGTCCCCAATTTCCTGTGAAAGCCATTGTTATTCTCCCATCCCCAGTAACCCCAGTGATCTGGTCCCTGCGGAAAGCATCATTCCCCAGGGATTTGGCGAACCAGCCAATTTTCCTACCCATCAATACTTAAACCCTGTTAGTGTGTGGGAGGGGGAGGAGGCTGCTGCCAGGACCCCTTCCTATGCCTCTTTCCAAATAGAGCTATGAAATCAAGCAATGGCCTGTTTCTTTAATTTTTCCCTCATGCCTAGAATGTGATTAAAAATACCCAGCATTGATCATCTTTCTTCTCCTTCTGTCGGGATAATGTTTACTCAGGTGTCAATCAGGAGAAGAATTTGGCTTCCTAATTTCTCTTCTCCTCCCCTGGGGGCCCCACATCTCCCTGTCTTGCATGGACACAGAGCTGGAATCAAGGTTACTAATAATCCCCCAGCACACACAGACACCGAGAGCACATATATTAAAGTCACATATTGATTTATATTTTCGGGTCCCTCTGCCTTCTTGCCCAGTCTCAGCCTTTCTCTGTGCCAGAGAGAAAAAAAAAAATTACATAGCTATATTTATCACCACGATGTTTAGTCTAAAGAGCATTGTGTCCGAAGGTAATTTCCCCCTCCCCTTTTCTTTGGGGCTGTGTTTTATTATTATTTAAATAGTGCAGTGTCTCCCATACTTAGGCATTTATCTTCCTTTGTTTGTTTCTTAATTCTCTCCTCTTACCATCATCCTGAAGAGCAAGTTAGAGCCTAGGAAGGACTTCCTGATTTAACAAGTTGTGGGCCACTGGACAAAATTACCCCCAAGGAGGTTGGGCAGTGGCAGCCCCCTTCACAGAAAAGACAACTCCATTTCCAAATTGGTTTGGATAAGGACTGTTGAAGGAAAGAGGAAAGACTCCATGACCTCTGGAGGGCATTTATAATCTCAAGGACCCCCAACTAATTTTCTGAATGAGCAACTAAGGACCTATGGTCCAATAACACAGATGGAAAAACTGAGAGGAGGAGGGAGCTTGTGGCTCACCCAGGAAGATAAATCACAATCACTAGGTAGGGCATTTGCAAAATAGAGACCAGGATTCTGTTTCCAAGATCAGTCTAATAGGACTCTGGGCCTGAGCTACCCTCCTATATAAAGGAGGGGGAAGGAAATAGCTCTAATTTCATCTCTTTTTTCCCTCCCTTCTTCCTTTTCTCCTTTTCTTCATTCTTATCTCACTCCATTCTTCCTTTATACTCCTTCCTGAAACAGCTGGGGAGTCCAATGGGCACTGAATGGACCTTCTGCACCAATCTATATGGGCAGTGTCAGGGAGAATCAGATGGGTAAGACTCCTGGAGGTGATCTGGGACAACCTTAATCATTAGGCATCTCCTGAATGGATCTGGTTCTCATCAGCATAACAGTAACTAGGATTTTTGGTTCCTGGCACAAATTCAGCTGAGCTGGTTGGGATGGGGATGGGGAGAAAGAGAGGTTTCTAAGGTATGAGCACTACTGTGCATGGTTGAGGTAAATAGAAATCAGAGGTTCTGGGATTTGGGGAGGTTGAGAACCTGTGAGGGTAATGTGTTTTAAGGGGTCAGGAGCTGGTGTGAAAAAGATTGTAAGCAAGGTACTGCTTGCCCTTCTTGGAGGGTGGGAGGTGGGGAGAATAACCCAGAGGACAACATCTGATAGCCACAGAGATCTGGACATACCAGCAGGCTGTAATTATTGCCTTGACCCTCTCATTAAAACTCAGTCCTTAGCCTTCCCTCAATCACTATGCCTTTCTTCCTTCAATTTTGCAGTCTCTCTGGAATTTTCCTCTGCTGTAGTACAGTGGAAAATTTACTGGAATCAAAGCATTCAAGTTAGAATCTGAGCTGTGTCACTCATTTACCTGTGTGACTTTGGGCAAATCATTTTGCTAAGCCTGTTTCCTCACCAATATGAATTCGAAAGGAATAGCTAGCAATGATAGTTGAGTTAAGATGGTAAAGGAAAGCTCTGAAAGTGACAGTGGATTCACACCCATCAGATTGGCTAAGAAAATAGAAAAAGAAAATGACAAATGCTGGAGGGGATGTGGGAAAATAGGTACACTAATGCACTATTGATAGAACTATGAACTAGTCCAACCATTCTGGAAAGCAAATTGGAATTGTGCCCAAAAAGCTATTAAACTGTGTATGCATATCCTTTGATGGAATAATACTGCTGCTAGGTCTATACCCTAAAGAGATCAAAAGAAAAGGAAAAAACTCGTATGTACAAAAATATTTAGAAGAGCTTTTTTTTGTGGTTGAAAAGGATTGTAAACTGAGGGAATGTCCATCATTGAGATTAACAAGTTTTGTGATGGTATACTATTGTGTTGTAAGAAATGATAAAAGGGACAATTTCAGAAAAACCTGAAGACTTATTTGTATGAACTGATGCAAAATGAAATGAGCAAAATCAGGAGAACAATCTACACAGTAACAGCAATATTATAAAGATAATTAACTGTGAATGATTTAGTAACTGATCACCATAGTGAACCACCACAGCCATGATTAAAAATTCAGTCCACTTCTAGATAGAGAGCTAATGAACCCAAAGTATAGATTGAAGCATATTTTTTTCTGTCTATTTCTCATTTTTCCCTTCCTCTGGCTACTATAGAAATTTATTTTGCTTGATTTCATCTTTGTAATGGGTTTTATATTCCTTGCCTTCTCAATAGGTGAAGGAAAGGAAAGGATGAGGGAGAGAAACTGGAACTGAAAATAAACGTGAAAGACAAAAAAGGGGGGAGAAAATGACAGGGGAGACCAAGGACTATGCCAACTCCTCTTAGCTCTGTCAGTGCCATGAAAGAAAGAGCAGTTAGACCACAAGAGAGTGCCAAGAAATATGGCATCTTAGAGAGAATGCTAGGTTTTAGTGAGCACCAAATGATGGCAGGAATATAAGAGGAAGAGATTTAAGATTATAGAATGATAGAGCTACAGTGAAACTCAGAGATCATTTATTCTAACCTTATTCTACAGATGAAGAAGGTAATGTTCAGAGATGAAGTAACTTGCCCAATGTCACAAAGATGGTGAGTTCCCCTAATTAAGTTGTCCTCTTCCATGCTGTTTCCTAACATTTAAAATTTCCTGGAGGAAGTAAAGAAGAGTAGTTACTGGGAAGTCCTTAACTGACCCCCCAAGATATCTTCCCCAGCTAGGGTCTGTAGTTGTTTCTGTAAGTAAATTTCCATTTAGAAGCCAGGAGTTGAGGCAAGAGAATTTTTTCTTGGAAAAACATGCTGCAGGGGGCAGCTAGGTGGCGCAGTGGATAGAGCACCAGCCTTAAATTCAGGAGGACCTGAGTTCAAATCTGGTCTCAGACACTTAACGCCTCCTAGCTGTGTGACCCTGGGCAAGTCACTTAACCCCAGCCTCAAAAACAAAACAAACAAACAAAAAAAACATACTGTTGAGATTCAGAATTTTTTCTTTTCACTTATTTTTGAGGGCCATCCAGTTAGAAAGTGCACAGATATTTCACAACAGCTCTAAAAAAAGCACAAAGTACACAAAATATACAGAATTAGTAAATCCAAAGCACAGAGTTTCAAGTTACTTGATTAAGTTAGCCCAAGTATAAAATATATTAATTAATCCCTTCCAGACATTTCCTAGTCCCCTCCTTTCCAATAGGAAGAACCTCCATTTCTGGTTCAGATCTTTGAGGTCACTGTCCTTTCTTGTTAATTCATCCCCAGATTCCCCATTCTCTTTCCTCTGTCTTTGCTCCATTAGTTACCATAGACAAGACTCTTTTTTCTTGATTCTGGGTACCTTCTGCAGTCTAAGGTCAAAAATAGCATTCCTAAAACTCTGCCTACTGAAATTCCTTCTCCAAGCTTCTCTTCTGTTCTTTCTTTGTACCCCTAAGCTGTGTAAATCTTAACCAGCTCATCTTGACTTGTCTCAAGCTATTTTCTTATTCTCTGATGATAGTAAGTGCCTTTATACTTCCACAGCTTTTCCAATTCTCTAAGTCTAAATCTAGGACTCCCAAACTCATTTCTTTTCAAGGAAGAGCATCTCTGAGCCCCCATTCCTCTCTTTTATCAGACAATAGCAGCATAGGAATAGTACAACTGATTCAACGTCAGTTCCTCTGGCTCCAGTGCAAATCCACATGTGTAATTCTGTAAGTGTGAATAATGAATAATGGGTCAGCTATGGCCTGAGTCCCAGACTTTCTTAACCTTCTTCTGCTCAGAGCTCTTCGGTAACTTAGAGTCTGTACCACATAGTGAAGAAAATAAATTGAGATGTTGGCGTGGAAGCAAGAACTCTTCTTAGGTGTTTCTTCAATACTAGTTGAAACTAGTTGGAAACTACTTGATTAACCAGACCTTTCTTTTCACTGACTTCATTTCTTTTCTGCTTCTTCAAATACTGAACATGCACAAAGTAAGTATTCAAAAATTACTTCAAATTTAACAGATTGACACTATATTCTTTTGTGTAAAGTGTGTGTGTGTGTGTGTGTGTGTGTTGAGAGAAGGCAGAGCTAAAAACTATGGGGATTGGGATAATAGCACTCAGCAGCAATATATTTCTATAGCTCTTGAAGGTCTATAAATATTTTCTTAATAATAAATCTATTCAATTCAATAAGCAACTGCTACAGTCATGAAATTATTGGGATGAAGAGTGATATAAAGACCAAAGGACTGATTGCCCTCAAGGAGTTTATATGGGGGAGGAGGGTGGGGATATATTTACACGGCATGTTAATTATTATTCAATTTTAAAGATGAGGAAAAAGAGGTTAACCACTTAGACATGGAAACAGATGGTCCCCCACACCACTATCACCTGTGTCCAAATAAACATATTATCAAATAGAAAACCTTTTATTTATCTTTTAAAACCTTCTATAATCTAGTCCCTTTTTACTCTACAAGCCTTCTTAAACTTTATTCCCCTTCAACTACCCTGGAAAGGAGCCAATAATAGTGGTCTCCTTGCTGTTCTTTCCTGAATAGGGCATTTTCACTGACTGTCCTCCAGGCCTGGACTGCTCTCCCTCCTTCTGGCTCCCTTACCTTTTTTTAAGTCTCTCTCTCTATATATATATCTTGTCTGTACATAGTGACTTACATGTTGTGTCTCCCATTAGACTGGGTCCGGATTGTTTTTATTTTTGCTTTTCTTTGTAACCTTGGAGCTTAGCACAGTTTGACACGCAGTAGGTGCCTAATTAATGCTAGCTGGCTGACACATAGACACATACACGCATACATACTCAGAGTTGACGTTTTCTCATCAGATATATCACATTTGCCGGTGATCCGAAAGGAAGTGACAGAGATGGACTGGCTTCTTCCAGCTGTCCCCCAGGTGTCTTTGGGTTGGCCCTGCTCTTTTCCCTTTCCCTTCCCCCCCCCCCAATCAATTCCATCTTCTTCCTCCCAGGAGACTTCCAGTCACCGGACAAATAGTATCTCCCCTGAGGTCTCGCGCCCCGAGAAGGCCCTTCCCAGAGGTCAAACGAAGCCTCCGCTTTTTCTCCCCAGTCCCGCGGCCTGCCGTGGAGGCGGGGGACAGGGACCAAGCCTGTGGCAGCCAGACAGAGCTGGGCGCGGCGCGAATCCACAACTAGGACCCTCACCGAGAACTTTTCCCATTGAAAATCTATTCCCCTCCTGGGCCCGGATGATGTATGACTGGGTCTGATGAGAAACGTGTCCGGGAATGGAGGCGACAGAAGCAGCAGGCTGGGGGCGGAGGGAGGGGCGCCCGGGCCAGAACCGGGGTGGGGGGGAGAGACATCGGCGGAGGAGGGGGGCTCTGCTTGGCATTCTGCTCCTCTCCGGCCCGAGAAGGTGGGAGGAGGGCGGGCTCGGGGCCCTGACACTGGGTGGGTAATTGATCTGGAGTTGCCAATTTGCAGCAGCTAAATATTTGGTTTCTGCCTCTGCCTGCTCAGCGAGCTGCTCAAACAAACTTCAATTAAAAGCGAGTGATGTAGTGGAGGGGAAGGGAGAGGCGGGGCGGGCTGCGGGGCCGGCTCCCCGTGGGCGCGATCGATGGGGACGGACAGCTCCTCTCTCTGCATTCTGTCTCGGCCCTCATCGCCGCCGCTGCGCCAGGCAGGAGGAGGGCGAGGGCACGCTTCGGAGCCCCGGAGGCTGCGTGGGTGGCGGGGGAGGACGCGCCCCGGACCGGGCTGGAGAGAGGACCCTTGGCCCAGGGGACGCCCGCAGGGTCAGCACCGGGGCACCTCTCCTCTGACTCTGCCCAAATGGAGAAAGGACTGGCCTCCTGAGGAGGCAAAGCCGGGACCGAAAGTCGGTTGTCCCAGCGCCCAGTCTCCGGCAGTCTCAGCTTTCAGAGGGCTGGCACCGGCCCAGCCTGGGTTCCGTTTGTCTGGCCAGTCAGTGACCACAGGTGAACCTGTAACAACCCCGGCTCGTCCAGCTGAGAGGGCAGGAGAAATCTGAAGGGCAGGAGAGCTGCTGCAGAAATCTCCGCATTTATACAGGGTGTATATATACATATACATATATCCCTCTATCATGAATAAGAAATGAAAACAATGAACTTAAGGAAGGAGAGAATATTAGGAGACACACAAATACAGCAAGAAACAGAAAGAAATACAGGGACAAAAAGACAAAGTGTCAGGAAGAGACAAGGAGAAAGAGGATGGGTAAGATAGAAATATGTGAGAGAGACAGACAGACAGAGACTGAGACAGAGACAGGGAGAGATTCTTATGGGTGGATCATGGATCCATCAATCACCGCTGAGAAAAAAAGGGGATATTTTATCTTCTGGAGTCAGGATTGGCCATTTTATTAAGCAGAGTTCTGATACTTTTAGTTGTTGTTATTCTTTACATTACCATTATATAAATGGAGGGCTCCCTAAATGTACTCTGCATTCTGTCCAATTATCTAGTCCACACCACCATGACCATTCTACAGATGAATAAACTGAAGCCCAGAGAGAAGCAAAGTGATTTGCCAAACATCAGTAATACTGATAGGGAGCAGTCAGTTAAGCATTTCTCAAACACTTAGGTAAAATTCAAGTCTCTATTCACTGTGCTGTTTTCCAGACTTGACAGCATTTTGGCCTCAATAAATCCCGACCCTGCTATAGTTTCCTTTCCTTGCATTCCAGACTTCCCATCTCCATTGATCTCAAGGCCTGCCATATTTCTGTATACAAGGGAGTGCTCCTCCACATCCCAATCCCTACAAATTTAAATTCTTTTTTAGACTTCCTTTCTTTTCTCCATCCCCCAAATCTAACCCCTATCCTTGTTCCTCTTAGATCAAATTGACCTTCATTTTGAAGCTCCTGGTTCCCTTTCCCACACAATGAATAGGTTCCATATTTATTGGAGAACAAACATGAGGAAGCACTCAAGTTCTGTTGGCCAGAAGCTTTTCCTTTCTGCTCCTCTACTCCCAACTTGTTCCTGGAGACTCAGGTGAGTTGTAGTAACCCCCTGTCCCAAATGAGTCCGTGCCCCCCCTCCAACACACACACACACACACACACACACACACACACACACACACACACACACACACACACACCATGTTCCAGGTTTTGGGGGAGTGTGGGGAATCTGAATGTAGGCTCCCAACTCCTCCCCATCCCTTTCAGAGCTCTCAAAGGAGCTGTGGAGCAGAATGATTTCCTGTAATTGGTCAGCAATCTGGTCGACTGGCTTGTTCTATTGACGTGCTGGTTAGCTGAAAATTGTATTGGAATGTGAGTGAAGGCGGTGGGGGTTGGAACTGGGGGGGGGTCGATAGAAGGTAAAAGAAAGATTTTCCTATACTAACTGTGACTGAGCCAAAGCATGAGAATCAGGCTTGTCTCCTAGTGCCCAGAAAGTTGTGCTGGGGATGGGGATAGGAGTTTAAGGAAGCAATATGGCAACTTGCCTTCCCACCTGTCACAAGCCCTGAGTTCCACCTCTATCTTTTCTTATGGTTGTTTGCTCCAGGCTTTGAGTGACCCTTCTCTCACACTAGCTCCAACCCTATCTTTACCTCACGTCATGGTGAAAGGGCATGCTCTGTTACTGTCCCTGTCATGTAGCAGACTTTCCCTGAACTTTGTTTTCCTATCTCCTATTAAGGGACTAGAAGCTCACTAGCATTATTTATCATACAAAAATTTAAATACTGTATTTAAGCATTTCAAATTCTGAAGAAAATACTTTTAGGAGGAATCAAAAGAAATGCTTCTATACATAGTAAGCAATAAACAAATGAAATTCACTCCCCAGAGCTTAAAGGGGGCTCAAAAATGTTTATAACTCTCATATCATCTATAGAAACCTGAAGTGTAAATACAGACATTAGGAATATCTCAGAGTACATGTCCTAATCTGAGGATGACTTTATGGAATGTTGGTACTTGGATTTTCCCCAAACTCTCAGGAAACTAGGCTGGCTGGATCCATCCCTCCTCAAATTTTAAGTACTGTGCACTCATGTGCCTTTCTCACATCCTACCTTTGGAAAGATATATGTGCTTTTTTATACAGTAAGCACCTTTATGGAAAGGATTATATCATTCTTCATTTTTATATTCCTCTTATCACAAGAACTTGCCTATAGTAAGATCTTAATACCTGTTAAATTGAATGTTTGTTGAATAGATTGGACCCATTCTGGGATTACAACCTCTCCCAGAGTTTCTCCTTTTACCTTCTGAGGCAGACAGATTAGCAAAAGGA
Source organism: Sminthopsis crassicaudata (assembly GCF_048593235.1). Classification (NCBI taxonomy): domain Eukaryota; kingdom Metazoa; phylum Chordata; class Mammalia; order Dasyuromorphia; family Dasyuridae; genus Sminthopsis; species Sminthopsis crassicaudata. The sequence goes on along the minus strand of NC_133620.1, from coordinate 343,655,751 downwards.
TAGAAGAGAGGTTAAGTGCTCAAGAGCCCGAGTTTGGGTGCAGTTCTACCATATTTCACATTTCCTGAATAACTAAGCTTCTGGATAATCTAATGGGCAAGGAAAGCCCAGGTCTGAGACCTTCACTTCTGCCTGAAGGAATGGAGATGCCAGAAGCTTGTCAATCTTAATGAAAACCCCAAACATTAGGGGTACTCAAAGCTAGTTCTTTTTGTCCTTTTTAAAAAATTTCTCCTTGGATTGTTTTCTATAGCAAGGATTAATCTGGGGTTCGTGAACTTGGGTTTTAAAAATATTTGGATAACTTTTTTCCCGTTTGAGGCAATTGGAGTTACATGATTTTGGATTGGATTTGAACTCAGGTCCTCCTCCTCCTCCCAGGGCCCAAGGCCAGTGTTCTGTCGGCGGCACCACCTAGCTGCCCCATAACTGTATTTCAATATAATTGGATTCCCTTGTAATTATTTTATGCATTTCCCCTATTTATTACTTTTAACCATGTTTCCCTACTTATTTTATGCATTTCAAAATATAATCCCAAGAGGAGGTGCACAGGCTTCACCAGACTGGCAAAGGGGAAGAGGAAGGGGGAGGAGGGGTCACGATGCCCACTCTTAGAGCCAGGAAGGGGAAGAGATGACGGGAGGAAATGTCGGGCACCCGCAGCATCGGTAACAGAGAATATGTCAGTCCCTCCGCTCTCCGCTGGAGACTAGCGCCGAAGTCAGGATGCTGCTGCCACCTGCTGGTAAAACGGACACATTACCCCTGCGTCTAGCTCCGGGTTTCTGAAATGTTTTCTGGGTCCATTTCAGAGCATTTCTGGAGTCCTCTCCTGCATCCAGCTCCAGCCCAATACCTGAACCAAACAATTGCCAGGCCATTTAGCTACCAAGTTTGGGGATCCCACATAAGCCCAGTGGGCCAGGTACAAACATGCTTCTGAGGAAGCATCAGGAGCAGCAACTCAGTTGGGGGGAGGGGTGTTGCTAGGCTACCCTGTTCTTCTTCCCCTCTCCCCCACCCCCACCCCTTAAGGACTTGGTCATCAGGGGAGCTCTATCTTCCAGGAGGAACCCCACAAGTTTCCCGTCTCTTCTTTTTCTAAGGTAGTGGTGGAGCTTGAAACATTTAAAAGCTTGCTTTGGTGACATGGGAACGACACCCTCGTTGGCCACAGGGACAGTAATTCCTTTTTCCCTCGCTCCCCTCAGCCACTGAACCAGAAGAACCTATTTCCCCTTGAGGGTTTGCTAAGCGTTAATGAGCTGATGTCTCTGAAGCACACGGAGCTATAAAGAAAGGGGCACAAAATGTGGCTACTACACTATTAGCATTTATCACAATTATTTCTGGGCTTAATAGGATGCTCCTGCCCCAGGATGAACACATCAGCAGCAGGTCTTCAATGTTCTGAAGGAAAAGACTTTTTTATTGCAATATATATCTAGGGGTAGCAGGATTGGAGGTGAGGCAAAGAACACAGAGAATGGAGGGGATGCAGAGGTGGGGCCAGAGTCTCTGCCCCGCTAAGGGCCCTAGGGGACTGTGCTCTAGCCAAGTCCAAGGGCTAGAATGGAGTCAGAAAGAATAAATGGGAGATTGGAGGGAATCTGATCCCTTTCAGCCTCCAATTCCAGAACAAGACCACGTCCCCATTTTGGTGGATCCAAATCCAGAAACCCTGTTCAAATGTTGCTGTCACTCTGAGGCAGTGGCTTAACTAGGGCAGCCCAAGCAGCTGGGTGCAGTGATGACAGAGAAAATGGGTGCCCTGGAGGGAGGTTCCAGGGAGGGAGGATGCAAGCTGGGCAGGAATGCCAAGCTAGGAGTGAGGCTCTTCTGGGAAAGCTGTGCTAACCTTATGGCTGGAGGTGGGAGGGCATTGGAGAAATCTGACTTGGGGGGGAGGGATGGTTCGTCCTTCCACTGAAGGAATACCATCAAGATTGAAAGCACTCAGGAGAGTTCAAAAATGGGCGCATGGACCCCAAACCAATGGCCCTACAGAAAGGATACCACACCCTTTCCCACAAGGCCTCTGAGGGGAGGGCATAGGTCAAATAGACTGAGAAAAGAAGGGTGTTTATCCATGAGTTCCTTGCAAGGAACAACATATTATACTAGGGAGCTATAATTACTCAAGGCTCCATAGGAGCCACTTTGAATGCAGATGAAGGGGGGGAAGGGGAGAAAAAATATGCACTATCTCCTGACTCAGGAGTGGGTTGTCTCTTTTGTGACAATAGTACCAAGCTTTCCCCAATTCTCAGCCCGGCAAGCTTGCCTAATAGAAGAGGAAGGAAAGAGCTCAGAGTCTGAGAAGGAGTTATGGAATAGAACATTTTGGAAGACCACTTTGTCTTCTTCTGGACAGTGTTCTAGACCCACTGATTGGTCTCAGCCTCAGGCTGAGACAACAGGTTCTAGAGGTGGTTATTTAAGAGGATGGGGGGCTCATTAAAGCAGGAGGTGTCGAGAAAATAGGTATATGATGCCAAGAAACCCAGCAAACAGGCCAAGCCTCAATGGTAAAAAGTCCAGGGAATCCTCTAGCTGGGAATGCAGGTGGAGGGTCTGTCGGCGAGTGACCTCCCATTCCCCCGAGTTGTCCAGGATATGCCGAGCCAGCTGGCGTTTCTCTTCCAGGGACAGTTGGGCTGCAATTCTTTCTTCAGCCTCCTCTCGACTCAGCCCATTCCGATGCATCAGGCGTGACAGCTGGGTCTGGGGGTCACTGGTGAGAGGAAGAGAAAGGAAAAGGGAGCAGTACTTAAATGAGAGAATCTCATACCACTTCCATCCATCAGGCCCATTTTATCTCAGAAGAAAGGCACAGAAAAATACTTTTCAGCACCTCTTAGGTCCCCCCTACTCAGATACCCTGGTTTCAAGTCCCACTAGAGTCCAATCCCCAGTCTCAGGAAGGGCAGATTCCTGCTTTCAGACAAGATTAGTAGTGAATATGGATCTAAAAACATCTTCCACTTATATCTCTTCTTCCTTTTCCCAATTCTTTAATGAGCCATTGAAAAAGAGCATGTCTTAGAATGAACCCCAAGTGTACCAAGTATTAGTTTGGCCCCGAAGCCCAGAATTTCAACTTAACCCTTCATGAGCAGTAATCCATGTTGGTGACATTAGCTCTCTCCTCCTCTCCCCTTAGGGTTTCTGGCCAAGTCAGTGTGACCTTTACTTAAAGAGCAGTCTCAACCAGCTAAGCCCTTTCAGCTAGCTCCCCTGAGGCCCCAAGGCTGCTGGCTGAATTCTGAATAGCTTCCTAAGATCATCTCCAAACTTCCCTTCCTTTGCAGATCAGTCCCAGTCTTCCCACAGCCCGAATACTATGCAGAGCAACCAAGCTGTGCTGAAGATGTGACCTATTCCTTAGGCTAAGAAAAGGGATATGTATATTTCGGGAATGGGGAAATTTAGAAAAAACTAAGGGCTTTCCAGTCAGTCAACAGTAAACTACCATTTATCAAAAGCCTTCCTTATCCAATATACTATGGTAGGTCCTAGAAGGAATTTTAAATGTCCTCAGTTCTTGGGGTCAGCTAGTTACTAGAACAGAAAGCTACATGCTCCAAAGGTCTTTCTGCTAGACATTCAAAAGATGCTCTCCATATCTAGAATTTAATATCAAGCTCCCATGACTCCTTATGTGGTAGGTTCCCTATTATGCCTAAGGTGTCCCTTCCTCTCTTGAGGAGAACTGTGAAGTTGTAAGGAAGCTAAATCAGCATAAAGAAGAAATGAGCTGTAATCCAATTTTAAGCCCTCTATCTCTTAAGTACCTTCCCTTTTTGGGTCTTCTGTTTTCACCAAACACAAAAGGGGCTGGCTAATTGCATAGAACACTAGAAATATTATTCTAATACCTAATAAGTATCAGAGGACAACATTGGCTGATTTTTTTTTAAATTGATAAAGCAGCAACTTTTAAAGAAATGTGGACATCAAAGCTGATTCTTGCCACCTTTGCTGTAAGTCAGCTCCAGGTTTCTAGGATTTTTCCAACAAGTCTCAATTTCTCCATTTGAAAAAATGGGAAGATTTTTGTCCTATCTCTTTCAGGAAATTTGGCAAGACAACCAAGGAAGGAAAAAGTGTGTTAGACATATACAACAAACTTCTCACCCACACAATGAACTCCCCAATTATATCATCTTACTGGTATTTTACTGAAGAACATAGCTAATAAGGTTAAAGTCATGGGGTCAGTTCCTACTGGGGTGATTTGGCTCTGCATTAATAATACCAGCTCACATTTACAATTTACAAAGCATTTTGCTGACAACAATACTGTGACATAAGTATGGTGAATATTATTATACCCATTTCACAGATAAGTAAGCAAGTCAATGGGAGACTTAGAAACTTGAAACCTGGCTCATTCTTATAGTGTCAAGGAACTAATAATCTAGAGCTAAGAGCTCATTCAACTGTGCAACATTTGGATAAATTAAATGTATCCCAAGTAAAATCACTTCCTGTGATAAAAAAAAGGTCACTCTTAAATATAGAGCAAAGAACCACAAAGCAGGTAATCTTGGACATTTTGTGTATTGAGGTAGACTGCCAGGCTCTACTTCTTATTATGTGCCTCCTACATATCCTCTCTGGGGGACCTCCCTGAATCCAAAATGCCTGAAAAATCAAAGGTCTTTCAAATGACTGGGGGAGGTATCCGGGAAGCATGTGACAGAAAACAGCCTTAGGATGTCACCTACTCTTGCTCACTTAGTCACTAGGGACCATGACTCATTTTTTCCTTGATAGTTTGATTCTTCTCCATTGGCCAAGGTTGGATTTATATTTGCCTTGTCCCACTAGCCCCAGGGAACAATGTAGAATAAAGCAGCTTCCCTTGCTCCCTGGTCCTTTTACAGTTCCTCGATGTAGAGGAACTCAACCACTGTGAGATGTTGGGCAAGTTATTAAACATCTATATGAACAAGATTCACCTTCTCACCTTCCTCATTGGCAGCATGGGTATAAGTATCCCTTATCTACTTAAGTTGGGAGCAATCCATTTCCAACATTATCATCAACAGCAAGTCTAAGCATCAACCATCTAGGTTTAATTGCCTGGATACCTGTAACAACCAGCAGGGGAGCTCTCCCCGTACACCAAGATGCCCTGAGAATCAATGACAAAAATCAGGAAGAAGGGGCCCACCTCGCATTGGGCTCAACCAGATAACATCAGACTGGTCACTATTCAGAGCTCAGTTCATTGAGGGCTTAAACTCTTATCTCCACAAAGAGAGAACAGTATAGACTGTTGCCCAGCTAATGTCCCTGAGGGAATCTCTCTTTACCCAAGGTCAAAGGACATCTCTTCATTTCGAACCCCAACTCACCAATATACCACCACTGTATGCTTCATGAATCTTAACATTGTTCTAGTTTCAAACAGCAAGGGAATGTCCAAGATCACATACCGATATCCTAGAGAAGAAAGAAAACACCCAAAAGAATAAGAAAAGCCGGTTATCATTCTTTCCTGCTCTAGATATCTATTTTCTTCATTCAGCCAAATGACAACAAAAGCACTGTAACTCATTTGATGAGTTGGATTTTGACCTAGGAAAATGGCAAGGTCTTGGGGCTTTGTACTGGAGAATGGTTGGTTCGGTTAAAATACAAGATCAATGAAAGGAAACAAATATAGTTGTATGGAACCAGAAGTAGAGGACCCTGAATGCCAGGCTACAAAGATTAGACTTTATTCAGCAGAAAACTACTAGAGGGTTTTTAGATGGGAGTGGGATGGGAATGGCACACAGAAGAACACAGAGCAATGATATAGCAAATGGCAGGTGCAAAGGCACTGGAAGGGAGGAGAAATTATAGTCAAAGATGGAACAGTGGGATTTATGGCTATAGAACTTGGTGCTTGAGGGGAAAGGCTCAAGGGGACTTAGTTGTCAGCTGTCAGGTTGCAGTACCTCCAATGAGACAAAGCACATGGGATCCTTTGAAATCAGTGCTACCAAGGTCCAAAGTGGATGTTCTCTCAAAAGAGTTTGGGCTATGAAATCCTCCAAATTTGAAACATGACACTCCTTAAACATCAGTGGGACATGTCAATGGACTAGGGGTGCAGTTACTTAATCCCTTCATGATCAAAAGGAATCTGTGAAATGACTGATTGGCTTCAAGGGATGAAACTCTCAGAAGGGAATGGAAATTTTCTTTGTATGCAACTGGACTAGATGAGGACAAAACCAATGGTCACATTAGCACCAGGCTTTTAATCTCTCAGCCTGTTTTCTCTTTTGAAAAATGTGGATAATGCCATCTGCCCAGAATGACTCAAATGGATTTTGTGAAGGTCAAGTGAGAAAATGTTAAGTGAAAATGCTTGTGTGTCTAGTTGTTTTCAGATGTGTCCAACTCTTTGTGATCCCTTTTGAGGTTTTCTGGGCAAAGAATCTGCAATGGTTTCCCATCTCCTGTAGCTCATTTTATAAATGAGAAAACTGAGGCAAACAGTGTTAAGTGACTTGTCCAAGGTCCCACAGCTAGTGAGTAAGTGTCTGAGGCCATATCTGAACTCGGGTCTTCCTAACTCCATCCTGGCACGTCATTCACTGCATCACCCAGCTGCCCCCTAGAAAATGCTCAGAAATCTATAAAACATGCTACAAATATTAGAAGCACAAATGTTCCAGGATTATTCCCTCATTGACTCACAGCAGGACTGACATTCAAAATCAGTGAGCCAGGGAGAAAACCTAGAGCACCTAGTTCCCAGTAGCCTAGCTGTGCTGACCGAGAAGCCCAAGAGAAACACATGAGGCTCCCCAAATCAACAAAGACCAGATTGCATGAAGAGAACAGAAAACTGAGGCTGGGTAGCACTGCTTACTCACCATAGGGCCTGAGCCAAGACAAGCTCCTTTTAAAACCTCTTATCTCCTTTTACCTCTCTACTCCCCTTTCTCTTCTCCCCTCGATCTGTCCTTTCCTTCAGGCTCCTCATGGGAGCCTGTGACCAGTGCTTTGGTTCACCAGTAAAGGTCCATTCAGCTGTCACATCCCTCCTGCTTGATAAGCTCTACAAACTATCCTGACTCTATTAAGACATTCTTCTGCCTACACAGAGACCTCCCCCAACAGCTGGTGATCTTATCTGACGTTTGATTATACCAACTTTGACAGTTGTATTTGTTATACTCATCAGGGGAAAACTGGGACTGTAGAAGCCACAGCTGTCGTCCCCATTTTTCACCTTATCGAGCTGAAAAGAGCTTTCTGGCTTTTATTTAAGTGAGGCAGGATGGGGTGGGGGAAGCATAGAGAATGTTTCAGAGCGGGTGACATTATCCAAAGAGTAATCTCAGAAGGGAAGCTACACTGCTGCCTTCGAGCCCTACAGATGTACTTGTAACTGGCCTGGGAGGGAATGCAAAGGGCACAAATGACAGACAGGAGGGTTCCATTCCTGGAGCTAGGGGGTAGAAGGAGCACAAAGGCACAAGTCTCTAGAACAGAAAGAGGACAGGGGAAAGGAGGGCTGAGCTAGGGTAAGAGAGAGGATAAATACAAGCCAGGGTAGTCGGAAGGAAACCAAGTTCATGAGCCCAGTCTGAATCTGAGTCAGTCACTGGATGCTTTTACACTGTTAGCAAAGATCAAGAAAGAGAGAGAGAAAGACAAAGAGACAAAGACAGAGGGACACAGAAAGAGACAGAAACAGATACAGAAAGACAGAGAAAGACACAAAGAGACAGAGAAGAAGGAGGAATATCTCCTGGCTTTGTAAAGTAGAAACAGGCAAAAGGCAAGGAAAAAATTTTGGTTAGAAACACTACATGGAGGCCAGCAACAGGTTTGAGAAGTCCTGTTTCCCAATCTAATGTTCTAAATATATGACTAGTATACTGTAATAGTAGTTGTAGCTACTTCCACAAGAGAATTTTTAAGCATTACCTTTCAGGAGTTTGAAGGAAAGAAAAAGGGAGGGGATGAAGGGAAATTAAAATGCATTACTTCTAAAAGGGGCAGCTATGGTATATGTATCAGAGAATGAAGCTACTTTTCCCTGTTGCTATTGCCATACTTTATCCTTCTAAGATATGGGGAATTTGGTGTATTTTTTGGAAGACTGCTAATCTAAGCATCAGCCAATGACTCCTACTCTCTAAGCTTTTCAAACTACTTTCTTCTTCCATTATTTCCAACCTTAAAAGAGAGACAGCCCAGAAGAGTGGACCTGAAATCAAGAGATGCCTGGGTTTAAAACTTGCCTGTAAAATGTACTAATTGTGTGGCTGTAAGTTGTAACCTCTATGAATCTGTTTTCTCATATCTACAAGAAGATACCTGTAATATCAATCTAAAAAGGGTCTTTGGAGGATCAAAAGATGCATTTTTATAAACCTTAAATTCCTCTTAAAATGTCAGTGATAAAAAAAAAAAGTCAGTGATTTTAAATAGCAAATCATCTTACTATATGCCCCTCTGTATGTCTGGCTTGTTCTCACCTGAAAACTTCTCCTCAGGATAGTCTCCCCAAGATGGACCACCTTTTAAGAGCTATTTTATCCCTTCCCCCCAATTTTTTAGCTCCAGCTAAAGATTCATCTCCAGAAAACGTTCATTGAAAATGCTCCCTCTTAACTGTCCCCAGTTCTAACCATCCTTGCTTCTCATTGTCCCACTCGGTTACTTATTCCTTTGAACACCAGAGTATCTTACTGCCCCTAATTATAATATATATAATCTATATTATATAGAAGAGTACACATATGTACTCTTCTATATTTTTAATGATTGATTGCATTGTTTCTATTTGTCTGAAGGGCCAATCTCTTCAGATACTTATAGCACAGTTCTATCAAGGTCAAGGATATCTATTTCCTAAGGAGAAAAATTCCTACTTCACTATAGACTAGCCATCCTGCAAATAGACGACACATATTAGAAGGAGGACTGGAAAAAACAATACATAATTCAATATGATACATTCTCATCACCAGGGAGAAAGATCAGCTACAAATCCATCTCCTCTAGATTGAGTCAAAAGCATCATCAAATAAAAGGTTAAGTTTCTCAACGGTGAGAACAGCATGTTTTCTAATCTACATGTATCCTTCCTTCTTGAGGGGCCTAGATAGAATTCTATACCTAGTAAGTAAAAATAAATGTTTTAATTGACTACCCATGTTGTCCAACTCTCCACCATCACCCTATTCATGTCACCATAACTGACTTGTTACAAAGGTAGCAAAGGTAATGCTGTCCCAGCATTCATCTGGGATGCCCCTGAAATCATCAGGAAAATATTACAACTCGGGCTCCTCCATTATCTCCCTTTTTCCAATCTCACCCTGAACCAAGTACTTCAGGATCTGCTTCAGCATCGCCTTACGAATCTCTGGATGGGTAATGGCATTCAGCAGTTTCCGCTTCTCTGACTGGTGGAAGATGATGCTTCCCAAGGCCTGGCGGTTGATCTCACCATTCTCTTGCAGGATCTCATGTCCAAAAGCTTTCACAATACGATAGTAGGCAGGATACCCTGGCTTTACCACTAGTGAGATAAGGGGGAAAAAGAGATAAGCACAGGACTGGACTTTGAAGGATTTAGTCCAATTGCTGTTAAAAAGTCTTCAAGCAAGACTGGTGGTGTAATCTGATAAAATAGTGTGCTTTGATGTATGGCTTGACTATCCTAAAGGAACAGATAGTTTATCTTTTTACTCATAAAAATAAAGATGCAGAATTAAGAGGACTAAGGAGAATAAATAATTCCTTACCTTAGAAACAAATGTCAAGGAAGAGATTCCAAAAGAAAAAGGATCTTTAAAAAAGAGGACAAACAGTAATAGAAGTAGAAAAGAAGAAAAGGAAATTAGATTAAGTTAAGTACTAACTCTGCCACCCATGGAGCCTGAAAGACTGCTGGGAATACTCTTAATTCCTTCTGGGCAAATAAATGAGAGAAGGAAGAAGGTTATAAAAGGTGTTGGGGGACATAGAAAAGAAAAGAGATGTCTATTGTTTTCTGCCTATGAGACTATAAGCTCCCTTAGTGTAGGATCTATATCACACCTATCTTTGAACACAGGAAGAGCTTAATGTTTGCTGAACTGAATCCTCTCCTTTCCCATCCTCCAACTCACCCTGGTGAGCAATGACATCTGCATCAATCACAGCACAGCCCAGATCCCTGAACACCTGAACTACTGAGCTCTTTCCTGAGGCAATGCCCCCTGACAGGCCCACGAGGAACATCCTGCTTCAGCAAGACTGGGTCACTTCAGCCAGCCCAACAGGAGAGGGGCCAAGGAATCCCTAGGTAACAAAACAAAACAAAGATTATTAAGACTGGAATTTAGGAAAGAGTGTAACTATTCCAATAAAGCATGTGTCTGTCATGGAAAAGAGATACAGTGTGAAATGAAAGCTATAGTCTCTGCCTTTGAGGAATTTATAGTCTGAGAAGGCTCTTGTCTTCGAGAAGGGAGGAGAAAACACATCTATATAAAAGCAATAAAGAACACTCTTATTAAGAAACCTATCAATAAACATAAATGCCATTTCTTTCATGCCATTTTTTCAGGTCTCATACTGTATTTCCCATCAAATTCTATTCTGTATGATGATTTATGTAGTCATTGCATATTTAAAGCATCATATCCTATCTGCTAGAGTAACTAGGTGGTGCAGATGATGAGTACCAGACTTGGGGTCAGGAAGACTCCCTAAGTTCAAATCTGACTTCTGACACTTAACAGCTTCGTGACTCTGGGCAAATCATTTAACCCTGTTTGTACCTGTTTCCTCTTCTGTCCAATGAACTGTAAAAGGGAGTGACAAGGGGTAGCTAGGTGGCAAAGTAGATAGAGCACCAGCCCTGAAGTCAGGAGGACCTGAATTCAAATCCCACCTTAGACACAATAGTTCCTAGCTGTGTGACCCTGAGCAACTCACTTAACCCCAATTACCTCAGGGGGAAAAAAAAGGGAGGGGGAATGACATACAGCTCCAGTATCTTTGCCAAGAAAAAATGGGGTCAGAGAGTCAGGCTATGACTTCGACCACTGTACAGCAACAGAAGATCCTGTTTTGCTGTAAGTTCTATTCCGGCAAATTATTCATAAGAATGTAAGCTTCTTGAAGTGAGGGGTTGTTTTTGCCTTTGTATTCCTTGGGCTTAGCTCGAGTAGTAAGTGCTTATTAAATGCTTACTGATTTATTACCTAATTCAAAGAACTTTAATAAATGATGTCCACACTAGGAGAGACTGAGATAATTTAGACATGATTCCTGTCCTCCTGGAATTTACACACCTGAATAGTATTATATAAATGTGTAAGTGCTGAGAGATTCTGAACAAGGTCAAGTAGAGTTAATTAAGAAATACTTCCCTTGTAATAGATGCAAGTTTTATTGAGTCAGCTTTTGAATAAGGAATACAGATTGAAAGTTGCATGTAGAAAACTCACTGCACAAATAGGATGTAATCTTTTATTCTCGTAAACCACCTTTTGAGAGGCAGAGTGGTTTAGTGGTTCAAAAGCTCACCCTAGAGTCAGGAAGACCAGGGTTCAAGTCTCACTTTTGACACAGACTGGCTATGTGACTGTGGGCAAGTCACTAAACTTGAAAGGTCATTAACCTAAGTCGCCAGAGCCAACTTACTAGGATCCAGTTACAGAGACAATGATGACTTATTTGTATTCCTAGAGGGAGCTCTACATCAGAAGCTCCTAGACAAAATTACAGATGTGGTTAAAAAATTAAGCTCCCTCAGTGGAACAGATTAGGTACAAAGGACAAAAAAGGGTACATCTATAGCAATCTAGTGTTTGACAAATCCAAAGATACCAACATTTGGGATAAAAATTCATTATTTGAAAAAAACTGTTGGGAAAACTGGAAATTAGTATGGCAGAAATTAGATATGGATCCACACTTAACACCATATATCAAGATAAGATCAAAATGGGTCTATGATTTAGGCATAAAGAATGAGATCATAAATAGATTAACAGAGAATAGTCTACTTTTCAGACCTGTGGATGAGGAAGGAATTTATGACCAGAGGAGAACTAGAGATCATTATCAATCAGAAAATAGAAGATTTTGATTACATCAAACTAAAAAGTTTCTGTACAAACAATACTAATGCAAACAAGATTAGAAGGGAAGTAACAAATTGGGAAAATATTTTTACAGTTAAAGGTTCTGATAAAGGTCTCATTTCCAAAATATATACAGAACTGACCCTAATTTATAAGAAATCAAACCATTCTCCAATTGATAAATGGTCAAAGGATATGAACAGACAATTCTCAGATGATGAAATTGAAATTATATCCATTCATGTGAAAGAGTGTTCCAAATCACTACTGATCAGAGAAATGCAAATTAAGACAACTCTGAGATACCACTACACCCCTGTCAGATTGGCTAAGATGACAGGAACAAATAATGATGAATGTTGGAGGGGATGTGGGAAAACTGGGACACTGATACATTGTTGGTGGAGCTGTGAAAGAATCTGGCCATTCTGGAGAGCAATTTGGAACTATGCCCAAAAAGTTATCAAACTGCGCATACCCTTTGATCCAGCATTGCTGCTATTGGGCTTATATCCCAAAGAAATACTAAAGAGGGGAAAGGGACCTGTATGTGCCAAAACGTTTGTGACAGCTCTTTTCGTAGTGGCTGGAAACTGGAAGATGAATGGATGTCCATCAATTGGAGAATGGTTGGGTAAATTATGGTATATGAAGGTTATGGAATATTATTGCTCTGTAAGAAATGACCAGGACAAATACAGAGAGGTTTGGAGAGACTTACATGAACTGATGCTGAATGAAATGAACAGAATCAGAAGATCACTATACACTTCAACAACAATACTGTATGAAGATGTATTCTGATGGAAGTGGATGTCTTCAACATAAAGAAGATCCAACTCACTTCCAGTTGATCAATGATGCACAGAAACAACTACATCCAGAGAAGGAACACTGGGAAGTGAATGTAAATTGTTAGCACTACTGTCTATCTACCCAGGTTACTTATAACTTCGGAATCTAATACTTAATGTGCAACAAGAAAATTGGATTTACACATATATTGTATCTAGGTTATACTGTATCACATGTAAAATGTATGGGATTGCCTGTCATCTAGGGGAGGGAGTAGAGGGAGGGAGGGGAAAATTTGGAAAAATGAATACAAGGGATAATGTTATAAAAAAAATTACTCATGCATATATACTGTCAAAAAAATTTTTATAATTATAAAATTTTAAAAATAAAATTAAAAAAAAAAGTAAGCTCCTATCTAAAAAGGAAAAAATAGGTCACCTGACCTTCACTTGACATTTTCCAGACTGGGAAACTGAGAGTTACTGAAAGGAGAAGTCATGCCTGTAGGCACACACAAAAAAATCACTAGAGACCTTAAAAATTCACTCTAGGTGCCTAGGTATTCAGCCCAGCCCTGTTACCAGATATTCTCTCAGGCTTCCTCCTAGGAAAATGGCAAAGCAATTCCTCAATTCCAACCTATATTGGCTCTCAAGGCCAAATGAGTTTAGTCTGTCTGAGCTAAATAATCCTTCCTTTCTTGTCTAGAAGTTGTCCAGATGGGGAGCTCAGACACAAACAGCAGCTTATGTTCAGCTGTCACTAAGCCTGCTGGAGCAAGAGTTTTTTGCCAAGAAGAAATTCTAAGGCAAAGAGAGGCTGAGGAAGGAGCAAAAGGGCCTTCGTGGGAGTTCTAACTAACCCAAAGCATCAATGTGAGTGACTGGGGACTGGGGAATAGGGGAAGCTGAAAAATAGCATTCACTATCAATCAATCAACAAACTTTTATTAAAGACTTGCCATGTGCCAGCCACTGGATTAAATGCTAGAGAACAAGCACAAAAGACAGTCCCTGCCCTTAAGGAGTTTATATTTTAATAGTGAAAGATGAAATAAAAAGGAAGTGGAGTGAGTTCTTTCTTGGTAGCAAAATGGTAACACCTCTAGAGTCAGAAGCAAAGCCAGAAGATTGGAAGGATGAGGAGGCCCTTCCTCAAAATGAAGTTTCCAGGAGGAATTTACCAAAGAGGAATGGTGACTTACAATGTAATTCACTTGTATTTGGTTGCACATTTTCTTTGCTTGTGTTCTTTATGCTTCGTTGTTTTCATAGATGTGTCCTTTGTCTTTCCACATACTGAAAGTTTCCCGAAGAATGACAGGATCAAAGGACCTTGGTGTTTAACAAGTCCATTTTACATATGAGGTAACTGAAACCCAATTGGTTCTGACTCTTTGTAATACCATTTTAGGGAATTTCCTTAGCAAAGATACTAAAGTAGTTTGCCATTTCCTTCTATAGCTCATTTTATTATTGAGAAGACTGAGGCAAACAGGGTTAAGTGACTTGCTTGAGGTCACAATGTTAGTCTGAGACCAGCTTAAAGATAGAGGGGGAGAAAAAGGGGAAAAGAAGAAGAAGAAAAGTTCTAGATCTTCCCCTTAGAATCCAGGAAAAGGCTCTGTGATCCAGAAGGGGTACTAAAGACAAATGTTTGTGCCTATAAATGAAATTAATATATAATCTATATAGCAAGGATGAAGATGTTATTTCTTTTGATCAAAGTCACATAAAAAAATAGAAGCATAGAACTCACTATACCCCATCAAAGATTTTAAAACATGGCTATTCATAAAACCTTCTCATTTCATTCTCAGAGAAAAACCCTAACTAGGATTCATACTCTAAAAAATGTATCAGGGATGGAGAGGTGAGAAAGGAAGGAAACAAACATTCATTTAGCATCTAAATGTTTGAGAAACTGTACAAATATTTTTCAAATATTATATTTGATCTTCACAACAATCCTGGGAGATAAGTACAAATATTATGTATCATATTAATTAAATTATTAATTATAATTATTGTATAAGTATTAAATTATATTAATATTATGAAGAAGATAATGGTTACATGATCTACCCAGGGTCACATAATTAGTAAGCATCTTTTGCCGCATTTGAACTCAGTTCTTCCTCACTTTAGGCCTAGAACATCACCTATATACCTCTAGGAAAAGGGATGACATCCCATTTTAGAAAAAAAAAACAAAAAACCAAATTGAGGGGCATCTCTGGTCATCCTGATTTATATTCTGCCATTGGACCATGATGCTCTTTCTGGAAGCAAAAGTGAGGCTGATGACTTTGTACAATCCAAACACACTTAAATACAATTCACTTTCTCTTCAAGAATGAAAACAAGAAAAATCTATTTTTTTCTTCTAGACTTATCTACTAGTGTCCTTTTATGCTTTGATAAAACAATATTGTATTTTTGCAGCTAATTAAACAACTGGAGATATCTTTTCAGGGCAAGCTAGATCAAATTAAGCTTAAAGTTAGGTGTTCTTTACCCTTGTCATTCAGAATCAGGACTCAATTATCTATGGATTGAAGTAAACAGTAGGCTAAATAATGCCGAGTTGTTAATCCAAAACCATTTCTTATGAACCTTCAAGTTTGTCATATGACTACTTTTTTGCAGCAGCAGCAGCAAATTTACCATACTAATTATGATTACGTTAGCTGATACTGAAATTAATTTTCTTCCCCTAAGGACACATTGAGTAATGGAGGAAGAGATAAACCAAATACATGCTAAGGAAAGCCAATTTAGAATTTTAAAGTTTGTCATGGAAAATTCACACAGATAATTGACAACTGATTGGCTACTATGAAGAATTACCCTCCCTCAAAGAATTTATCATCTAATATGGTAAGCTAGAATCAATGGGCTCATCAATTCCGTATTATACAATTGTAATCATTTTTTCGTCCAATAGGGTCACTTGAGGCAACCTCCATATTACAAATAGAAGAGATATGAGAATTTCATTCAAATGAGCCTATGAACACTGGTTGAAGCATCCAAAATATAATACAATAATAAAAACAATTAGCATTTATATAGCACTTTATATATATTATCTTATTTGGTCCTTATGATAACTCTCTGAAATTTAGGGCTAGTATCCTCATTTTACAGATAAGAAAACTGAGACTGAGAGAAGCTAAATGACTTGTTTAAGAGTCATAGTCAGCTGTGTCAGAAATGGAATTTGAACTCCAATCTTCCTGATGCAAGTCCAGCACACTATCCTTTGCATCATATAGCTAGTGGATAATCTAGCAATAAACATTATAATCTAAGCACTTCATGCTTATCCTCTCCTGAAATAAAATAAAATAAAATAAAGTAGTATGACTTTTTTTTTTTTTTTTTTTTTTTTTTTAGTGGTGACATGAACTTAGGGAGTTTGACTACAGCCCTGGTACTCACATGGCACCATCCTTTTTATCATCAACCCCAGGTATACAGAATCAGCTTGAAGAGACCTTAAGAGATAGTTAATTCCAAACCTTTAACTCGAAAAGTAAAATAGAAGCATAGAACAATTAGGGAATGTACCCCAAATCACCCAGTTTAACAGTCTCTTAATTCCTGTTCTACCTAATGTGACAAGCCTGGGCTATATCTATTCTGTGCTCTTCTCAGGACATCCAGAGACCATAAATTCATTTTAACTTTAATTTAATTGAAACCATAGTTAGCAACATAAATCTGCTCAAGAGAGAAACAATAATACACTACTACAAAGGCAAAAAGATTACTGATCTTTTAAATATCATACCAGTACCACTACTCCCTTCTTTATGGAGAGGAAGGAGAGAGTTAACTCTGTACAGAATAACAAAGAGCAATGCAGCCAGGATACAGTACTAGAAAATTCAAGTTCTAGCCTCAGGTTTATCCCTGGCAAATCATTTCATCTGCCTGTGTCTGTCTGTGAAAACAAAGCACAGCTGTTCCCTCTTTAAAAGGCCAGGAGCATGAAAAATACAAGCATGGGATGGCTTTGGGCTTCTTGAATTAAAAGCCAAGGAGTACAGTGTAACTAACTGTGCAAAGAACATTAGAACCATTATGAAGACATAAGAAATTTTGGTTCCTTGGAAAGTGAGTGGATATCCATCAGGAGGGGAATAGCTGAATAAATTATGGTATATACATGTAATGAAATAGTATTCTTCTATAAGAAATGATGAACAGGGCAATTTCAGAAAGGCCAGAGAGACTTACATGAACTGATGCTAAGTGAAGTGAGTAGATCCAAGAGAACATTGTACATAACAACAACAAGATTATGTGATGATCAACTCTAATGGACTTGGCTCTTTTCAACAATAAGGTGATTTAGGCCAATTCCAATAGACTTGTGATAAATCCATCTGCAGCCAGAAAGAGAATTATGAGGAGTGAATGTGCATCACAACATAGTATTTTCACCTTTTGTTGTTGTTTTTTTTGCTTACTTTTTCTTATGTCATTTTTTTAATTTGTTTTTTCTTCTGCAGCATGATAAATGTGGAAATATGTTTAGAAGAATTGCAGATATTTAACCTAGATTGTGTTATTTGCTCTGTAGAGGAGGGGGGGTGGAGGGAAGGCAAAAAAAGTTTGAAACACAGGGCTTTACAAGAGTGAATATTAAAAACTATTTTACATGTTATTTTGAAAATTGAAAGCTATTATTTAAAAAGAAAGAAAGAAGAAAACTTGGGAAGAGAAAAGAGAAGAGCTCTTCAACAGAAGAGCCCTATGAACAGGGATCACCCTTTTTTTTTAATCTTTGTATTCGCAACACGCATACACAAAGTAGGTGCTTAACAAATATTTGATGAATGATAGTTTAGACTACTTGCACAGAAGACAATCAAATTCTCTCCTAGATAAAGAAAACCACAAATCAGATCAAGAAACTTCTAGTCTAATTAGAGAGACAGGATAGAAAATGAAAGTTGAAAAATTAATGGACAACTTATATACTAATAGGTGAATGAAAAGTATACATTTCACAACTAGGAAATCTCTTCCTCCTAAAATACAGGTTCTAATAAAATGGACTAGTAGAGAAGTGCTTACAATCCTTTCATTGCTAGAATTTAAGGAATAACCTCTAAGTCACCTTTCCAATTCTAGTCTTCTAGGTCTTTTACTTATTGCTATTAAGTATTATATGGGGGGCAGCTAGGTGGCGTAGTAGATAAAGCACCAGCCTTGAATTCAGGAGGACCCGAGTTCAAATGTGATCTCAGACACTTGACACTTCCTAGCTGTGTAACCCTGGGCAAGTTCCCCAGCCTCAGGGGGGAAAAAAAAAAAAGCATTATATGTAGGGCATTTTGGAAGACCATAAATACTCCTTATGGACAAGAATCAAGTCTACATTTCTTTTCTTCTATTCCCACAAAGTAGGTATTCAAAAAATGCTTACTGAATGAATGGTGAATATTTAGGAGTTTCTTTCCTCAGGACAAATAACTGCATCCAGTTGGCCAAACTCCATGGGCAGTAATCACAGAATCAAAGAATTTGAGCTGGAAGAGAATCTTAAAGTTCATTTGTCCAGTCCTTCCACTTAATGGAAGAAGCACAAAGGCTATAACTCCTTGCCCAAAGTTAACATTCAAGGATATGCAGGAGTTATATAGCAGGAGAGCATGTTGTTAAACATCAACATCTCTGAAATCTGCAAAAGCTACAAAATCAGAACTTGTTTTGTTGATGGTCTGGACTTGAGAAAACTGTGAAGAAAATATTAATAATGCACACTAAACTTTAAAAGAGCATTATGATATTTCACACACACACACACACACACACACACACACACACACACACACACAGAGCGCTGGCGAAACCTGATTGTTAAATATTTACCAATACACCCCTGAATGTTATAGGGTAGAGAAACCAGGATTACAATGCAGATGCTAATTTCGGTACAGGGTTCTTTCTAGTATATAAAATTTCTTACGACCTATTAGATAGACAAATTGAAGAATGAATTGGCAATTAGTCCCAGATGATTAAAATCACTAACTGAGATAGAAAAGGCACTGGGAGATCAGTTTACAATCCTAATTACATCTAATTCTTTCTTTTTTGAAATTCTCAGTCTAAGCTCTTTCAAAATAAGTTTCTTTCAAACCACAGTACTAGGGTCATCCTACAAATAAAACAGCCTCTTTCTAGAATTACTTCCCACACCGCCTTCTTTCCTGGAGTAATTTTCTTTACAGTTTTTAGATTACAAATTCAGGAGAAAAACACTTCTTCTATATGAAGCTTTTCTTGATCCTTCTGTTAATGCCTTCCTCTCCCAAAAAAGTTATCTTGGATTTTTTTGGGTACATACTTATATTAAGTGTGAGTTGTCTCCTTCGACAGGGATCACCCTTCTTTTTATCTTTGTATTCCCAGCACCACATACACAAAGTAAGTGCTTAACAAATACTTGATGAATGATAGGTTAGACTACTTGCACAGAAGTCAAGCAAATTCTCTCCTTGATAAGACACCACAAATTTGCAGTAGAGGAATCAAAGTTGGAACTCAGGACAAGCATCAAGCATGGGGGAAGGGGAGAAAGGATTATAAACTTTCTCTAGTAGCTGAGGAAAAAAAAAAGATCCACAGTGGCTCAAAGAGGTAGCATGTCTCAGTGGATAGAGTGCTAGAATTAGAGATGGTTATCCCACCTATCTCACTTTCTAGATGCATGCCAGTCAATTAGTCATCAAGCATTTATTAAGCCCTTAATATATGCCAGGCATTCTCAAAGGTCTAAGAAAGGCAAAAACTGTCCTTGTCCTCAAAGAGATATAGTCTTTCCCCCCCCATAAAATAAAGGAAATTTCCTGAGGTTGTGGCAGTTGGGAAGATCTAATAATGAAGTTTTAGAGTACTTGATAGCATGTTGAGTAGCTCAGGAAGCTTGGAAAATATAATTTACTTTACCATGAATCATTTCACTTGTGTTTTTAGTGTGTAAAATGATAAAAGCTTGTCCCAAACTGGCCCTTGAGTGCCAAATGAATGCTTCCTATGGCTGTGGGCAATTGAGGGCAGCTCACAGGACCCAGCACTCCAGATTTCACTAAGAGACGTCTTTAAGCAGAGGAGAAGATGCACAATTTACATAGGATCCAATCTATGGCTCTGATTAAAGATACAGTATTCATGGTGGGGTTCTTTCAGGCTGGCAGCTGATAGTAGAGCAATAGGTTATAAGCAATTTCAGAGGCAAGGTCCTAGCAGAGGAACAGAACACACTCCAGGTCTGAAGCACAACCAACAAAAAGACATTTTTTCTGGACACAGAACAGCCAGTAGCCCAGTATGGCAGAATATTTAATAGTGGATGACCAGGGGGATCAAGTATAGGCCTTGAAAGGTAGGAAAGAACTAGGATGTGAAGACCATTGCATTTTCTATTTGCTTTGGAAGTAACAGGGAGTCACCAGAATTTATTGAGGCTATATAGAAGTGGCATGGTGAGACCTTTATTTCAGGAAAATCACTTTAGTAGTTAAAAGTATTAGATATTCTAAGAACTGAAAGACTTGAGGCAAGGAGCCAATCAAAATGCAACTGGGATGATCCAAGCATCAGAGGGACTATTCTGTGAATAAAGGGAAAAGGGACTTATCTGAGAAATGTTGTGAAAATAAAAATGACAAGATGTGGCAATAGTTGGATATGTGGGGTGAGTGCAGTTGAGGAATTGAATGCTGAAGTGGGTTGCCTGCCTGGATCAATTTGAAGATAGCAGTAGCCTCAACAGTAACAGTAAAGTTGTGAAGAGGGAATGATTTCAGGGGAAAGAAATCCTCTTCTTCACCTTTGAAGTAAGGGGTTTGCACAAGATGGTCTTGAAGGCCCTTTCCAATCTTATGAAAGTCTCTAACTATACGATTATAAATTGGAGAATGGCTGAATAAATTGTGGTGTATTAATATTATGGAATATTATTGTTCTGTAAGAAAGACCAGCAGGATGATTTCAGAAAGGCCTGGAGAGACTTACATGAACTGATGCTGAGTGAAATGAGCAGGACCAGGAGATCATTATATACTTCAACAACAATATTGTATGATGATCAATTTTGATGGACGAGGGCCCTCTTCAACAATGAGATGAAACAAATCAGTTCCAATAGAGCAGTAATGAACTGAACCAGCTACATCCAGCGAAAGAACTCTAGGAGATGATTATGAACCACTACATAGAATTCCCAATCCCTTTATTTTTGTCCCCCTGTCTATTTTGATTTCCTTCACAAGTTAATGGTACACAATTTCATAGTCCAATTCTTTTTATACAGCAAAATAACTGTTTGGACATGTATACATATATTGTATTTAACTTATACTTTGACATATTAGCATGCATTGGTCAACCTGCCATCTGGGGGAAAGGGTGGGGGGAAGGAGGAGAAAAATTGGAACAAAAAGTTTTGCAATTGTCAATGCTGAAAAATTACCCATGCTATATCTTCTAAATAAAAAGCTATAATAAAATAAATAAATAAATATACAATCATATTATCTATATTTCATTAGAGAGGGGTTCCCAACTTGGTGTATGTGTAGGAGAAACTTGTCAAAGAGATATACTATATTTGGTGAGTTTCTTTATTCAATTGGTGAAATATTATACTATATTGTACTACTGCAATAACATTGTTGGAGAAAAACATTGTGGATTGAAGAAAAAAACAAAGGTGAAGTGGTCGAAGCAAGATAGAAAAAGGAGGGTGCATGGGGCAGCTAGGTGGCGCAGTGGATAGAGCACCAGCCCTGAAGTCAGGAGGACCAGAGTTCTAATCTTCTAATCTAATGTCAGATATTTAATACTTCCTAACTGTGTGACCCTGGGCAAGTTTAATCCCAATTGCCTTAGCAAAAAAAAAAAAAAAAAAGAAAAAAGAAAAAGGAGGGTGCATAATAGCATATCTGAAAGAGCTGAAAATCTGAAGGCTGAAAATATCATTTCTGCTGCTCAAAATCAAATAAATAGCATTTGGATATGAAATATTTTATATGGAAATATGAAAAAAATTAGCAACAATGATCCACTGAAAGGTGAATGAATTGATAATTATAATATAATCAGAATTTCAAAATGATTTCTAACCAATTCAGTGCTAAATTTTTTTAAGTGTATTCTTAGAGAAGCACATATTCTAATGGTGGTCACAAAGGTTTTTGCTTACAACTTATCTCTGAATCATAATGCTCAATCCCCAATCAAATCCAAAGTAAGAAATTAGAAGGTAAACATATTTTTTGCAAAATCACACCAAGATTAAAATTGCCAGTTGACAGGAAGCAGAACCAATTCATTTGAATATTCTGAAGAACTCTTAACAATTTTACAATTGTTAAAAAAAAAAAAAAAAAAAAAAAAGAAAAGTTTATATACTAAATAAACTTTACTTCTCTGTTTCTCATATGAATTGGCTACTGGGAAGATTTACAAAATATTAAATGTTGGTTTTACAATCTTTGCAAAAAATAATAAGTAGATATTTGGGTATTTTTCTATATTTCTTTAAATTTGTTTTTGGAAGAAAAATGTATTTAAACTTCTAGAAGACAGGGACTACTTTATTTCTGTCTTTTTATATAGACTTTAAGATTTGCCCAAAACCATACAAATGACATTTCATCTGATCCTTTCAACAATCCTAGGAAGTTAATGCTATTACTCTCTTTTATAGATGAGGAAATTGAGGCAGACAGAGATTAAGTGACTAGCCCAGAATCACACAGATAAAGCCAAGTGATAAAGGAACCAAAAAATATGAGAACTACTATCCAAGATAGTGTGCCTTTTGTGGTGGTAGAGGGAGGAGGGATGAAGGTGAAAGTAGCACCTGGAGTTACTTCATTCCTTTGCAAACTGTGAGCTACTCACAGGTCAAAGTGTTTACCACACAGAAAATTAATCCAATGGTTCTAACTCCTTCTAAGTAGGCATAGTTTTCTGATGGGGGGGGGGGGGGAGGGAGAAAAATTAAAAAGCAAAATCACATAGCAAATTGCAGCAAACCTTGGGTTAGAACCAAGGTCATCTATGTACCTCCCAGCCTGGTTCTCTCTCCACATATGTCACTGACAAGTCTGTCACATTGAAACTTTTAAAAACATCTTATAAAGGAATCTGTTAAGATTATGGAACTAAGAGGTTGAAAGGAGAAACTGTTTCATTCCTTATTCCCTCCAGAAAAACTTAGAACTCATGGAAGAAATAAGCTTCTGGTTTCTCATTTTACCCTGTCTAAAACCTAAAGACTCTTACACCACACTGCCAGGGGCACTCTTCTTCATTAACCTACATCTCTAATGAATGTAGCCCATTCCCCCTTCTTTCAGCTGGCTCTCTGGATTTCATGTGGCGCACACACACCAGCCAGAAGCTTTCCCCTCCCACTGCTTACCAAAGGGAATGTATATATTTTGCTCCAGTGATCAATATAATCATTCAGGAAAACGAGTCATTCCCTGCCTTGGGACCCAATTATTTTCTCATGGAACCAACAGTTGCAAAAATATATTGTTTTCCAGTTAACTGTTAAGTACTATTTTTATATACAGCTTTCTCATTCCTAATCTTTCATTATGGGGGAGATGCAGCTATTTAAACCAGTGAGTACTTTCAATCCTTGCTCAGCCTATTAAGCAGCCTGCGCCATTCACTCCTCTCCAATCTGCCAATTACTGGCCTCTAGAGTGAAAAGATGTTGATAAGTCAGTGGGTGCTGCCACTAAGTAGCACATGAGGTTGCCATATCTTTTATCTGAAGGCTAGCAGTGCTATTGGGAGTAAAGAAATGGGGATAAAGCAGAGTCTTTTCATTCAAAACACCCTCTGGACATTGCCACCTTCACTCCTGGAAAATAAGAGGACTGAGGAAACTAATCCTAGTCCATGGACAGGAAGACGAAAACTAAAGTTAATTTTTTGGAAGATACATTTTCATTCAGTGGGCAATAGAGAAAAAAACCCAGGAATTCTAACACCAAGTCCCATATTCTCATGAGACCACCCCAAATGCCACTGGGTACTTACTTATGAACCAATAAAAAAGAAGTCTCTCAAAATAAGCTGGGTTCTATCCATACTCACAATCATGCTTTCTTTTATCTCTGCTTACCCAACCCTTTAAGTGTCAGGAATTTTCAAGAGAGGATAAGAAAGGTAATCGAATTAAACCCTATACAGAGACAATAGCTGGGATGAGTGACAAACAGTCTAGAAAGCTGAATTATGTTTCTAGCTCAGTCTCAGCTCTTAGGCAAATCCCTTGCTCTTAGTTGAGGAACTCTTTTTCTATCTTCCTAACAACCTGATTTAGGATCAGTGAAGAAGGCCAACTGGTATCCAAGAGATGTCTGTCTGTCAGGTTAGAATCCTGTAGTTCTAGGAACTTTCTTAGGAATTTAAAACCCTTTCCAACCTGGCTGCATTTTTTCCACATTATGCATTATATAAAAACCTATTTTCCACATTATGCAACCCCCCCCACACACACACCATCATTTAGTACAACAAAAATAAGCTTTTTGTTGTTTTTCACATAAGACATTCTGTCTCATAATTCCTTTTCTTTGCATAGGCTGACCATCATGAAATAAACTACTTCCCCATCTCTGCCAGTTTCCTTCAAAGATCAGCTTATACTTCCTACATGAAGTATTTTTAAAAATATTTTGTTTTCTATTGCAATCTTACAGAGCAACAGCCATCTGGAAATAACAGAAAAGAATTATATATGAAACTGCAAACTAGTTACATAGTTTTAAAAGCACATACTCAATACAAAATAATAACAAAATCACTTTGATCTTTGTAAAAGATATCTTTTTGAACTTCATTCTGTTCTCTGTGTATTTTTTCTTCTTTGACCCCATGAGACCTTTTTCTGATTCCACTAGGGGGTACTGCCTCTCAACTTCAACATGACTGTATTTTGTATATATTTATATACATCGATTTTGTGTGCTATCCTCCTCAATAAGATGTATTGTCCTTGAGAGGGGCTTTCATTTTTGTTTTTATTTCAACAAGCTTAGTACAATACCCTTCGTTGTAGTTGGCATCTAAATCAATACTTCGTGATAGCCTACATATACACAATAAATGCAAACACAAAATTCAAAATGTAAGTAAATGACTTGACTAGCTAACAGTTTTAAATTCATATTATACAAGGAAGACACCATCCTTTTGCCACATATAGCTGGCTATACATTTTTACTACTAAACCTCCAAAGACTGTACCCTGGAAGGAAATCATCCCCTAGTCAGATTGAGCTGTCTTAACTAATGAGTTAATGAGCACAAACTCATATAGCCCCTCTCTTTTGCCAGCCAACAGATAATGTTTCCTTCCAACTATCCACCCAGTGCCCTGCAGTAAAGAACTTACTACGGGCTCTGGCAATTGTAATTAAAACAATACTGCCAATGCAGTCATATTGATCAACTTCTCTTTTGTTCCATTTATAATTCCTGTGGTTTTCCAAGTCAAAACACCACTCCTATAGATGTGTTATTTTCCCATTGGAATGTATTATCTTTGAAGGTAAAGATTCTCTCCATTGTGTATTAATATTTCAATTGCTTTACATATAGTAATTACTTAATAGAAGCTTTTCATTTAATAAATCTTCACATGCCACATTCTACTGTCCTCTACAATCCCTATTCTTATCTTCCTCTTTAATATTAGCTTGTCTATGTGTTTTCTAAAACATGGCACCCAAAACTAAACTCAAAGGTGATCTGACCAGATCAGAGTATATTACCTATATTATCTTCCTTTTGGCGGCACTATGCCTTTCTTTAAAAAAAAAAAAAAAAGTAACTTTAGCATTACATTGTTTGACTCCTGAAAAGTTTGCCATCCAATTAACACTCCAGAATTTCCCCATAGGAATTACTGTCTAGACATGTCTTTCCCAATCTGTACTTGTGAACTTAACCTGCTGAAACCCTGTTGAAATCTCTTTTAGTGCCACAAATCATTCTAGCCTGATGAACTTTTTGGTTCCAAACTGTGATACAAGTAACTATCTCCAAGTGTCATGTTATTTTGTAAATTTGACAAGTATGTCTTCTCTGCCTTTGTCCTAGTCAGATAAAAATGAATAAATAGCAAAGGGCCAAGGACAGATCATTGGGGCAACTCCCTCTTAAGTCAGGGTTTCTGAAACTTTTCTGTGTCACTGTAAAGCCTATGTACTCTTCCCAGAATGTTTTTTTGCTTTTTTTGAGAGGCAAAGGGGGTTGTGACTTGTCTTGGATCACACAGCTAAGAGGTGTTAAGTGTCTGAGGCAACATTTGAACTCAGGTCCTTCTGGCTCCAGGGGCAGTGCTCTACTTACTGAATCATCTAGATGCCCTCAGAATGTTTTTGAATGAATAAAAAAATGCATAGGAGCACAAACTATAATAAGACTCAATTATTGTTTTTGTTTTTTTGCTGAGGCAATTGGGGTTACCTGACTTGCCCAGGGTCACACAGCTAATGAAAAAGTGTCATTCATCACCTGGGAATCAGTGTGGTACACTGGATAGAGAGCTGAACTTGGAATTAAAAAGAAAAGGGATCAAATCTTATTTTTGACATTGTTATATGGCCATTGCATAGATCTTGTACTGTTCTAAAAGTTCCTTGAGAGCAGGACCTGTATTTTAGTAATTTTGATAGTGCACTCCGAGTAGCACAGGATCTTGAATAGATTTTCAAATGAACTGTCTGCCTAGTAGAGAGAGGGGGAGGGAGACCCTTTGGAGTAGAGTGGAGTTACTACAGTCAGTTAAAATCTTGCAAACTAAGTAGTCAGGGACACTGTGCACAGGAGTTAATAATTACCTTTTACTTTCAATCAGTTCAAGATGGAATTCTTCCCAGCTACAGTAGTAAAAGTATCCAAGGGCAATTTATGTTTGAAGTAATTTTACTAGTAGCATTGGGAAAAAGCAGAAGAGAGTTAACGAAGCTGGCCGGCACTTTCTCTGAGAGGAGTCATCAGGAAGACTTAACTTAAAGTTGGTTTTTTAAAAAGTGTAAGACCAGTTTTAAAAAAAGACATCTATTTGCATACCGACTACTAGCTAAACATCTTCTGCCTCCTCCTTTTACTTTGCTGCATGTCTCCAAGGTGGCATCATCTCAAGCTCACAGTCGAGTCAACTAAGGCACCAACTTTTCTATCACACCTAATCCCACGAGGACTAGAGTATTTTTACCCTCTCTCCCACACTGGGGGGGAGGGGAAGGACAGACTCCACTCAAACTTTAGCCAACCCCCGAGAAGGGTAAACACCAGTTAGCTGCCAATTACTGGGGACGTTTAATAGAAATAAAACAGTTCCTGACCGCAAGGAACTTACAGCCTATGAGGGAGTAGTACTTCAATGTACTCAACCACCTTATTTGGGGGATTTTCTGAAAATATAACTTCCAAGCTCATCTATTCTCTGTGTTCTTTGCTGGGGAAGGTGACTTGTTTTGAGGTGACCTAACTCCCGTCCCCTCCACCACTTGGGACAACTCCCAAAGGGCCGGAACCCTTCGCCACGACGAGCTGCAAAACAGCCACTCTTAGCCCTGAAAACCACTCTTTTCCGGTAAATGACAGAGCCACGCTCGGAAGGGCCCAGCCAAGAGCTCTCAGAGGCGCCCCGCCTTGGTCCTCCGCTCTGGGGCTCCGTCCCTTCCTGAAACCCAGGGACCCGACGGCTGGCCACACGCCCGCCTACCTGGCCTAGGGGGCCCACGGAGAAAGAACGAAGTGCGGCCGCTCAGGTCTCTAGGGGCAGGAGGAGGGAGCCGGCTCTGGACCGCGAAGTCACGTGTCACGTCTCCGTCTCCCGTAACCCGCCACACACGCCCCTCACCACGGGCGACCGAGATCACGGAGCACGGTTAGCGTGACCGAGCGCTCGCCGCCCGCTCTACTGCAAAAGCCTGGAAAAGGACAAAACAAGAAGCGGGAGGGGACCGCCGGCCGGAAGAACCTCTAAAGCTCACCTCCACCTGAGGGCCCCAGCCCCACTTTTTCCTGATCTCTCTTTTCCCTTCCAATAACTGCCTCTGCGGCTTCACCCACCCAGCAACAGACAGCAGTCCCATTGGCTCGCCTGAGACGAGCCCCGGCGTTCGCCCAATCAGGACCTTGCTTGCTTAGTTCTCTCTCCTCTTCGAGTGTGGGCTGGGGTTAAAGTAGAGGATAGAGAGAATTTTGGAAAAAGTGGGCGAGAGATTACGTCTAACCAGTTTTCCTTGAATGCTTTCCTTGAGGCCAATATAGGCCCGACTCTCAACCTCTTCAGATGCACAAATAAGAGTCGGGCATGCCCATTTACCGGTCGGTCCAAGGCTACTTATGAAATAATGGTAAACTAGAATGTAGGTTAAATTTCTAATTCAGAAGGGAAGGTCTCCACCTTCTCCTTGGGAGTAATTTTAGCAACTCTGTTGCTTGGAAAAAGTTCATCTAGAGCCAGAGAGTTGGGATTCAGGAGCTGCAACTTAGTATCTGTGTGATGTTGGGCAAGCCTCTCGAGTGATAGACCCTCTAGGTCTCTTAAGGTCCCTTCCAGTTCTAAATACTCCCTCACTTTTGCCAAGATTGCTGTTCCTCTTTCTCAGTCTCATAAATGTTATCAAATAAAATGTGTACATTGCTGTGCAAATCTTGAGCAACTCTATAAACACTATTATCCCACTATATATCCCCATTATTTTCTGAGACAAGAGGAAATCCAAGCTCCTCTATAAAACCTTCCCTGAAAGACCCCTCTCTTCATTAGACTCCTATAGTCCATCTGTACTCTACATCTGATGCTTATCCAGTCTATTGGATTTTCACACGTGTTTCTAAAAAATGGATTGAATTTTAATACTTTGTAGGTTTCACAAAGTCTAATGATGTGCCTTGTACATAGTTCACAATATTTATTGAATATAAATTGAATTAATTTTAATGGGGATTGGAACAGTTATTTGAGAGCAACGTATTGCTAAAATTAAAAACAAAAACAAAAACAAAGACACCTGAAAGGAGTTAGGAGCCTGCCAAGAAGTACACTGAAATAAAAATTTCTCTATTTCACAATTTCAGCCACTACCAGCCAAACATTTTAAAGGACCACCAAGCATATAAGACACTAAAAAAAGGCTACTGCCAGAGATAGCTTTCAATTAACCTTCCCAGGTACAAAATAATAAGGATAATATTGTTTGCATTTTCATTTATGACATTTTTGGGAACTTCTTTTTTAGAACAAACTTCAGAGTCAGATTCTGAGCTCCATAAGAATATTTATGTTTTTCTTCATACTACATTTTGGAACCCAACAATTATTAACCATTTTTTTCCTACTTGCTTTATCCACAAGGACACTAAGGGAAACAAAAATGAATAGGATAACATACCTCAAGGGGCTTATAATCAAGGAAAATTATATATATATATACATATATATATATATATGTATATATATACATATATATATATGTATATATATACATATATATATATATATATATATATATAATGTTGTTGCTCATCCCTTTTTTTCAAAGATGACCAATGACATCATGGAGAGATGTCCTGATAGGTTTGTGAACTGGATTTAAATGAGGCAGAGGTGTACAAAGTTGTCAGCTTCACACTCTCTTTCTAGTCAACAAGTCCATTGTCAGAACAAACATCAAGACAACTGGTGATGACTCAGGATGCAGTAGATGGCCTTGGTATCTTCAATATTTGAACAAGCTCTGAGCCTTAGACAGCACCTGCTTTAATCTCCTTTATGATGCTTGAAATGGCTTTTCTCTGCTTAAAGGGCAATAAGACTGTGCATACCCTTTGATACAGCAGTCTCACTACTGGATCTATTTCTCAAAGAGATCATAAAAGAGGGAAAAGGACGTAGGTTTGCAAAATTGTAGCAGTCCTTTCTATAGTGGCAAGGTGTAATGTCCAGGCTAGCTTTCTGGAGGTTGTCTGGAGACGAGGCTTGGTCTCAGCAGGATAGTCACCATGAGAATGGTCAGAAATAGAGTGTAAAGTCTTCATTCTTGAGTCTCGAGTTTGTTTCCTTCACAGTCTGTTCACTCTGACTGATACTGTCCCCAGTTCTCTCAGCCCTTAAATATCCTATTATATTACAACACTACAACAACTGAGCATGTGCCAACTGTAGAAGATTACATCACCATATCACACTAACTATATGCCAACTAGAGTGATCACATCATTATCACATTACATCACATTAAGTATATGCTTAACTAGACAACCATTATCCCATCAATCACACTGAGTAGGTGCTCCCTACTATCTTTGATAAGTATACCTTTCCAGAGTTCTGGCCCTCTACAGCAAGGAACTGAAAATTGAGTGGATGCCCATCAGTTGAGGAATAGCTGAATAAGTTATGGTATATGAATATAATGGAATATTAGTGTTCTATGAGAAACAATGATCAGGATGATTTCAGAAGAGTTTGGCTTTATATGAACTGATGATAAGTGAAATGGACAGAACTAGAACATCATCCATAGCAGCAACAAGATTATGTGATGATCAACTCTAATGAACTTGACTCTTCTCAATAATTTTATGATTCAAGGCAATTCCAATAGACTTGGGATGGAAAATGCCAATCGCATCCAGAGAGGTATGGAGATTGAATGCATAGTATTTTCCCTTTTGGTCTGATTTTTCTTGTATAACATGACAAATGTTTCAATATGTTTAAAAGGATTACACATTTTGAACCTATACCAGATTGCTTGTTATCTTAGGGATGAGGGAGTAAGGGAGAAAAAATTGAAACTCAAAGTCTTACAAAATCAATATTAAAAACTATCTTTACATGTATTTGGAAAATTAACTACTAGTGTAAAAAACAAACCATGAAAAAAAAAAGAAAGAAAGAAAGAAACTGTTCTCTTCCACCTATTCCAACAAGGAAAGTCTTTATGTTTTGGGTAGAAAGCCATCTAACTCACTAAAAATTTTCCCAATGGCAAACTATCCCCAAAGCTAAATTGGTTTAGGGGCCTAGGGCTCAAGAAGTTGACTCAGTTTTCCATTCACCTGTGACATTTAAAAAACATCCCAGGAATAATACAGAGTACCTCAGACTTAGCAGATGTGCTACTGCCATAAATATAAAAATACAGTTTAGCCTTTCCTATATCATTAAAAAGTAAAAATTCAAGTCACTACCCCCAGTTGACCAGACAGATATCAATTGACCAGATATATTTCCATATGGAAACTAGGGGAAATTTATTCATGGAGCTAGTGCTTTAACAAAGTACTCTTGTTAATAATAAGTTTTTTGTTATAGTGGTCTATAACAGTGAATTTAAACTCAAACAGAAACTTTTTTTGCGTGTACCACAAATTGACTTAGGAAACATAAATTAACATTGCCATGTGTGAATATATACTTCATGGGAAGCACACATTAGCTGCTGGATGCTTGGACATCAGTCCTAAGGGCAACATGCCCCCAGCACAATCTCTCCCATTCAAATAAATTATTAAAAACTCTCTAAGGGGCAGTTAGGTGGCGCAGTGGATAGAGCACCAGCCCTGAATTCAGGAGGACTGGAGTTCAAATCTGGTCACCATTTAACCACTTCCTAGCTGTGTGACCCTGGGCAAGTCACTTAACTCCAGCCTCAAAAAAAAACAAAACCTCTCTAATCTCTATCTTGCCTCAGTTTCTCCGGCTATTACAATTTGTTCTTCCACTCCATTTCATATTTACCATTCTGGTGTTATTGTATCCCTTCACTTTGTCTAATCTTTTCCCCTTAATAAATCTACTTTTTGCCAAAGAGAATGGCCATTGTGAATTCTTCACATAACTGAACCCCAACTGTCATCATTTGGTGACAATCCCCACACCATAGATCACATCATCATGAGGTGGGAGTAAGCCACCGACTGGCAGACTACTCCTTTTTTTTTTTTTTTTTTTTTTTTTAAATTTATTTTTTTTTTATTTTATTTTTTTTAATTATATATATATATATATATATATATATATATATATATATTTTATAATATTATCCCCTTGTATTCATTTTTCCAAATTACCCCCCCTCCCTCTATTCCACTCCCCCCAACGACAGGCAATACCATACATTTTACATGTGTTACAATATAGTCTAGGTACAATACATGTGTGTGAATATCATTTTCTTGTTGCACAATAAACATTAGAATCCGAAGGTACATGCAACCTGGGCAGACAGATATTAGTGCTAACAATTTACATTCCCCTCCCAGTGTTTCTTCTCTGGGTGTAGCTACCTCTGTCCATCATTGATCAACTGGAAGTGAGTTGGATCTTCTTTATGTTGAAGATTTGCACTTCCATCAGAATACATCCTCATACAGTATTGTTGTTGAAGTGTACAGTGATCTTCTGGTTCTGCTCATTTCACTCAGCATCAGTTGATTTAAGTCTCTCCAGGCCTCTCTATATTCCTCCTGCTGGTCATTTCTTACCGAGCAATAATATTCCATAACCTTCATATACCACAATTTACCCAACCATTCTCCAACTGATGGACATCCATTCATCTTCCAGTTTCTAGCTACAACAAAAAGAGCTGCCACAAACATTTTGGCACATATATGTTTCTTTCCGCTCTTTAGTATTTCTTTGGGATATAATCCCAGTAGTAGCGCTGCTGGGTCAAAGGGTATGCACAGTTTGATAACTTTTTGGGCATAATTCCAGATTGCTCTCCAGAATGGCTGGATTCTTTCGCAACTCCACCAGCAATGTATTAGTGTCCCAATTTCCCCACATCCCCTCCAACATTTGTCATTATTTGTTCCTGTCATCTTAGCCAATCTGACAGGTGTGTATGGCAGACTACTCCTAAAAGGGATTTAGCAAAGATCTATACAATGGAAAGATGTTTTATAGGGGAAATATAATGAGGGGAGGAGAGGTTGACATCATAACTTGATTTTCTGATTGGATACAGTAAGATGGTATTTCTGAAGACCCACTTAGAGTGGGACTATAAAGAAAGTGATGTAATAGGACTCTGTGTCCCCTTGAGCTTTATGAAGGGTGGGCCACCTGGCCTGGGGAAATTCCTAAAAATGATCTTCACCCACCTGAATCTCTCAGCTCTGGGAAAACTCCCACTTCCAGTTGATCTGGGAATCACTTTGGTCTGGGAAACAATCACCACCCTTATTTAGAAATTAGTCCCTAATTGCTTCCTACCACCAAACCATAGAAACCTAAATAAAAAACAAGACTCTGTACTCCAAACCGCTGTCTTCCTAATCAGGAAGCAGCCCACTGAGGGAAAGAGTTTCTCAATGAAATCAATCTATTTTTGTCAAAAACCTCACTGGCAGACTGAGACTTAGACACACCAACACACCTGGCCAGGGAAACCCCATAGCAGTTAGATTATCCTCACCCTTCATCTACTTGAAAACAAAAGGCTAATTTAAGACTGGGATGATCCCATCAGTACTCTTCCTGCTTGTCTCAGGGAGTATTATAATTCTATCCATACTTCAGGCTTTCTCTGCTGCCCCTCCTAGTTACCCAAGACTCAACATTCAGGACATACTTGTGACTTTCCAGAGTTTAGAATGTGTGTTAATAGCATAATATTCCAGTCATGGCACAACTGCTCAACTCATACCAATGAAGAGACCACCTCAAAAACTCTGAAAATCTTTGAAGGAGAAAATCTCCTTCAATTCTGCCTCATTAAGAGACCCAAGTCCTTTTTCCCTTAAATGAATTTAAGTTTTAATTGCTTGAGGAAGGAATGAAGCGGGTTGTGGTCCCTTTAAGAAACTACTGATTTGTGATTCCTTTCAGATTGACCTGTGATTCTGATAAGATCTAGAATTGGAGTACCTAAATGAATTAGGGTTTAATTGAGGTCTAGTGGCAGGTTCAGGTTACAGGGAGTCAAATAGAGCTCCCCTGCAACCCCTTTGAATTTGGCGCAAGGATAGAGAGTTAAATGAGGTCTAGTGGCGGTGCAAGAGTCCCCTGTAAAGGAATTTACAGACTTGAAAACCTAGGTTGATAAAAGAGGTTTATTATGGGGTTGGAAGTAAAGTTAAAGTCTAGTTAGTAAAGTTGAAGGTAGAGATAAGAGGGCACCGGAACCAGTGTTCCAGTGGGCAGAGATCCTTGGTGCCAGGCATAAGACTGCCATGTTTGGGACCTCTGCAAAAGAGAGGGCTCCAGTCTGGTTCTTTTATAATAGGGGGCTTTGGTTACAATCTGAAGGGGGCTTGTGGGTGAAGTCCCAGGTTGACTCCTGGCTGGATTTCACCCAGGGTTAGAATTTGAATTCAATGGGTTTTGGGGCTGAGCCACCCCTGCCCAAATAACAAAGATTAAACTGTCTGTTCTTGGGGTGGAATCCCCTCCCTGAGGCAAATCCTTTAAGGATTTTTCCTTTCAATTCCTTTCAGATTCCCAGCCTCTCCTGGCTGAGACATATCTGTCCAGGAAGCCAGGGCCTTTGATTTACAAATCCTGGTCAAAAGCACCCCTTTGAATTCCAATAGGAGATCTGGGTTATCCCAGATCCCACTGGATCTGAACCAACTTGGGCTCTCCCAGCCCCCATGGGTTCTGATCTGCTCTAGTTGTCCCAGCCCTCATTCTGATGATCTGCTTGGGTTTCCCAACCCCCAGCAATATAATGAGACTAAGGTCTTTGCAGATGGACCTCAATGGCTTACTCAGCTACCAGTACTTTCTGCCCCCTGAGAACTGCATTCTCAGTGCAAAACTCCATTTTCCATAGAACTGCCCACTGGAATAATATTCTTTTCCAGTGCCATCCTCTCTTTATCCTCACCTATTTCCCTAACCAGAGTTTATGCTTCCAATCCCCATAATAAACCTCTTATCTAGGTTTTCGCGTCTGTAAATTCCTTTACAGAGAACTTCTGCACCACCAGAAAGGAGTCCCCAAAACTCCCTACTCTTGTGCCGAATCCCAAGGAGTTGCAGGGGTGCCAAACCTCTCCATTGGTTTCCTGAACCTCAAACCTGCCACTAGACCTTATCATTTAACTCCCTCTCCACTACAAACCTTAATTTCATTTTGGTTCCCTAAATCTAAATCTCCACCAGGTTTGGTCCCTAGAGGAGTAGTTGTTACTATCACTGGAATTTAATGATGCAGTTCTAGGGGTAGAGAATTCAAGTGTGAGAATCCCCTCTGGTCAATGCACAGGTCTAACATGAAAGAATTCATGAACCCAAAAATGGAAAAAGGGATTTTTATTGGCACTGAGAAGCCATCTTTGCTAGGAAGACAGACTCCTTAGTGGCAAAAGGTCCCATTAGGGACACTGAGAAGAGGGTATCTTCACAGTAAGCAAGAGTCCTGGCAGGCAGCTGTGCCAAGAAGAGAGGGCCCTTGGCAAAGCATAAAGCTACTTTGGACTTCTGCAGAGATTTGGTCAAAATTGTCTTTTATTGGTGGTCTGGGGCTTGGGCTTCTATTGAATGAGATTCTTTCAATGTTGACAATGCCCCCCAGGCCTAGATTTCCAATTGAAAAGAGAGTACTTATCTTGGAATTTCAAGGCACTCAATAGGATATCAGGCCCAAATCTCCAACTGAATAAAATCATTTTGAAGGCTTTTTCCCAGAACCTGGAATTTCCTGAAGAGGATCCAGACCACCCCCAAAAAGTCAATGGAGGGAGATTTGACCAAGATCTTCAATTGAATGACACTGCTTAACTTAGAAAAGGCTTGTCTGGGAAAATATACTTTTTCCCCCAGACTTTTTGGAGTCTGAGACCCTGAATCTAATTTCAGGGTTCATTCCAATCATTATGGATAACCCTTTGGATAACTATTCTCCTAAATACTAGAAACATTCTCATATGTGTTTCTTTACTCCCTTTATTCCATCAGTAGATTTGACTTTTTTAGCAAAAAATTCAAATGACATAGCAATATTAGTAGTTACAAAAGCATTTCTTCCAATTATCATGAACACATTCAGGGAAGAAGAGTGAAGCTAGACTTTTGAGGACATATGTAGGGTACACATGTGGCCAAGACAATTCATAATAATACGCAAAGATTCACTATCTTTTCTCTCTCCAGACGGTCTCAAGAAATTTAATCACTTTAGAACATCCCCTCATTTTTCACCTGGCTGTACTACGTTTGGGATGATAAAAAACAACATATCTTACCAAGAACTGAGGAATGCAGGAAAGATTTTATTTTACATTTTGTCAGAATGAGGCTCACTTTTGAAACTTCAAAGGCAGTATTTTTATTTCCTATCCTGAAGCACAAGTCCCTCTCTTGATTCCCTGTTAATTGGATATAACGGAAATTACAGAATGAGAATCTCCACTCTTCATGATATAGCCAGTTTCTGTCCAGAAAGAGCTTACATACTTATGGGGGAAGGTAATCAGAAGGGGCAAAGTCTAGAGGGTTCCTGTTCAAATCTAAAACCTCTATCCCTGATTACATTCTTTGATGCCCCTGTGGGTCCCAGCCTCCCATTTCTTAAATTTCAATTTTCTAATTTAAGTTTCTCCAATTTAATTTTCACAACTCTGTGGAAACTAAATCTCCATCCAAATCTCACAATTTTCTGACTTTTCCACACATGTTCCATTATTGGGAAAACTTCATTATCCTGCAAAATCCCATTAGTTTGGTATTCCACCTAATTACCAGCTTAGATGCCACTATTTGGAAGAGTAGTGTTATTGTTAAGGGCGGTAGCCCCTTGATATTCCTTGTTTGATCTCCAACTTCTTTTGGGACTTGGACCTTTGATACAAGATCTGGTCAAACTAGTTTGGGCTATCTGAGATGGCCAGGGTTTTACAGCCCCCATTCTAATCTGCTCAGATAGACCAAATGGCATCAGGAAATTCCTTTTTGCGAAGAGACTTCTGTCTGTCCCCAAAAGATAACAAGAGAGTCCTTATCTTATTTACATCACTGCATAAAAGAGAGAACTCGGGGATCTTCTTTTTGCAAATGGCCTTGTACCATGCAGCCATTTTGCCCACTGGCTGCCGAACCCGCCATTGGTTACTTTGGGGAAGGAAGAAGAGAGAGAAAGGAACTGACCCATCTCGGTTTAGACCACAATTTACACCTCATCATTTACTCCTCATCATTATGAAGTACCATCAACCCCTTCAAACTTTTTGGGTATTGTTTCCCCCAAATAAATTGTAAGCTCTTTGAAGATAGGGGCTGTTTTGTTTTTTTTCCTAAATAACACACTACTCCCTCCCAACTTGATAGATAGTAGGCATCTACTAAAATTTAATAATGATAGTGTCAGATATGTCCACCTGAAATAAAGACTATCATGGTAGCAAAAAAAAAAAAAAAAAAAGTTTCATGAATGGAAGCAAGAAAATAGCAATTCAAGATCAAGGAGAAGCAACTAAGTACTGGAGGACCCAAGAGGAACTGGGTTAAAATACATTTCAATAGGGAGGTTTACTTCAGGGAGCCACAGCCTCAAGAAGCAGTTACACAAGTTGTTTTGTATAACAACTTAAAGTGCAAAGAAAAGTCAGGGAGGCTCTGGAGTGATAATAGCTGGTTTTGTTTTTGTTTTTTAAACTAGTTTAAATGTTTCCCTTTTAACTGATTTCCATTACCCTTAGGTAATTTGTAGGACCTTGCAAAGTCAGCTCTTATACATTCTCTTACTTGGAATATCCACTTTGATAATGACTTTGACACAGGCATTGCTAGAGCCAGCTCAGTATTTGGGAGGCTCTGAAGGAAAGTGTGAGAGGTATTTGAGTACCAAACTGAAGGTCTATGGAGCCCTTGTGCTAATAATCTTCTTGTTGCATACCTGTAAAACCCGGACAGTATATCAAGCACCATGCCAGGAAACTACATGGCTTTCATTTGAATTGTCTTAGGAAGATTCTGAAGATCACCTGATAGGATAAAATGCTAGACTCTGAGGTCATTTCTTGAACTAAACTGCCAAGCATTCTAATTCTACTGCAGAGAGCACAACTCTATGGGGTTGGCCACATTGTTCCAATGCCAAATATTCACTTGCCAAAAAAAAAAAAATCACACAGGGCAAGCACTCACAAGGTGATCAGAAAAATCAATACAAGAACACTCTCAAGGTGTCTCTTAAGAACTTTAGAATCAATTGTGTGACATGGGAGATACTGATATAGAACCACCCAGCCTGTCATGCCCTCATCAGGGAAGGTACTGTGTTCTTTGAGCAAAGCAGAAACCCAAAAAAACCTCAAGATGTACAAAATTAGAGAACTCAGATGTTCATAGGGACTTATTTGTAACCACCTGCAATAGAGCATTCCAAGCTCATGTTGGTCTGATCAGCCACAGTTGGATGCACTATAACTAGACTCTAAACACAGTGATATCATTTTGGTCCTCTTCCAGAACGATGACTAACAAAAAAACAAACAACTTATTAGATGTCTGACAATATTTGCTAAACATTCATTTTGATCTTCAGGACAACCCTGGGAGGTAGGTGCTATTATACCCATTTGGCAATGAGACAGAGGTTAAGTGACTTACCCAGAGTCACACTTTATTATGAACTCTATTCAGCTAGGCTTTCACACTGTTTCAATGGATTAGGCTCTTTAGCTATTGTGCTCCTCTAAAAGTGTGGTATCTCTGCATTTGGTTCCAGGTCCCTATACCCAGACTTTTCTTCACCCTCTACACCATTCCCCTCCCTTGATAGAGAGTGGCAGACCTACCCAGCGCCTCTGGTAGGGTCAGGGCACCAGTACATATCTTTAGGACAATTAGTCTTTTTCCCTCTCAAACTCCTCAAAGAACTTCAATCGAGAGGCTTGGGACAAAGGCTTGAATGTAGCCTATGCCCTAGAGGTGCCTGTAATTAAGTAATTAAGAGATTCAAAATCTTCTACCTTATTTTGGTTTTCATTGTGGATTTTTTGTTTTGGTAGTAAAGCCTGACACACATTCATGACCCCAAAAAAGTTTTCTGGGCTGAGATTTGGGGGTGGTTAGCCACTTCCTTTCAGCTTCTTTTACAAATGAGCAGGAAGGACAATGATACTGTATGAGGATGTATTCTGATGGAAGTGGATATCTTCAACATAGAGAAGAGCTAATCCAATTCCAATTGATCAATGATGGACAGAATCAGCTACATCCAGAAAAGGAACACTGGGAAATGAGTATAAACTGTGAGCATTGTTTTGTTTTGTTTTTTTTCCCAGATTATTTTTAGCTTCCGAATAAAATTCTTCCTTTGCAACAACAACAACAACAAAAAATTCGGTTCTGCACATATATATTGTACCTAGGATATACTATAAGATATTTAATATGTATGGGAATACCTGCCATCTAGGGGAGGGGGTGGAGGGAAGGAGGGGAAAAACTCGGAACAGAAGGGAGTACAAGGGATAATGTTGTAAAAAATTACCTATGCATATGTACTGTCAAAGAAAATGTTATAATTATAAAAATTAATTAAAAAGTTAAAAAAACCCAAAAAAAAACAAATGAGCATGAAGGGAACCCCAAAACTCTCAAACTCCTTGAAGGACAGTTTCTCCTTGAATCCTGGCCTCTGTAGAAGATCCTGAGAGATGGTGAACCATGCCCATTAATAGCACTCTCTACTGATTAAATTGAATTAAAGAGACTCATTCAATTCTATTCAAATTCAGCTCAAGCTGTACCCAGCCCTATCAAGAACTGCCTCAGCTTATAGCTAAAAGCTTCTATTATAAAAGAGCCAATCTTAAACCCTCTCCTTGCAGAGGACCTAATATGCCAAGGAATCTCTCTTCCTGGCATAGCAAGACTCTGCTTGCTGGGACGATATTCTCTTTCAATCTTACTCTCTCTTTATCCTCACCTATTTCTCTAACAAAACTTTATTATCTCTCTGTTGAGACTTTGCCACTAAGGAATTCAGTCTTTCTATTCATGCATGGCAAAGACTGATTTCCCTATACCAATAATAAACTTTTTTGTATAGATCTAGCTTTTAGGGTTTGTAAATTCCTTTACAAAGGATCTCTGTGCCGCCATAAGGGGGGGGTTCCCAAAACTCCTTACCAATGCGTGGAATATCAAGGGAAATTAGGGGAGCCAAGCCTCTTCATTTGGTTCTTTGAACCTTGAACCTGCCACTAACCTCATCATTTAACAGGAAGATAATGTGTTAATTTTATACATATATATTTTCAAATAAGTTGTATTTATTAGTTTCCTATGGATTTGTCTTTTTCTGTTCTACTCTGTATGCGGAATTATATTTTGCAGGATGATGTTTTAAAGGAAGGGGGCAAGCACTTGTTAAGCACCTACTTTGTATCTGCTTTACAAATATCTCAGTTCATCTCAACTTTGGGAAGTAACTATGCCCATTTACGGAGCTGAAACGGAAGCAGACAGGATAAGTGACTAGTTAGAGTCACACAGGTATTATGGGTTAGAGACGGAATTTGAACACAGTAATGACTTCAGGCTCAGGGCTCTATCCATTACTCCACATGAAGTAAACGATGAAAAAAATGCAATAAAAACTTTTCTTAAGATTAAAAAGGATACAATTCAGATAAAAGGCTGGCCACTCCCCATTCATCCTGGCATCGGTCAGGCGAGGCCAGAAAGGAGCCTTCCCCTCCTTGCCTGGGCTGAGGAGGAGAGATTCATTCTGTACAGAGCTCGTTTGTACATTTGCGGTTTGCCCATTAGCCGGAGAGCTCCTCCAGGGCAGGATCGGGCTTTTACCTTTCTTTGTGTCCTCCCACTTGGCACGCACTGTGAGCGCTTATTAAATGCTAAGTGACTGACTCCGTGACCGAGTCACAGACTCAACTTCTGAAACCAACTCCCAAGCCTCCAGAGGCAAAGAAGCCGAACGGACCACGTCCAGAGAATAGCGGGAAACCGGTTTAACCTCCATAAGTACAGCTGGTGCTTCCAGAATTGTTCACTGACGGGTTTTAGCAGGCTTTGGGATCTACATTGCTCCACCGTTCCCAGGGACCCAGTGCAGTGGAAAGGGAAGGGGAAGAGGGGCTCTCACCTTTTGACTGGAGGGCCATCTGAGCCTTTATCTATGGGCAGAGACAATCTCTCCCCATTCCTCTCTATCCCCCCAAGTTAGTCCTCTTCTCCCAAGAAACCCTCCAGCCTTGGAGAATTCCCCTCCTGTCCGCACCCTCAGGCCTCTCTCCCTTATCCCAGAACAGTAACGGTTATTAACGGCAGCAAATAAACTGCGTGCTTAGGGCCTTGAGTTGGCCAAGGGTACATTGAGGTCAAACCTCGGGTCTTGGAAAAGTCCATGTGAGGTGTCCTAGGTAAGCACTGAACTACAACTCCCATTATCCCACGGGGCAGCCTGTACTCTTAAGGGGCTACCCTCCCCCATCTTTGAGGCCCTTGTTTCCTCAAAAGGCACCCGAATCTCGAAGACCTCCAGAGACTGTCCCTCCTCCAAGAAGACTTTCCTCTTAGCTATGATCCGCCCCTTGACCTCGTGATTTCTGGGTAGCGTAGTACGTTCTGATCACTTCTCAGAAAATGAGCCCTCCCCTTTTACTCGTTCGTTCCCTCCCTTAAAGACTACAAAGCCCAGAAAACATCGCTGGTTCCTCCTCGTCCAATAGCAGTTCCTCATGTAGCGGGGCGCGGAGCCCGGCTCTCCCAACTCAAGATGGCGGATGAGAGTGAGACAGCAGTGAAGTCTCCGCCGCCGCCGCCGCCACCTCCAGCGCCGCAGCTGATGGAAGGAAACGGGAATGGCCATGAGCACTGCAGCGACTGTGAGAACGAGGAGGAGAACAGCTACAACCGGGGGTAACGAGTTCCTCCGAGTCCACTTCCTAATCCATCTCCTCACAACCTGGGTTTCGGGAGGTGGTGGTGGTGGTGGGGGGTGGTGGGGAACAGCCCGGAGCCTAGCCTAACCCCACCTTCGTATTCTCATTTGCTAAAGCAATAGGATTCTTACTGGTGATTGGCTACTTTCTTTGTCAATTACCAGGGGTGGGGACTATGCAATCAGGGCCTGAGACATTCAATACTCCTATTATATAGAAGTTCTCTGATATAGTATCTCTGTGTGCTACAGGCCCAACTGAGGAAGGGGTGTTTTTTGTTTATATTTTTTATGGAACAATATTTTGGACCTCAATCACAGCATCCTTCAAGGATCGGAAACCCACAGAGAGACATTCCGGGGGGGGGGGGGGGAGAATAACCTATTCCAATAAACTAGCAATAAATAGTTCTCCCTTTACCAGCGAAGAAGCCCAAGGCTTTACAAACCATAATTACATTGTAAAATAACATTTTGTATCCTTATGTTGCTACTCTTTACCACCAAATGATCCTAAGTTCCTGAAGGGCTTTATGAACCCTAGGTGATAGTTACATGAGGCCCCTTGTTTCAAAGAGTCCGTAATGTTCATGAGTATCATGTAATTAGGCATACTAATATATTTGTACCGTTATCTGTCAAAGTTAGAGGCAGATGGAGGGCCGGCCTCCCAGGTTGCTATTAACCTGGGCCCTAGCCGTACCTCTGAAATCTACCAGCCTTGTGAGGATTAGCAAGTCATTTAGTGCTCTCAGGCAGCTCTAGAAGATGTATTGTAACCGTTGATTTCCTGCTTTGTTTCTGCTTTGGGAATGTCTATGTTGGGAGTTCCTAAATAAATGGAAGATCCTTGAGGGCCGGCACAGTATGTTTTTTGTCTTTGTATTTAATGTGCCTGATACAATCTACACTTACTCAAATGTTTGTTGAGTTGAATTTATAAAATCACAGACAAAAGCAAAACTGTCCTAAGTACTCTTAATCACAAAATTCTAAGAGAATGGAATAGAGTTGTGCTTTAATGAACCTAATTGGCTCTGAGTCTAATACTGCACCCTTTGTTCAACATTTTGAGGAGAACGGCAATTATTAAACGTCATTCTCTAGCCTTAAGACTATATTATACAGTACTATTCTTAAAAAGAAGGAAATTGAGGTGGACGTTTGAGCTTTCTTGAATCAGATTTTTGCTTTAGAGCATCCAACCCATTGCTTTCAAGCTATACCATACTATTCATTTTCAGTCTATTTCAGAGTTTAAGTTCTTTGCCAAAAAGCAAAGTGATATGTGATACTGTGATAATAAAGGCTGCTAAAGTCTGTGTGAGTTTTGAGCATAATAACCATGCTGATAATTTCTTGTAATGCACTTGGCCCAGCAATAAGAATCCTCCAGAATGTAAGAAAAAGACGTCAGAGTTTTGGTTTTATAATTCAGAGTCATATTTCTGTATTTCTAATTGTTATAAAAGCTTACATTTTGGCAAATGAATGGAAATGCTTAAAAGAAAGAAGCAGAACAGGAAGGAAACTGCAGTTGTTCCTGGGAGAGATTAGGGTTAGATATGAGAATTGTTGAAAGTGAGAGTCATATCTGGAGTGACAGAACTTATCTTTTTCTTTTCTCCTTTGGATAGTTTGTTTTAACTTTCCATACATTCCTTTCTGTCATCTGTCTATACCACAAGGCTTCTTAAACTTTTCCCACTCTTGATCCCTTTTCTCCTGTGAAATTTTTACATGACCTCAGTTTGGAAATATATAAAATTGATATGCAAATCAAATATTTACTGATTAATCATAATTTCATGACCCCACATTCAGTTCTGAGACCCCCATATGGGATTGTGACCCAAAGTTTAAGAAGTTTTGATCTGTAGGTCTATATAACTTTAGTTTTGTTTTCTATAATCTTTTTTTCTATTTCTAAAATCCTTTTGCAAAATCTTTCCTCAAAACTTTTTGTTATTTACGGTATAACAAAATGGCTGCTCTTTTAAAAAGTGAAATTCAGTACTTGGTTTTGTTCTGTTGGTACAAATGAGCTAATATCACTTTTGTATAGAAATGTGAATAAATGGAAAATAAAGGCTGTATCTTAGAAGGGAAGAACTAGTTCTGGTTCTTAGATTTTAAAAATGTGCTTGCAACTCTTATCTGAAAGTTCTTTGCTTCTGGTATAACCAGAGAAACGTTCAATTCTACCCTTATCCCACAGTTGTAACTCTTTTCAGTCCCTTTGAACAAAGTGAGAAAAATATCACATTTCACTTCCCCCACCTTCTTTTTTTCTTTTTCCAGAGACTTATGATACAAATTTTCTGTATTTTTGAAGTGCCAAGACAATTTCATAATCTTCAGATTATTTGGAGTAGAAACTTTCTATAGAGTGCTCAGTGAAAATTAATAGTAGAAGATATTCCTGAAATTCTCTTAGGCCTTTTTATTGATGTTGATCATAGCACATATGAGTTATAAATTGTTCACTGAGTGAATGGTAACAAACTTTGAAATTCATTTAGGGAAATTATGTCTTTGAAATTATCATTATTAATTTAAAAAAAACATTGCATGATCAAGTATTTTTGTAGATGTTCTCACATGATTTTCCCAGTAAATTGTGAGATAATGATTTAAGGATTGATCTCACAGTAATTTTGCATTCTTTCTTAATAAAGCATAAATATTCTGAGTAAATGGAGTATAAAAATGAACCTGTTTGAAAATTTTTTTCTTCTAGTTTTCTAGTGTTTTATTTCTTAAGAAAGGTATTAAATATTTGAATAAATAAAATTTACATTCTTATTGTCTTAAGAGGACTTCTTCTGGACAGATGAGGGTATTAGAGTAGATAATTC
Organism: Sminthopsis crassicaudata; assembly: GCF_048593235.1. Taxonomy (NCBI): domain Eukaryota; kingdom Metazoa; phylum Chordata; class Mammalia; order Dasyuromorphia; family Dasyuridae; genus Sminthopsis; species Sminthopsis crassicaudata. The sequence continues at coordinate 343,611,058 of NC_133620.1, read as the reverse complement.
CAAAATCTCTTACTAAAATTAATGATAAGGTTATCTGTATACTCTATGGTAGGGGTGATAGTTTTTGTTGCTGTTGTTTGTTTTTTAATGTAGAACTTTCCAAAGTAATGGTACAAAACATTTTATACCATAATAGAGGAAAAAATAATAATTGATGTCTTAGAATATGAGGATAGATCCAATTTATTTCCTTAATTCCATAATGATTGGTATAATGCACATATACTCTAGGCTTTCTGGAGAGTTCCTCTGTGCTGTGCAATGTCAAAACAGAATTATTTGTGATTTCTCTTGTTATCACTCCCATTGAAGTGTTGATAAAGCTGTTAGGTTAAACTGGAGGACATGTATTCGACATTTTCTCTGACATAAAAATGGGAACATGTTCTCTTTATATATATATATTATACAGTGGCACGTTCATTAACATTTTTTAAAATTCAATTTTATTTTCAGTTTTGAATTATTTTGCTCTCCCAATGAAATGGTAAACATTAAAATAAAATCCATTATTATAAGTAAATTCTGTAATTATGCAAAATAAATGCACATATTAGTCATGTCCAAAATTAGAGAGAGGGAGAAGAGAGAATGTTTTAATCTGCAATCTCAGTCTGTTAGCTCTCTCTCTGGAGATACATAGCAAGAGTACCTTGGAATTGTGTTTGGTCATTGTTTTGACTTAAGTTACCAAGTTGATTTTCTTTACAATGGAGCAGTTAATTGTTCTCCTGCTTATACTCATTTTGTATACATTTATACAGGTTTTCATTTCATTTCTTTGAGTACAGTAATATTTTATCACATGCATATACCATACATATTCAGCCAATCCAAAAGTGATGGCAATCCTCTTAGTTTCCAATTTTTTTTACCACTACAAACTCAAAATTCAGAATGCTTATCATATGACAAGTTATTACAAAATAAGAGCTATCTCAGCCCTTGAGAAGCTTATTCTACCAGAGGGATCATTTTAATGTTTTCTCTATCTCTCAGTCACAAGAGTTTATCCTCTATGGAGAAGCACAAGACAAAAAGGTCTTTTTAGAAGCATATCATATAAATTTGCTTTTAGTTAAGCAGTTTTGTTTTTATTCTTCAGCTGCCCCTTGTGTGGTATTTTCTATAACCATCTGATGGCTTATGTATGCTTCAGGCTCATGAAAAGGAAATTTTTTTTCAGTTTGTTTTTCCTTTTCCCCTCCAGCATTCAGTTTTCAAAACCAGATCAAAGCAGAACCAGAGAAACCTCATTACTGATATCAAATAAGCTTTCTAATTTTATTTCCCAATTAAGGGGAGATTTAAAAAGAAACTAATCAAGGACTGCTTCAAAGAGAAGAGAAACTCAAACTGAGAAGAAATGAGGAGTAAATGAGAATCTATTTCAGGGAGGCTGCTGCTCGTGGCAAACCAGTTTTGCTGATTCTTCACATTGCTTTACTAACTTGCTTGCTAGTTTTATTTCCTAGTTTTACTAAGTTAACAGTTGATCTCTTCACTGAGAGACATTGTTTAAAGGACCAAAATGTACCATGTGCTCAGGACTTAGTAACTTAATATGTTTTACATTTTTCATAAATCCTTTAGCATTAAAGTGGTAATTTTGTTTGATAATAAACACTCAATGGTTTACCAAGCACTTTGCTTACAACAGTTCTAAGGTATAGGTAATATATATTATTTTACCTGTTTACAGATGAGGAGAAAAAGTAAAATGACTTCCTCATAGTTGTACAGCTTGTATCAGAACTAGGCTTGAACTCAGATCTCTGGTCCAGTGTTATTTGCTCTACATTGTTCTCCCTGCTTTGCTACAGTTTTGCTGACTTCTTTGAAGTTAAATACTGTTGCTATCTTGGGGTTAAAAGATTTAAGCAGATAGATGCATAGCACTCCTTTCTTTTCAAGCAGATACATAGCATACTCTTTAAGCATAATGTTTACAGGCTGACTTTGGTAAGGAAATCTGATTTATTTAGTGGAACTCGATTTTTACTTTAAGGTGTATGTAGTTAAAAGATCCAACCTTTGTTAGTGATTTATTTTAATTTACTTTAAATTACAAACTAATCCTGACTTTATAGTTTCTCAATCTCCTCAGAGCTCATGAAGTCTTGCATTTCTTCTCATCTATACATAGAAGGGTGGCTATTCCCTCAATTTTGATACTTCCCTTAAGTGTACTATTTCAAAGATCAAAAACTGATGTTCCTCATTCTGCCTGTTCAAAATCTATCATTCTTCCCTATGATTTCCCTCTCCTCTTTGTCTTCATAACCTCCAGTTTCTTTGCCCCTTAGTATTTTCTCAAGTAATGACCTGGGTTCTGATTTTACTTTCCTCTCTTCCCAATCTCACTCAAGTCTGTAGTTAACAAATTCAGTTCTACACTGCTCTCTACTCAAATCCCTTGTCACCTTTTTATTGGCCCCATTGTCTTGTTACACTTTAACCTTGGATAACTGCTGCTCTCCATCTTTCCTCCTCATATGCTCCATAATAGAAGTAGTCATGTGATTAATCAACTGGCTTCACCTCAAATTTATGTTATCTAACCTCTATTGGGCCGTAAGTCAGTCTTTTTATCCTTATCTAATTGATTTATTATCCCGCTTGCAGAGACTGTTGTAAATATCTTTTCTCCTCAAATGTCCCACTCTTCCCATCTCCCCCACACTTTAGCAGAAGGCCTCACTTTATAATGTACTGAGAAAAATGAGCCATTCAATCTGAGCCCCATCTTCTTCCTTTTTCTTCATCTTACATCTCCTTTCATCACTATCAGATGAAGAGGTGACCCTTCTCATTAAGGTCAACATCTCTACTTATTGTTTTTCATCCCATTCCCTCCCAAGTCTTCTAGCAGATTGCCCCTATTATTATCAATTATCCTCTCAGCTTTAACCTCTTCTTTTCTACTTATTTCTTCCCAGTTATTTTTAGATATGCTTAAAAACTCACTAGAGTTCACCATTCCCATTAACTATTGTACTATACCTCCCTTTATTTCTCAGCTATACCCTTTTAAAAAGCTATCTATACTGAGTGAAATGAGCAGAACTAGGTGATCATTATACACTTCAACAATGATACTGTCTGAGGATGTATTCTGATGGAAGTGGATATCTTTAACATAGAGAAGAGCTAATCCAATTCCAATTGATCAATGATGGACAGAATCAGCTACACCCAGAAAAGGAACACTGGAAAATGAGTGTAAACAGTTAGCATTTTTTGTTTTTCTCCCCAGATTATTTTTACCTTCCGAATCCAATTCTTCCTTTGCAACAACAACAAATTGGGTTCTGCACACATATATTGTACCTAGGATATACTATAACATATTTAATATGTATGGGAATGCCTGCTGACTAGGGGAGGGGGTGGAGGGAAGGAGGGGAAAAATTCGGAACAGAAGGGAATACAAGGGATAATGTTGTAAAACAATTACCTATGCACATGTACTGTCAAAAAAATGTTATAATTATAAAATTAATTTAAAAAAAACTATACTTATTGCCTCCATATTCTTTCTATTCCCTCAAATTGCTCTCTGCAGTTTGACTTCCAACCTTATCTAATTGGAACTAAGCTTTCCAGAATTATCAGTTCTCTCTTGACAAGTTTAATGGATTTTTCTTAAACTTCATTCTTCTTGAGCTCTCTGTATCATTTGATACAGTTTACCATTCCTCTCTTCCTAGATACTCTTTTCCCTAAGTCAGGTTTTTTTTTTTTTTTTAATATTGATGTGTCTTGGTTCAGCTTTTCGTAGAACTTTACATCATACCCACTATGTAGGCTCAATCCTCTTGGCAGTCTTTTCTTCCCTTATACTCTCACTTGGTGACCTCAACTTCCATGGGGTTAAAGATGATATTTATATTTAGGCTCAGTCTCTTTCCTGAATCCTAGTCATGCATCAGCAGCTTCCTGTTGGACCTCTTTCTATCTGAATATAGACATCTCAAACTTAAAATCTCTGAACCAGTACTCATCTTTTTCTGTGAACTTATCTCTCTCTTCCAAACTTCTCTACATGTTAAAAACCTCACTATCAAAAAAAAACACCTCACTATCTTTGTAGTTATTTAGGTTCATACCTTTTTTATTGTCCTCTTCTCCTGATACCTATAGTCAACTCAGATTTCAAGTCTTGATATATTCACCTCAATAATATCTCTTTCATCTGTTCCTTTTATCACTTCACACTGCCACCATCTAGGTTTAGGTCCTTATCACTGTTTCTGGACAATTGCAGTGATCACCTAATTAATTGATCTCCTTGCCTCAAGTCTTTCCTCATTCCAATCCTTCTGACACAGAACTGCTAAAGTGATATTTCTATAACATAGGTCTTATCATATCTTTGTCCTCTTGTCCAATAAAAACTTCTTTGTCTTTTGACATACCAGGTTTGTAACAAATCTTTTAATTTTAGAGATTGTTATCAGAAATGTCTGTTTACATTTTGAACTAGATGTAGATGGTTCATTACTCAATCTTTGTAGTGAGGCTCATTCTTTCTCTAATCCACTATTTGATTTTTCTGAGATGTCTGAAGAGTTTCATTCTGAACTTCCTTGATGCTTTTTCCTGTTTGCGTTAAGCTTTCTTCTAGTAGAGAGCATGAAAAAATAAGAGGAGAAAACACTTGCCTTTGAACCACTTCAGCCTTTGGTTATTTCCTGAGTTTGTTAATATGGATCTTATAACTTTTAATTGGACTTTAATAATAATAACAGCTAACAGAGTACCTACTGTGTTAAGCACTGTGCTAAGTGATTTACAATTATCTCATTTGATCTTTACAACAATCCTAGGAGATAGGTGCTATTATTATTTCCATTTTACACATGAAGAAAATGAGGCAAGGAGGTTAAGTGACTTGCCTAGGTTCACAAAGCTAATAAATTTTTGTGTAAGTTCAGATTTGAACTTGGATCTTCTCAATCCTAGGCCTTTTGTTCTCTTCACTACCTACCTGCTCCACTTAGCTGTTCACCAATTTCTTCTCCATAGACCATTGTATCATACAAATTTGTTGACAATTTTCAGTCAGTGCTTAGATAAAGTCATCATAAAAGTTTCTTAACCATGGTAGCAATAGCCATTTTTACTTTAATGTTGATAGGTCACTGTCTAGAACAGCATTTATGGTTTTTATTTCCTTTCTGGCAATTCTGCACCTTTATCACTCTTCAAAAAATTTTCCCTCAATAAGTTCTTGATAATTGAAGGCTTAACTAATAAGCTAGAAGAATCAGATGGGACAAAGACAAAATTTTTTAAATTCTTTGCCACAAATTTGTTTTTCATTAAACTTCTGTGGCAAATCCTAAAAATCTTGGTATTTTGAAAAAGAGTAAAGGAGATGGCTTTATACAAATTGTTGACTTGTGCAAACATGTGGAGTCTGCTGTATTGTATTAATGGTCCTGCATACTCAACAGTATGTGGACTGAGATTCTGGAATACTCCATTATACGCCATGTGATTTGCCATCTGGACAGCCCCTTATAAATACCATTTCATTTGCCATTCTTGGGACTGTCTATTTCTAATAGGATTACAAATGTAAGTATCATACCTCCTGAGTAAATTGGTTTGCCAGAAAGATTTCCCTATGCCTAAAAATAGAATCAAAAGTATATTAAAGATTAGGGTTTGTTTTCACCAAATTGTCCTAAAAGTCTGATTTGTAGCCAAACAGATAAATTAATGTTTCTTAGGGGAGAAACAGAGAGGCATAAGTTGCTTATTTTGTTCACTGGATTTTTGTTCCTTGGTCTTAGGCTATGATTTAAAACTGTGATGTATATTTTAGATATTGATGCCATTAAAAAAAAAATTACAATGCTACCTATTATAGTGGTGATAATGTTGACACTTGGGAAAACAGTCAAGAAAACAGGAAATATGCATTTAAAACTTCGGCCCAGAGCTTGAAACAAGATATTTACTTTGTTTACAAAAGATTTTTTTTTGTATAAAACAAAAATCATCAAAGTACTTTTCCATGGAAAGTATTATTAATAAGTGTTTTTGTTGCCTGTTATTTGAGCTTTTACATTTTCTTTCTCTTTTTTTTTGGATTTAACCAAGCAATCAATCAGTAGTTATTGAATACTATGTTTTATAGTCTTTACTCTCAAAAAATTTAAAATTTAATGAAGTGACATGAGATAACAGTGAACCTCCTTGTGAGTACTGTTTCTACATAAAACAAATGAAAATTCCTACATGGCTTAGTAGTCATCAGGAAGGACCAAAAATTCATTACTAGAAGCTGACTTGTTGATGTTGAGTCTTTCAGATGGGAACTAGCCTGATCTATGAACAACTTTACTGCCCAATGCTCTGGAATCCTGCCAGAAGCTTTTTCATCTTTCTGTAGGTCCTATCACAGCTCATGCTTCATTTGGCCTCTAAAAAGACCATGTCACATCCATACTAAATGTAGGCTTCAAATTAATGTGGTGTGCCGGAAAAGTTTGAGGGGAAAATTGTGTGGTATCACAAAATCAGTATCAGAAGCAGGGGGGGGGGGTGCGGAGGGGGCGGAGGGAGGATTACTTGGGCAATCTAATTTATCTTCCTGAGCTTTAGTTACCTCATATGTAAAATGGGGAGGATAATAAGCAAGATGATCTTTCAGAGTATGTGATGTGATTTATGGAGACAGTGTGCACTTGTCAGGGCCTTAAGGTAGGACTTTGATAGTCAGAAGGGACCTACAGGAGTCAAGCACTGAGAAAGGACTGAGCAGAGTACATTCATGCAACAGTGAAGTTACTAGCTGCCTGCACCAAGAGAAGAGTGTATTTAGGAGTAGTAAGACTTCAAGTTGATTAGGTAGACTTTATAACTATTAGTTAGAGGAGTCTAGACTGGGTGAACTAAGAAACAGGGATCCATCTTAAGTTTTAATGCCCTTTAAGGCAGTGTCGTAATGAAAGTGATATATAAGAAAAGCAACAGTGACAGCTGTGTGCTAGATGGATTAATGGGAGGAAGTTGGTGTAGTCACTTAGACATGAGGTGAAGAGAATGGAGAGGAAAAATCAAAAGGGTTTTGGTGACTGACTTAATAGAACAGATTAAGGAGAGATGAGTCTAATATTTTGAAAATGATGTTAACAGAAATAAGAAGATTGGTGTGGGGCAAGTGGCTATGCAAGCCAAGTCAATTTCAATCTTATAATAAAGCAAACTTTCATATTGAAAATATGAGGAGAGTAGGGAATACTGTGGTGGGAATTAAGATTTACAAAGCCCTTGGTATATATTATCTTCTTTGATACTCAAACATCTATCTGAAAAATCCCTATTTTTCAAATGAAGAAACTGAAACTCAGATTAAATTACTAATCCATGGTACCACAAAAGGCAGAGGCAGGGTTTGAACCTAGGTTTCTCCTAGCACAGTGCTTTTTAATTGTGCTGCCCTTAGTAGCAAAGTCAGAGATTTTGTGTGTCTTTTGGAATGTCAGTACTGTGAAAATGCAGACTCTTCTGAAAATGAACAGTCTCTTCTTATTCGATAAAACAGAAGTTGATGGTTAAGAATTGAATACTCTCCTGGTACTCTGACTGGTTTTTCTATTTCTTCTACTCCAGTGATAGTCACCTCCACCTTCTTTTTAACATCCATCCATTGGATGATCATACTTCACCTTAGACAGCACCTTAGCTATCTTAGATTATTATTAATTTATATACTTTAGACATTACAATTATTTGCCATATGTCCATTTCCAAAATCTACAACTCTGAAATTTCTTTCTGACCACAGTCCCCTGTCTTGCTTTTCCTTCTTGTTTCTTAATTTTTTTTATCATATTCTTTAGTCCCTAGCTCCCTGTTCTCTCAGTTCTAGATTGTGGCATCTATAGTAGTAGAATATGAAGCTGGAAGGAAAGAAACAAGCATTTATCAAGCAAAAACCTACTGTATGCCAGGCTCTGTGCTAAGGATCTCATTTGATCCTCACAACAACCCTGGATGGCTGTTGCTTTTATGATCCCCATTTTACAGATGAAGAATCTGAGATGGACAGGAGTTGGAATTAAATGACTTGATCAGGATCAACAGCTAGTTAATGTCCAGGCCAAGTGGTGGGCGCACTAAGAAGCCACCTCACTGGGAGGAACCCCAGAGGTCATCTGGTCAGGCTCTCAAGAAAACCCAGTCCCTACATTTTACAGATGAAACTGAGGCCCCCAAAAGTTGAGAATTGCCTGAGCTCACATAGATCATAAACCTCAGAAGCAGGATTTGATGCCAGGTTCTGTGGCTCCAGAATCAACACTTTTTCCACTGGACTATACTGTCTCTCTTCTCTTCTGGCTTCCTTTTCTTTTGTTTAACAATTTTTTTTTTTTTTTTAATAATAGCCTTTTATTTTCAAAATACATGCAAAGATAGTTTTCAACATTCACTCTTGCAAAATCTTGTGTTTCAGTTTTTTCTCCCTTCTCCCATCCTTCTCCCCTAGCCAGCAAGTAATCCATTATATGTTAAACATGTGCACTTCTTCTATACCTATTTCCACATTTATCATAATGCACAAGAAAAATCACATCAAAAAGGGGAAAAATGAAAGAAAAAAAGCAAGCAAACAACCACAAGAAAAAGATGAAAATACTGTATTGTGATCCACATTTAGTCCTCACAATCCTTTTTCTGGATGTAGCTGACTCTCCATTATAAGTCTGTTGGTGAGCAGCTAGGTGGTGCAGTGGATAAAGCACCAGTCCTGAAATCAGGAGGACCTAAGTTCAAATCTGGCCTCAGACACTCAACACTTCCTAGCTGTGTAACCCTGGATAAGTCATTTAATCCCAATTGCCTCAAAAAAAAGGGGGGGAGGTGGCTATTGGAATTGCTCTGAATCATATCATTGATGAAAAGAGCCAAGTCCATCAGAGTTGATCATCCTCTAATCTTGCTGTTGCTGTGTACAATGTTTTCTTGGTTCTACTCAATTTACTTAGCATCAGTTCATGTAGGTCTCTCCAAGCCTCTCTGAAATCATCCTGCTGGTCCTTTCTTAACAGAAAAATAATATTCTGTAACATTCATATGCCATAATTTATTTAGCCATTCTCCAGTTGATGGGCATCCATTCAGTTCCAGTTTCTTGCCACTACAAAAAGAGCTGCCACAAACATTTTTGCACATGTGGGTCCCTTTCCCTTTTTTATGATCTCTTTTAAATACAGACCCAGTAGAGACATGCACAGTTTGATAGCCCTTTGGACATAGTTCCAAATTGCTCTCTAGAATGGTTGAATCAGTTCACAACTCCACTGACAATGTATTAGTATCCCAGTTTTTCCACATCCCTTCCCAACATTTATCATTATCTTTTCCTGTCATCTTAGTTTTGCTTTCTTTTTTTTCCCTTCACCTTACAGTCAGTCATGTCTCCAGATCTTACCTTCTATTGTCAAAGGTCTTGTCTTATTGTCTTACTGATGTTCCAACCCTTCTAAGTATCTAACCATGAAGCAGCTTTATATTTGTCTTCTGTGTTCCATTTCTAAGCCACTTAGCACCTAGGAAGTTGTGAAATTTTGCTAATTACAAATTCACAGTCTGAACTCGGTAATAATTGCATGGTAATTTTTGTTTTTGTTGGTATTTTCCTAATCCAGTCTCTGTAGCAGCTTTTATAAACCTGTTCTCTAGCGCCTAATTTCACCTATAAGTCTGTTTCTCATTCTACTGAGAAGATTTAGGCCATCTATTTTTCTCTTTCTGTACTTCAAACTCTTTCTTCCCTTTACCCTTTTTCTTCTCTGTTTCAGATTCAAAAGATGGTAGCTCTTTGCCAAAGTTTATACTTCCATTTAACAGTCTTGATTTCCTTCTCCGTGCCTTGAGAACCTTGCTCCATTGATCAATCTTTCCTGATGGTAGTCTCTATTTGCTTCTCCACTTATTCAGTCCTTTGAAATTTGGCTTTGTCCTCACAGAAACTACACCAGTGATTTGCAAAATCTAGGGTTGGATTAGAGACCTCTAAGATGGATAACTGGGTGGCACAGTAGATAGAGCATTCCTTAGAATCAGGAAGATAATCCTGATGAGTTTTCAGATTTGGCCTCAGACATTTTTCCTAACTATGAGAACCTGAGCAAGTCACTTAATCCTTTTTGTGTCAGTTTTTTTTTTCCCATCTGTGGAGATAGAAATGGCAAACTATATTTCTTTGCCAAAAGATCCTAATAGAGATCATGCAGAGTTAGACGTGACTGAGCTACAACAAAATCCTTTCCAATTCTAAAGTTGTATTTCTGTTGATCATCCCTCTTTGATAATCTTCCTCCCCTTGATACATGCTTATACTGACCGCTCTCTATTGTTTCTTCTCTTACTTGTCAGAGAGTATTTTTCAGTCTGTTGTTATGCCATTGCCTTTCTTTTTGCCTGTTACAAAGTTTTGTTTCCAAACTGTCCTTTCCTTTCTATACATTCTGATTTAGTGATCTCGTTCACTTCTATGACTTCAGTTATCACCTTTATGTTGATGATTCTCCAATTTGTATATAATCAGTCTTAATCTTAACCTGAACTTTGATCTATTTCTGTCTTCTGGATGTCTCCACTTGGATATTATATTGACACCTGACACTTCATGCTCAGTGAATCTACATTTTAACTCATCATCTTTCTTCACTAAACCCATCTCACCTGCCAATTTCTCTATTTCTTTTACTGGGACCATTATCTTTCCAGTCACCCAAATTTGAAATGTCAGTCTTTGATTCTTCCCAGGTCTTTAAACTCATGTCCAAATAGGTTCTAAATCCTGTCTATTCTGCTTCTACAATATCTTGCATTCATTCCTTCCTTTCTACCAAGCCTCCCACTAGGCCATCCAATTTTATGCTGGACTTTACAGCCTCCTAATTGGTCTCCTTGCCTCCAGTATTTCACACGTATAGAGACCAAGAGTAAACAAACTAAGGCCATTAAGCCTATTTAAAAATTTAAATTAAATTTAAAAATTAAAATTAAATTAAAAATTAAAATGCTTTCAGGAGATTTAAAAACAGCTCTTGGGTGTAGTAGTTTGCTAACTCCTACTCTAGATAATCTTTCCCATAGCTTCTATAATAAATCTTCCGAAAACACATTTTGACCATGAAATTCCTCTGGATCCTTAACTCATTGTCAGATAAAATACAGACTCCTTAGGCTGTTACTAAGGCATATGTTTCCGATGTCTTCTAGCCATTTTTCATCCTACTTCCTTTTTATGTTCATTTGTGTAAGTCCAAATAGTCTACTAACTGTTCTTCATTCTCATACTGTATTCTCCTGCCTTCATGCATTTCACAAATCACAGAACTTAAAAAGTTAGAGCAGATCCTAGTGGCCATATAGCCCACCCCATACACAAAAGAATCCCCCTATAGCATACTCTAAGTAGTATTTGTATAGACTGTGTTTGGACTTCATACCTATTTCAGGTATAATCTCCATGACACCTTCACTGATTCTTTCTAGCTGAAAGTTCTCTTTCTTACCTCATGTTTTCTTAGTGTTCTTTATTAGATTACTCATTTGTTCTAAAACATCCTTTGTATCATGCATGTTTGTATAATAGCTCATCTATTAGATTCTTAGTTCCTTGAGGCTCTTGCCAGTAGGGAGTGGATTATTTTTCATCTTTTTATTTTTGACATGTAATACCTTAGTATATATTTTGTTAGTTCTATGATCTCCATGATATGAGTACTTTTTCCAAAGCTATAGATTACAGCCCATCCTTCCCACTCTGTGCCACTCTGATACCTCACTGTAGTCTGCAGGTAATTTCAATGTTATTAAAAGCCTATTCCCAGAATAGTGCTACTTGTGGTAGTTTCTGCTCTGTTGAAAATGCTTCAATACTGCTTCTGATTGTAGATTTTGTCTGCCTTTCAAGTGCTAACATTGACTAAGTATGTAGGTAAATGAATAGACAGACTAGTAGGTTACACTTGGTAATGAATTCTTTGGTCATGGCAACCCAAGAAGTGTATTGAGTTGAATTAGAATTTAGATGGATCCTCTATCACCTTACTGTGATAAATTTTCTATTCCTCTCTCAAATGCTTTTTATTATCCCATTGTATATGGAAAAGGAGCAGAGTTATGGAATAGAATTCATGTTATCTGTAAAGTCCTTCAGTATGTGAAAGTCAGTTTGATCTTCTGGAAATGGTCAAATATGCATTTCGACCCATTTCTAATAAAAAAAACACTTAAGTTGACTTAGCAATATATGGTTCCTCTCTTACCTCCCCCCTAGTTTCTTCCTTCATTCTGTTTCATAGAAACACATATGACTATACACTGTCTTTAGATATTTTGACTTAAAACTTAATTACCTTTTGAAAATACCATTTCTTGATTGCATATATTTTATCATTGTTTTTCTTCCCATTCGTTTAACTCGCATTTTGTCAATCATTCATAGCCTATTTGAGAAAAAGGAAGAAGAAAAAATACCTACTCCTTGTTTTCTGCTCAGAGGAAAGAGGCTTTTACTCCATGTTGGAAAGCCCCTTTCTGAGATTTATTCCTTGGGCCTCCTAAGAGGTAAGCAGGATTTTCTAGAAGAGATAAACTTTCATAGCTCCCACTTCTTATCACTTATCTCTGCTTAACCTCAGTTGTCAGCACCTATCCACTCTTAGAAAAGGCCTAGGGATAGAAAACCTGCCTCTGATTAGAGGTAAAGATAAAGGAAATTGGAAATTACAGGATCTAAGAGTTGGAAGGCATCTCAGGAACTATTTAGCTTGCCCCATTTCTGTCCCAGAATATCTTTTACCACATCCAAACATTAGGTATAATTGTAATATTTTTTAAAAGACATAAATAAGTGAGGATGTGTCTTGAACAGAATGAATAAGACAGTAAAGGGAGGGAGACACCATAAGGAAGCAAATGGAGATATTTAGACTGAAGGAGAGACAATGAAGAAAAGACAAGATAGCTATCTTCATGAAAAAGGGACTAGACTTGTTTTACCTGATCACAGAAGGCAGAATTGGCAACAAGAGGAAAAGTTTCAAAAAAGGCAGATTTAGGCTTAATATTTGAAAATAAAAATACAACTTTTTAGCAAGTGGAGCTATTCAAGAGTAAGATGGGATGAAATGATTCAGGAAGCAGTGGGTTCCCCTTCATTCAGAGGTCTCCAAAGGAAAGCTGGATATTCTGGGACAGAAATGGGGCAAGCTAAATAGTTCCTGAGATTCCTTCCAACTCTTAGATCCTGTAATTTCCAATTTCCTTTGGAGACCTCTGAATGAAGGGGAACCCACTGCTTCCTGAATCATTTCATCCCATCTTACTCTTGGATAGTTCCACTTGCTAAAAAGTTGTATTCTTATTTTCAAATATTAAGCCTAAATCTGCCTTTTTGAAACTTTTCCTCTTGTTGCCAATTCTGCCTTCTGTGATTAGGTAAAACAAGTCTAGTCCCTTTTTCATGAAGATAGCTATCTTGTCTTTTCTTCATTGTCTCTCCTTCAGTCTAAATATCTCCATTTGCTTCCTTATGGTGTCTCCCTTTACTGTCTTATTCATTCTGTTCAAGACACATCCTCACTTATTTATGTCTTTTTAAAAAATTACAATTATACCTAATCATAGTGTGCTTACCAAAACCTGAAGAGCCAAAGTTAGCAGAACCATTACCTCTCTTGGTCTGTATCTTTTCCTATTTTAATGCAGTCTAGGATAGAATTAGCTTTTTTGAGGTGCCATATTATACCATTGACCTACTAACTATCATATCTTTTTTAACAGGGATTTTTTTCAAAGACAGAAATCTTTCTGTGTCTCTTTCTGCTAAATCTTATCCATTTGTTCATTCTTCTATTGAATTTTGTTTCTAGGAAGAAACAACAGTGTTCTGAAAGACTATGGTGGTTTTACTTTTGATCCTATATTTGAAATGGAAAGGAAGCTAGAGGTAATGGAGTCCAACTTTGTTATTTTACAAATGAGGACAGTAAGGCTCCTCTGCACCTAGAGAGAGAACTGTGGGGACTGAGTATGGATCACAACATAATAATTTCACATTTTTTGTGGTTGGTTGCTTGCATTTTGTTATCTTTCTCATTTTTTTCCTTTTTGATCTAATTTTTCTTGTGCAGCTTGGTAATTGTGGAAATATGTATAGAGGAATTGTTCATGTTTAATATGTATTGGATTACTTGCCATCTAGGGGAGAGAGTGGGGGTGAAGAGAGGAAGAAAAAATTTGGAACACAAGTTTTTGCAAGGGTGAAGGTTGAAAATTATCTATGCATGTTTTTAAAATTAAAAAAACCTTTAGTTTTAAAAAAATAAGGTTCAATGAAGTTATTTATTTCAGGTTCTCCCTATTAATATCAGATACTATTCAGAAAACTTCTCTAAATGATTTGGACTGATTTTTATCATTAAATTAATTGCTGAATGAAGTAGATTGTATTATATGCAAAAGTTATGGCCAGACTCCATTGTGAAGGACACCATGGAGATTAACTGAATTCTAGGATTCTTCTTGAATCTTAGTTTTTATGGAGCAGAAGTATTCTTTGATGATATCCCTGATGAACCTGGATTCTTCGATAATGGAACCAGTCTATTTTAGGCCATTTTAGGCCATTCTGATTTTTCTTGGCTCCTTTGGTTTAGAGATGTCCAGGGACTTAGCAGCCTAAGCTTAGTTGCTTTGCTAGGTCCCTATGGTTTCCTGTATTGCTCAAGCAGTTGACCTAACTTCTTTGTAATAGAAAATTTATAATTATCTTAAGAGCAAATTTAGGGCTTCTGTTGTTCATCAAGTTGGACTACTTGGAAGTCTTTCCTTAGGCAATCCCTTTAATGTGGTTTAAATGTAGAGAAAGTTGAGCATTCACAATGTACTCTTATAAAAAGTGTCTTAATAACCTGGAGTTCTGTAAAAAGACCAAGTTTCTATCCTCTCTCATCTCAAACCGTGTATATTTAATGAGCAAGTTGATACAGGATTTTTCTCCTTCAATTACACAATTCACTGGTTCAAGTCTGTACAAGGAACATTAAACTAGCTTCTTAGTTTTTTGTGCCTTTGTGGGCCTAGGAATTAATCTGGCATTCATATTGATGATACATAAAATAGAGCAAGAGTCACATTACTGTTTCTTCTTCCATAGTTACTGGATCTCTAATGCTTATAGTGGCACAAAAATATTTCTATTGGATATCCAAAGCAAATTGGAAATGATTATGGACAGAATTTTGCTGTGAATTTGATGACTACATGCTCAATTTTGAAAATTTGTGGAGTAGATAAGCTTATCTTTTGACCATTCATACTTCCCAAATTAAAAGCAGTCTTTACATACCCTTAGCTCATTTGAATTTCATTTGAATTTGATTTCCTTATTAATTCATACTCTGTGTTACATCACTTTACTTAGCATAGTAATATTTTAATATCTTAATCTTGATCCTTTATAGCCATCATACTTTTATGGATCTCTTATGAAGGTGATTTCATTTAAATAATTTACTAGTGCTTGGTCATACATTCCAAAAACCAATATGAATGAGGAATTAAGGGTGGGGAGCTTTTTTATCACCTAACAACTACTAGAATTTAAGTTTAGTAACTACTTTAGGAATCTTGGGCCTACTGAAAAAGGATTAATATCCCCTGAATAAGAAAACTTAATTGTATAGAAATAGACTAAGCAGATATACTTTTGTATTAACAAAATTGAATTAGATATTTTATTACTTCAGAAGATCACTTATTTTATCAGGGTTAGTATTTCATTCTTAAATGTATATTACAGTTTTTTACCTCTTGATAGATGACATGAGTTGCTGTGGGGGAAAAAAAAAAGTTCTTGGTACTGAATTTTTCTGAACATAGCCAAGTTGGTCTTTAGTCTTTTGTTTCATCAGTGCCATATTCCAAGTCTTTACAGCTTCATATAGGACTTAGACTTGAGACAAAGAACCCAATTATGAAGTCATTGCAATTATCCAGGGAAGATGTGGTGAGGGCCTAAACCTAGATAGAAGTAGTTGTGTGTTTAGTGGTAAGGGGTCAGATATAAGAGATAATGTAGAAATAACAAGATTTTAAAACTAATTGAATATGGGGAGTGAGGAGCAGAGGACAATAGAAAAGGTGAAAACTTGGATAACAAAAAAGATAATGGGACTCTTAAACAGAAATAAGGAAATTTGGGAAAGAGATGAGTTTGCAAGAAAAGATGGTAAGTCTTGTTTAGAGATGTATTTGAGATATCTATTGGACTTCCAGATGAAAATGTCTAAAAAGCATGTGCTGATGTTAAATGGGAACTTATATGAGAGAATGGGAATGAATATAGAAATCATCTCTAAAGCCATGTAAGCAGCAAGGACAGAACCAATAGATAGAAACTGAAGATTAGTAAGACAGGGGAGTGAATCACTATTGAGAGGGGATGAGATCAAAGACATGTAGAGTTGGCCTAGAGAGTGGGGGGGAATGATATCAAAGAATAATGAGATGAAGAGAAAGGGCAAAGGCAGCACACCATAAATGACTCTGTTTTCTAACTATATTATGAGTCAAGGACCTCAGTTGAGAGCATTGGGAGAGGGAAGGTGAGAGAGGCTTGTGGAGATGTTTGAAACTGCTTCAGTTAAGAGATTAAGATTGAATTAATTAATTAATTAATTAAGATTAAAAGAAGGATAGATTGCCTTAAAGTGAAACCCCCTTTGAAATTAAATAATGATCCAGTTGGGTACTTCATTCTGCAATATATAGGAATGGAGGTGAGTAGTGGGAGTACTGTCACCACACATACCTTGACAACAACAGAACAAGAGATTAGAACTACTGAGTAGTATGTGATTGAACTGGAAAGGGCAGGACAATTATTTCTATAGTGAGTTGATTGGATATAAGGTAAGTAAGGCGATAAGAGAGCACTTAGCCGACCTTGATGAATTCAGATGCCTGACCCATATATATATATATATATCCTCGAGTCCCAAGAGAATTGGAGTACATGTTTGCTGAACCATTGTCCCTGAGATTTGAAAGATCATGAAGATTGGGGAGGTGCCACAAGATTAAGAAAGACCAATATTGTCCTAATTTTTTTTTTTTTTTAATTCATTTTTTGCTGAAGCAGTTGGGGTTAAGTGATTTGCCAGAGTCACACAGCTAGGAAGTGTTAGTGTGTCTGAGCCCAAATTTGAACTCAGATCCTTCTGACTTCAGGGCTGGTGCTCTATCCACTGCGCCACCTAGCTGCCCCCTAATTTTTAAAAGGGTAAAAGAACAGAGAGTACAAACTATAGACCAGTGAGCTTGATTCTAATTTCTGGGAAAATTCTAGAATGGATCATTTAAAAGATGGCTGCCACATGTATATAAGGAAGCAGCAACTCTAAATAGTATTCTTGGCTTTCTCAAGAACAGATCATTGCCAGTGGGCAGACCAGCTTAAACAAAAACAAGGATAGACCAAATCTGTACATAATTTGCTCATACAGCATAGCTGAATTTATTAAGATGAAATTCAAAAGAAAAACTTTGAAGCTTTGCATTTTATGACAAAAGAGTTACTTTCACAAGAACAAATTGCAGAAGGTATGGTTAACACTTTTCTGAGAAGGATTGGGAATTCTTTTTTCTTTTTTCTTTTTCTTTTCTTTCTTTCTTTTTTTTTTTTTTTGAGGCTGGAGTTAAGTGACTTGCCCAGGGTCACACAGCTAGGAAGTGTTAAGTGTCTGAGACCAGATTTGAACTCCAGTCCTCCTGAATTCAGGGCTGGTGCTCTATCCACTTCGCCACCTAGCTGCCTTGGGAATTCTTAATGATTGCAAACTCAATGTGAGTTATTATTGTAATGTAGCAGCCAAAAAAGCAAATGTAGTCTTGGTTTGCATTAAAAAGGGCATGTCTTTCAGGAATCGAGAGGTGATAATCCCACTCTGCCCTTATCTGCATGATTGTGCTCAGTTTTGGGAACCACAGATAAAGAGCACTGACAAACTGGATTGTCCAGAGAAGGGCAATCAGAATGGTAAAAAGCCTTGAGGCCATGACAGGTTTGTAGATCAGTTTAAGAAATTTGGGAATGTTTAGCCTGGAGAAGAAAAGACTTTTGTGGTAGACATGATTGCTGTTCGCCGGCATTTGAGAGACTGTGTGTGTGTGTGTGTGTGTGTGTGTGTGTGTAGATGTGTAGGAGGGATTTTGTTTCTTTAAGGATAGAACTAGGAGGAATAGATAGACGTTAAAAAGGAATCAGTTGAAACTTGGTATGAGGAAAAACTTTCTGGCAATTAAAGTCTCAAAAATATAATGAGATCCCTGAAAAGGTACTGAGTGCCTCTTCCTGAGAGATTTTTGAGCAGAGGCTGAAAGACCCCTCAGTTATGTTATAGAAGGGATCATTCATTCAATATACAGAATAATATAGACTTTGGATTTGATGAGAGAAATAAGAAGTCATTTTAAGTGATAAAAACAGTATTATTTTTTAAATAGTGTTTTATTTTTCCAAATACATGTAAAGATAGTTTCCAACATTTTTGTAAAACTTCATATTCTAAATTTTTCTTCCTCTCTTATTCCCCCCCTTCCCAAGATAGTAAGTAAGCAATCTGATATAGGTTAAATATGTACAGTCCTTTTAAACATATTTTCACATTTGTCATGTTATGCAAAAAAAATCATACCAAAAGGGAAATAATGATGAGAAAGGTATAAATAGACAAAAATGTGAAAATACTGTTTTGATCTACATTCAATCTCCTTCCAATCTCTCTGGATGCAGATGGCATTTTCCATCCTAAGTCTGTTGGAACTGCCTTAATGACATTGTTGAGAAGAGCTAAGTCCATCACAGTTGATCATCACATAATCTTGTTGTTACTGTGTACAACATTCTCCTAATTCAGCTTACCTCACTCAGCATCAGTTCATATGAGTTTTTCTGGGTAAAGTGATTTTTTTATAGTAGCTTTTTATTTTGAAAATATGCAAAGATAGTTTTCAACATTCACCCTTGCAGAACCTTGTGTTCCAAATTTTTCTCCCTCTTCCCCCCTCTAGACAACAAGAAATCCATTGTATGTTAAGTATATGCAATTTTTATATGCATATTTCCACATTTATCATGTAAAACAGTATTTTTTAAAGAGAATGTTAATTCTGAATTTAAACATCAAATAACAAAAATAATAGAGCAGAGAAAGAGGAATTATACATGAAACTGTGGATCTTTATTACATTCAGTTTAAAAAAGCAGTATTTTAGGAAGATTCCTAAAAAGATATGGAAGTTGAATTAGATATTCAAGAAGTAGCCAAGGAGATAAGCTGTCACACTAATATAAAGTGTTGATGACTGTCAACAAAAAAAATGGCAGGATTTAGTACACATTCTATTTATGTATAAAATAATAGAAAGTTGTTTCTGAATCATCAGCAAATAAAGGCCCATAAGCTCATGAAAGACAAAACGTAAGAAATTAAAAACTGCAGTGTTCAGATATCTATATACAAACATAATGTATGAGTAAGAAGCAAAATGAACTAGAGTTCCTAAAGCAAGAAAACAAATTTAACCTTCTGAATGGTGACAAAGATTTAGTGAGATGAAAACCATGACTAAAATACAGTTCTCTATGATTAACTTCATTCAAAAGAAACGGGATATAGGATGTAGCATTGCTTGTTAAGATTTTATTATATGAGGAAAGTTACAAATTAAAATGGGTAGGCATGGTAAAGTATTTGGATTATCATTGCAGTGTACTACAGACCACTTAGACAAAGAGGAAATAGGTAGAAGTTCAGAAAAGAAATCACACATGCTGAGACATCAGAGAACATTTGCTAGAGGATTCTCTATGCTAGGATTAGAGCAGTTGATTTTCAAAGTTTATTTATTGTGTGATATGTTAATGATCAACAATTATTCCTACCCAGCTCACATTAGGGTTCTTTGTTCATTCTTATTTACTTTGGCTGTTATATAGTTGTAGCTAGTGTATAGTGTAGTTTGTATTCTGGGTTTTGGGATGGTTTTTTTGTTTGTTTTGTTTGCTTTGCCTTATTTCTTGAAGATTTTTCCTAATACTTATGAGTTTTAATTGCATTGTAATATCCCATTATATTTCTTTAAACATAGTTAATTTGTTTGACATTCAAATTGCTATCACTTTTTTTTCTGCACTTAGAAATAGTACTAATCTGAACATTTTAAACAGATAGCTCTTTTTGTTTTGATAGCATTTTCAATATTAGCTACTAATTTCTTATCACCTTCATAATAATGTCATTCTTCAAAAGGAGAAGGAACCAACTGGGGAAATTCTATTCTGGATTTGATTCCAATAAAGAAGGAACTTTGGAACTTTGAGTGGAAATGATTGGTCCAACTGTGAAGCAGATAGCTTAGATTTGAGAAAGTAGATTTCAGAGGATTTAGAGAATATCTAAATAGGAGTCTGACTAAGATTCTTCGTGGAAAATTAGTCCAGAAAGTATTTCCAAATTAATTAATTAAGTTTCATTGGTTTCCTGTTGCCTCCAGAATAGTACAAAAATTCTCCAATCTTTAAAGCCCTTTTTATCTAGTTTTCAGTCTGACTACATTGTTCCTCCCATGTTCTTTATGTTCCAGCCAAACTGGCCTATGTGCTATTCCTTATATGTCATATTTCATATCTCTATTCCCTGGAATTCTCTCTCTTCTCACCTGAACTCTGGAAATTCCCAACTCTCTTTAAAGATGAGCTCAAGTGTTTGCCTCCTGTAAAAGGCCTTTCTTGATTTCCCTGTTTGTTAGTGTTTCCTTGAGTGTTACTTTGTGTTGATTTTATATTGACTGTATATATGTTGTCTCTTCCCCTCCCCCCAGTAGAATGAAAATTCCTTGATTGGTTTCATTTTTGCCTTTGTGTCTAAGTTCTAACCCATATTAATCAATGTTTGTTGAATTGAATTGGAAAGGTCTCAAAAATGAAATTACAAAAATACCAAGATAAATATTTCTAGTGAGTAAAAAAGGGAGGGAATTTTTGAAGAGATAGATGCAGACACAGAGAGAATTTGTTAACTTAAGTAACACGTATAGAAGATGGAACAAGACTAGGTTACAATACTCAAAGGAATACAAAAGTATAGCATGGTTCTGCAAGGCAGTGTCAGAGAGTGAAAATTGAGTAAATTGAGTCTGGCAAGAAGAGTGGAGATCAGAGTAAGGCGTTTTCAAAGTTATTCTGGGGAGAAAGCAGCATTCAAGAACGGATAGAACCACTGTTCCACGGTGATAGAATGCAGGGCAATGGGATCACCAAGAGGAGGTAAAGCCGATCAGTTTTATTTTGCTTCTGTTTTCACTGCCAAGGAGAATTATCATTGGATGAGAAATGATATAAAATCCCCTTGACAAGTCTGAATCTCCACCAAGAATCCTGGAAGAATTGGCATGTGTAATTCTTGAGCCATTGGCACTAATGTTTGAAAGATTGTGGAGAGCAGGATCAAAGAGTGGCATCCCTATATTATTTGAAGGACTGGAAGAGGGACTAGACTACATATGTGTGGTTGAGGAATTCTGAACTGGTACAGAATGGCCTAGATGTCATATGAGAGCCTTCTGCACTTTGAGGATTGCCACCCAAAATGGGGAGGAATAGAGGCTAATGCATACCTCTAAGCCAGTGAACTTGACTTCAATTCCTAGTAAAAATTCTAGAGTAAATTGCTAAAGACATAGTAAGTAAACATCTAGAAAAGGAAGTGGTGATCCACTAGCATGGTTTCTATGCTAGGTCATGATAATCTCACCTTCCTACCTAATAATAATTCAGGAGAATCTTCTAGTATTTGTTTACCTGGAATTTTGCAAAGATTTAGTAAATTCTTTCATTCTGTTCTTGTGGAAAAGATACCAGGGCATGATAGGTGGATTTAACACTGCATGGAGGAGGATCCACAAGAGTCTTGACAGGTTAGAACATTGGCTAAAGTGAATAAAATGATGTTTCGTAGAGATAAATAGAGGAGAGTCTTATACTTGGGTAAAGCAGAGATAGCTAGCCAACTACTCCTTTCACAAGGATCTGGGATTTGGGTGGGAGTTTTATAACTTCAGTGAGCCAATATATATGGGGCAGCCAAGAAAGTTCATACAATCTTGGGCTTCATGAAGAGTCATAGTATCCAGAATGATGGCAGAACTAATAGCAAATGACAAGTGATACTCATTATTATGCCTGATAGCTTTCTCCACTGAGGTTTCTCCCATAAAGATGACTGTTAAACAAAGGAGGTAAACTGTTTGCTAACTACACCTACTTGGCTGCTATTAGTTCCTCTGACCAGTGTCAGTATGTCCTTGTATTCTTGTGTTCTTTTATATTTAATGTGTCTCATCTCTTCGGCTGGATTGTAAATTTCTCATATCCCATAGGTTTTTTCATGTCACCTTCTCCCTGACACATCTAGGATTTTGCACATAGTGTCTATCTGCATGCCCAATTTTCATCATGAGTGTATGATTTCACTATGCCCTTACTGTAGACTTGTGCTTCCTACAAGTCTCAACAATGCTGAACTGCTGTTCTCTCAATCTTCCTTCCCCATCCCCTGCTTTCCATTGCTGTTTTGTGCATTAGGTCCAGCTGGGGAAACTCGTAACCTAATGGATCAGTGGGGGAAGAGAAAGGGAAGGCCAGAATAAGCAGAGAAGAGCATTACTGGTTAAAGAGAGTGCTGTGACTTGACTGTCATCCTTCTTATTGAGTGATCTAAAGGGGTGTTAGTGACAGGTGAGGCAGAAATTTTTGGCATATCATTAGTTGTTTTTTAAACTTAGTCTTACTAGTATAGGATGAACACAATTAATACAATATCTGAAGTAAGAGTAGGAGTGGAAAAGCCCCCTCCAGATAAATAGGGTGTTCTTCATTTGACTTCCCCTTTGGAGTAATAAGGAAGAAATGTATTCCCCATTGTCCTCGTCTAAAAGTACCATGTTGGGCCCAGTTTTTTCAGTGGCTTCAGAGAGTTTTTGATAGTTTGCACCTAGAGGTCTGACAGAACAGAGCTTTCTGTATGAGTCATCGTGGTCCCAAACTGGGTTTTTTTTTTTCCCTAAATCTATATTACTATTTGCCTTGTCTTAACAGTGGTTTGAGTCCAGCCAATGACAGTGGAGCCAAAAAGAAGAAAAAGAAGCAGAAAAAGAAGAAAGAGAAAAACAATGAAACTTTGGATTCTGCCCAGGACCAGCCTGTGAAGGTAAAGGACCTATTTCCCAAGGCCCAGAGCCTTTCTCAGCTAAGAGTGTTGTAAGGAAGATATTGGTTCTCACTTGCTTAAAAAAAAAAAAAAAAAAAAACCCCACCTTATTTCTAAGGTTAGAAAAGTACTTCCTTCCCAATTGCCCTTTGACATAAGTGGTACAAATATCATCTTCATTTTATACATAATAAAGGGAGCAGTTAAATAACTTACCACTAATTACACAGCTAACAGGTAACCTAGACAAGATTTGAACTCATATTTTCTGATGCAAAATCTAGGGCTTTATCTAACCATACATCTCTTCAAGATAGAAAAATTGTATGTCTGTGATTTCCCAGACCCATCTTGTGAAAGGACCTGTGAGTCCTGTGAGTTCTCTGAAATAGTCCCTGTGGCAGAGTCCCTGGTGTTGAGGTGTCTAACCTGGTGTCTGGGTGAAAACTGACTTTTTTGTTTTTAAACAGTGGTGAGTCCCTAAGCCTGAGGCTCCAGGGTCTGTTCACTGTCATTGAAAACAAAACAAAACAAAACACTCATTGTATGATTGCTTATCATGCTATCCTAGATGCTATTGAAGAGTTTCTGTATAGTTGTGGTCCTTGCTTCCCAGAGCAAGATTGATGGAAGCATTGGCTATGACAGTAAAGCTGAGAGATTCGTGTTTGTAAATGGATAGGCCAGAAGTTATTCATCTAAATGAGTCTTAGGTGGCTATGTGCTTATCCTAGGGGTTCTACTAAGACTAAGGACATTTGATTAGTGTTCTGTCTCGGAGGCAGTCTTTGAGCCATTAAGGAAATCTTCTGACTATCTACTATTACAGTATATCTTATTTTGGACCCCAAACAGTAATTGCCTAGTTTATTTATAAAACTTGGCCCTTGAATGATTTTTAAAAAGTTATTTCTAATATTAACTTTGCTTGCAACGGATAACATTTTGTCACTATTGGAGGTAATCAAAGCTATTTACTTTAGTCCCTAACAACAATCCAGGAAAAAAAGAGTTGTAAAAACTCATCCTTTAATTGAAATTTCTCTTTCCAAAGTTGTCATTGTTCTCTTAATTGCCAAATCTGATGACCTTTTTTCAATCCTCATCGTTTTCAACTTCTCTTGATGTGTCTTGGTTTCTATGTCTGCACCTTTGCTGAGTCTTCATCCATAACCTAATTGTGGTTTATGTGCTTAATTGTGGATACATGCCATGGTTCCTCTTTTTGCTCTATACCAGTTCTTCCATTGAGCTCATCCCATTAGATCCATATACTATATGTAGATGACTCCCAGGTGGTACAGTGAGTCTGTAGTCAAGAAGATTTCTCTTCTTGAATTTAAATTTGATTTAAGATACTTAGTAGCTATATGACCCTGAACAAGTTACTTAACCCTTTTCTGTCTCAGTTTTCTCATCTGTAAAATGAGCTGGAGAAGGAAATGTCAGGCTTCCAGTATCTTTGCCATGAAAATTCACAAGGAATTATGAAGAGTTAGACACCACTGAAAAACAACTGAACTGAAGGTGACTGTCATCCAGCCCCAGCCTCTCTCTTGGGCTCTAATATGTACCTTGGCTCTGTACTTTGGCTCCCCATTTCAAACTAGATATCCCAAAATCATCTCTAACTCCATCCATCCCTCCTGGACTCACTATCTCCCTTTGACTCTGTCAAGGGTGCCACATCCTACGTTCACAACCTTAGTCATAGTATTATAGATTTTGAGCAAGAAGGAACCTTCAAGGCTATCCAGTTCTTCTCTCCCCGTTTTATGAATGAGGAAACAAAGACACAGTGACATGCATGTGGCTTCTACACCACAGTGTTTCTCACATTTTGCCCCTTCTGTCTGCTCAAATTGTCAGCACTCTTAAGTTCAAACCTCATTATTTATTATTTATGCTGCTGCAATAATCCCCTAATTGTTTTCCTTGCCTCAAATCTGTACCATCTCTAATATATCCTCCATATAGTTGTCATAGTGATGTGCCCATCATGCTCTATAAATTCCAATGCTCCTTTATTATCTCTATGACCAAATACACCAAATTGGCCTTGTTCTTACTATGACATTGCATCTCTTCCTTCCAGACCTAGATATTTTTTCCTTATCCTTTAGAATCCCTAGTTTCGTTCCAGATTCAACTGAATCACCACCTTCTGCATAATGCTTCTCCTGGTAAATGACCTTGTATTATATATATTTATATAGGGGAATGTGTTTATATAGGGGAGAGAGAGAGAGAAAGAGAGAAAGAGAGAGAGACAGACACAGGTTTTGTCTTTGTACACCTAGGGTCCAGTATCCTTGACATACAGTGAACACTAAATAAATGCATGTTAATTGATTGATTTATTATAAATTAATGATAAATATTCGTATCATTTAATAATAGATTCATAACACTCCAATATTCTAGAAATACTGTTTAGGCTACATGATCTCAAACATCCATCTCAAGAGCCCCTATAAAACGTGATGAAGCCATAATCATTGTTTCTTTTCTAAAGGAAGCTATTGCCTTACTTTCAATTTCTTTTTGCAAGGTCCCCAAGGGAAATGCTAGGATTTAAATTGAAGCCTTTTTGGGGTCAAAATAGAAACTTTACACCACACACTATAAGATTTGAAATCAGGTATTTTAAAGGATTTTTAAATATAAAGGAACTGACTGCAAATCCTACAGCCCCTGACTTACCACCAGTGCTTTAGTTCATCATCCCACATCTGCCACTAGGAAGTCTTTTGCAGTAATTTTAAAGATCTTGTTCTTAATAGAGTTAATATGACATTAGTATATTTTTCTCTTAGCCCAGCTTTTTCTTTCTCAGGTGAACTCTTTACCAGTGGAGAGAATCCAGGAAATACAGAAAGCCATTGAGCTGTTTTCAGTAGGTCAAGGACCTGCCAAAACGATGGAAGAAGCCAGCAAGCGTAGTTACCAGTTTTGGGACACCCAGCCTGTACCTAAGCTTGGTATGTGTTTCTTTCCTTTGTCTTAGACACAGAATTTGTCTTAACTGCACCAGAGAAGATTTGGAACATTACTGAAAAGGTGGTTTTTCTTCATGGTCAACCTATTTCCTTAAAACTATATGAGCCTGGTGGCCTTGGGTGGCTCAGTGGATAGAGCACTGGGCCTGGAGTCAGCAAGACCTGAGTTACTAGCTGTGGAATTCTGGGCAAGTCGATTAACCATTGTTTGCTTCACTTTCTTCAGCTGTTAAATGGGGGGGTTATAAAAATATCTACCTCACAGGATTGTTGTGAAGATCAAATAAGATCATAATTGTAAAGTGCTTGGCACAATGCCTAACACCATAAAAGTGTTAGCTGCTATTATTATTATTAATGTTGTTAATAAGGTGATTTTTAAAAATAAAAATATCTTTTACTGATATAATATTGAAGAATAGTTCAAAATAAGATTGCATAAGTAGACTGATGTCCAGGTTATTGAGAACTTCAATTGCCAAGTAGTATATTCTTGCTTAAGACAAAGTTGTAAAGATCAGGTAAATGTTTGTACAGAATAGAATATATATGTGTATCTCTGTATACAAAGGTAGGGTATTAATATTTGATTACCTATTTTAATCCTAAACTGGCTTTCTTAATACCACTTAGCAAAGTAACCAACCAATTCCTTTTTCGTTTTAGTGCGTTAGCTGACTTCAAGGTCATTCTAAAATCAGTTTAACCTAAGTAGGAGTGATAGGTTCATATCTACCTGTATTATTGTGTGCACTTCTGCTTAACACATTTCAAGAACAATTTCATTGAGCCAGAATTAGTTCATAGGATCAATCACTAAGATTATTGGACAGTTGGGTATATTACCTTGTGGAAAATATTGAGATTTCAGTCTTTGAAGATCAGATCTGATAGAGAATGGAAAAAAATAACAATCTGGCTAAGGGCAACTCATATCTGGTCCTCAGGTCCTAAAATACAAAAGGGAGACGGCAGACACCCTATAGAGTCAGATAACAAGAAATTATTGCTTCACACCAGCTTAGGGAGCTCATCATTCCAAGAGATGGTGCTGACCAAACATATATTTCTCAGATGGGCTTGCTTCCTGTTAGGAAAAATATAAATATAAATATAAAATAGCATACTATTTGTATATCTGCTTCTTTTAACAAATATCAGCAACTGAGATGTGATTGTTTGTGTATGTGCAGCTTCCCCCACCTGCCTCTTATTAAACTTTTCTC
The DNA here is from genome assembly GCF_048593235.1 of Sminthopsis crassicaudata. NCBI lineage: Eukaryota > Metazoa > Chordata > Mammalia > Dasyuromorphia > Dasyuridae > Sminthopsis > Sminthopsis crassicaudata. The sequence goes on along the minus strand of NC_133620.1, from coordinate 343,583,524 downwards.
TGGTTAACTGAATTGGGAAAGCAGTAATCCAGCATGTTAAATCCACTTGGGGCAGGTAGATTAAGTTTAAATCTCTGACCCTCTCTCTGTTATTCTGTTTTGGGAGGTGCAGTCTGAACTACCTACATAGCCTTAAGTATGGATTTGTGTAATTTTCCCTTGGAAAGCCATATCAGGTCAGTGTTTGTCAACTCATGTGTCAGGAAGAGATTCCCCCTGTTCAGGAAGAATTACCAGCCAATTCATTGCTAGTAAGTAAGCTTTGTCAGTGCAACTTTCTCACAACGCTGAAGAGTAAAGCGACTAAGCCAAAGGAAATTCCTTTGTTGTGAATGGATTGACTGAGGAGGCCATATAAAGCTGAAACTGAAGGTGTGCTTCCAGTCATTACCAGCTCGGAGCTAGTTACAGCCTGTTTTTCAGATCTCCTTCCCACCCTTCCTTATCCATATCTACTTGTCCTCCTGCAAAACTTTAGATGACCAAAGATAACTTTACTTGGAGCAAAACATTGAGGATAGGAATGAAGTGAGGTGGGAGGAAACTACTTCCTAAAAAAATAAGAGATTAAAATATCCCAGCAGTATCTTTCATTCATTGAAATATATGAAGAGGTATGATGTAATTTATGTATGTAACTTAGCCAAACTGTTTTCATAGTTCATTCATTTAGGAACTTTTAAATGGGTTAGTTGACTAACATGGAGAGGTATAGGGAGAGAGTACTGATCTGGAACTGAATTTTATTCCTATCTCTTCCACCATTGACTCTTTAGGTAGTCTAAGACCAATTGGTTTTTGTTGTTGTTGTTGTTGTTGTTGTTTGTTTGTTTTTGTTTTTGTTTTTTGCTGTGTGTTGTGATTTCTCAGTCTATTGGAAGCAGAGCCACTGGCTTTCCTTTTAAGGGTTATCATGAAAACCTATTTAATTGCATCTAAAGGCCCTGAAATCTCCAGGAAAAGATAAGTTGAGATAATGTATTTTATTTCTCTTGAACATTTGGACAGGTTTACTAAAACTGTCCTGTTATAATCAAAAAAATTTTTTTGATATCCTTTGTGAGTAGAAGGCAGCTAAGTGGCCTAGTGATGTAGTATCAGGTAGACTCATCTTCATGAATTCAAATCTAGCCTCACACAAATCTCCTAAGCAGATGTTTGACTCTGGGAAAGTTAACCTTATTTGCCTCAATTTCCTCATCTGTCAAATGAGCTGGAGAAGGAAGTAGAAACCACTCCAGTATCTTTGCCAAGAAAACCCCAAAATGGGATCGTAAAGAGTTGGACATGGCTGTGATGATCAAATATTCACAGAAGTATGAACAAAACATGATGTTGAATTTTATAGAAGAGTCGTTAGACCTGTAATCCAGAACTCTTCAGCATCAATTAAGGAACACTTTTTAAATGAGCTAACCTATGTAAATACTTCATGGAAGGTTAAAACAGTTTGTTGAACTGAGGAGTTATATCCCACCTTTGCCTCTATGTGACTCCTAGACAGGTTCTTTTCCAGTTTATTGTTTCTGTCATTAATATAAAATAAGTACTTGAATATTTATTAATACAGATACTACTAATGCATTAAAGTCATATAGCATTTCCCCTCTATTTTGTTTTTCATGGATAATATCTTCTGTCCTTCCTAGTCCCTATTCACCAAACAAAGCTAGAATTATTTAGAAGTTTAAAATACTTCCAATTTACATTAGAAGACTTAAAAAGACTTAAAAACAGCATATTTCCTGGATACCTGTAGTAATTTTATTTTTACTACCAAAAAGTCAAAACTTGCTTTTTTTTTTTTTTTTTTTTTTTTTAATTTTTCTCAGAGGCCTACCTAAAAGATGTGAATTGGTTTTTGTGGCTATGAAGAGGATATCTTATTTCTTTAAATTTTCATAAATCTCCCTTTTTCTGTTTTCAAATGTTAAGAGGTGGTTGCTTGATGTTGCTTCAGATTTTTTCTTATAATTTGGTCATTTCTAGACTATGAAGAATAGCAGACTAGAAGGAAGGGAATAAAGTTTAGAACTTTAATTTGATTTCTCTTATTCAGAAATACATTTTTCTAATCTCTCCCTCTTTTTCTTTTTAAATATTTAATCAATTTTTAAAAAAACTCCATTGTCATTTCCCATTAAATTACCTGCCCTCTCTTGGCAAAAACTGTAGCCAAGCAAAATAAGTTATTACATTGGGCAGGATTGGTAAAATGCAACTCGTTCTAAACCTCGAACCTGTCATATCTGTGCCAGGAGACACATTCTATTCTTTAGTCCTTTAGGATACTGCATTGCTCAAACTCTTGAGCAGGTGCTCTTTTCTTATATGTTATTGTGATCATCTTCCTGTTTCTCCTTTCTTGGCCCTACAGAATTTCCTGCAGGTTCCTCTAGTGATGTTAATCATTTCTTAGCATAATTATATTCCATTACATTCCTGTGTGTCCATTTGTCTAACTCTCCCATACCACTTTCTTTCCCATTCTTTGCTACTTCAAAAGTGTTATTATAAAAGTTTTTGCATTTTGAGATCTCTACTGCTTGGCTTCGGAAGTGTCTAGTGGTGTTTATCACACAATCAAAGAATAGATACAGTTCACTAATTCTGTTTACTAGTATGGTTCGAGTAATTACTCGAACCATAATATAATTAATTATCATCATACCAGCAATGCATCAATGTGCCTCTTTTTTCCTTAGTCCCCTCAGTCTAAACCATTTTTATTTTTTCATCTTTTGTTATCTTTACCAGTAATAGTTCTTTATGAATACAGTTCTATTTCATTATAGATTGGTTAGATGTCTTTTCAAGTGTTATTTCTGTCCACTGTCTTTGGTCCACTGTCATAATTTTATAACTTATAAGCTTCAGTTCCCTACATTAAAGACCAGGGAGATAGATAGGGCTGGGGAGAATAATGGAGAGAGAGAAAAATTAAAAGATAGGAAATTTCCTGTGGAATTTTTGAGTGAGTTGAAAATTCTCATCATCATTAGTATTTCCTAAAATTCTTACCCTTCATTGAGTTTTTTATAAAGTTAGGGAATAGCAAGTTCTCTTTAATTGTTTAATACTGAGATCAGAACTTAGGAAGCGCTTATTGTGAAAATAATCTCCACAAAGACCAGGTAAAGTCCCATAATTCTAAGCCATCAGGTCTCCAGTGGTTTTAGGTGATAAATGTGATTCACATTTATATACGGCTTTTGGTTTATAGACTCTTTCCTTCAAAAAAATTATTTCATTTTGTCATAAATTCTGTGGCTATTCTGCTGAATTTATGAAATTGATGTTTATTTCAACTAAAAACATTTGTTATATTGTAGTTTGGGATAGAATTGTAATACATGTTCTGTTGGATGATGAATAAAAAATTTTCCAATATTTAAAAAAAAAAAACAACTAGGAGATGAGTGAGGGCAAATATTATCCATATTTTAAAAATAAGGACATTGAGATCTTCAAAGGTTTGTGAGTTGCATATAGTCACTGTTTCAATCTATGGTGATTCAGGCTCAGAATTTGAATGAAATGAGACATATGGAGACCATATAACAGACCATATAACATGTAGCTTGCAGAAGGAAGTTTATTTGACATTACAAGGAAAGATTAATTCAGCAGAAATAGTGTTGATTCATTTGGACACAACTACCCTCAACTCTCCACAGAGGCATGCCTCGTTAGGAGAGTTGTGTTAACTTGCATAGTCAAGCCTAAGGACCACCAGCTCTCTGTGCCCTTAGAAAACTGGAGAGCTGTGTTAGAGGTTTGAGCCTGAGTCCCCCAGGCTAGGTCAGTCTAGGATGGTTTCATTGCCTTTTAGGGAAAAACTAGTCTTACCTACCTCATAAGAACTTTTCAGTCCTTATGTTGCTCCTATCTTAATGGTCTCCTAGGGAATCTTCCACCACTTAAATGACCCTAGGGCTATTACTGGACAACCCTGACCCCAGGACTATCTGGTAGAACACTAGGGGAAAAGAAGAACACAAAGGAGAAGCAAATTCAACAAAAAATCCTTTGAAGGAGTACAATTCATATGGTGGAGATGATGTCACATTCATTTCATAGTAGATTTTCCCATGTCAAATAGTGAGAGTCAGCAGTACCTAAAACATTAGAGCCATAGCACAGGTAGTAATTTTTTTTTTTTTTTTAAATCAGTCACCAGTCCTTTTTTTGTTCTAGGGTCATATGCAGTAAGATAGCTAAGGAGCAGTTTACATTTTTGTATACAAACGTGTCTAAATTTTGTTCTTGGAAATTGTATTTTATTTTTTCCAATTACATGTAAAGATAGTTTTCAATATTTATATTTATAAGATTTTTAGCTCCAATATTTTCTCCATTCCTCCCTCCCCAAGATGGCAAAAAATTTGATCTAAGTTGTACACATGCAATTGTATTAAATATATTTCCACATGAGTTATGTTGTGAAAAAAGAAACAGCAAAAGGGAAAAGCCACCCCCCCCCCCAAATAATTCAAATAGTATGCTTCAATCTGCTTTCAGACTCTTTAGTTTTTTCTCTGGATGTGTATAGTATTTTCCATCATGAGTTTTTTGTTCCTGAGAAGAGCTAAGTCCGTCATAATTGATCATCACACAATATTGCTATTACTGTGTACAGTGTTCTCCTGATTTCTATTCACTTCACCAGCATCAGTTCGTGTAAGTCTTTTAAGATTTTTCTGAAATCTACCAGCTAATCAATTTTTTATAGCACGATAGTATTCCATTACATTTATTTATTTATTTATTTTGTTATATGTTTTATTTATTTTATTAAACCTTTCCCAATGACATTTTTTAAAATTATATATATATATATATATTTTTATAATATTATCCCTTGTATTCATTTTTCCAAATTACCCCCCCTCCCTCTATTCCCTCCCCCCGATGACAGGCAGTCCCACACATTCTACATGTGTTACAATATAGTCTAGGTACAATACATGTGTGTGAATATCATTTTCTTGTTACACAATAAACATTAGAATCCGAAGGTACATGCAACCTGGGCAGACAGATATCAGTGCTAACAATTTACATTCACTTCCCAGTGTTTCTTCTCTGGGTGTAGCTACCTCTGTCCATCATTGATCAACTGGAAGTGAGTTGGATCTTCTTTATGTTGAAGATTTCCACTTCCATCAGAATACATCCTCATACAGTATTGTTGTTGAAGTGTACAGTGATCTTCTGGTTCTGCTCATTTCACTCAGCAACAGTTGATTTAAGTCTCTCCAAGCCTCTCTGTATTCCTCCTGCTGGTCATTTCTTACAGAGCAATAATATTCCATAACCTTCATATACCACAATTTACCCAACCATTCTCCAACTGATGGACATCCATTCATCTTCCAGTTTCTAGCTACAACAAAAAGAGCTGCCACAAACATTTTGGCACATATATGACTCTTTCCGCTCTTTAGTATTTCTTTGGGATATAATCCCAGTAGTAGCGCTGCTGGGTCAAAGGGTATGCACAATTTGATAACTTTTTGGGCATAATTCCAGATTGCTCTCCAGAATGGCTGGATTCTTTCGCAACTCCACCAGCAATGTATTAGTGTCCCAATTTCCCCACATCCCCTCCAACATTTATCATTATTTGTTCCTGTCATCTTAGCCAATCTGACAGGTGTGTAGTGGTATCTCAGAGTTGTCTTAATTTGCATTTCTCTGATCAGTAGTGATTTGGAATATTCCATTACATTTATATACTACTACTTGTCCAGCCATTCCCAATTAATGGACATTTCCTCAATTTCCAATTCTTTGCCATCACAAAAAGAGGCTGTTGTAAATATTTTTATACATATAGGTCTTTTTCACTTGTATACAGACTTAGATAATTTGTCTAACTTAATACAAAATCCTGACCTATACCATTAGCTATATAGTGTTCCCAGACTCACAGGGCAGAATTTCCCTTCCCTAGGACCCTTGAAAGAGAGAGGAAATATCAAACCTCTGGCCTTTCAGAGGTCTCTCCTAAAAGACTGTCACTTCTTTCCACAGTTGTGTTGTTAAAATAATAATAATAAGTAAGACCCTCTCCAACCCCAGGAAGCATCTCCTTACACAGTATCTAGTTGTTCAGCCTGCCTCAAGGCTTCATTCTCTGCTGTCTCTCTAAACACTCCCGAAAATCCCCTGACTTCTTACCCCTGAAACTAGGGGGAGAGGGGGAAGGAGGGAGGGAATGATGATTCTTTCTTGGATTTTCCTTTTTTTATTTAGAGAAACTTTTGACTTTCTTATTGTTAGAAAACCAGGCACTTCCCCAGAATTCTAGTCCCTCTTACTGCCTGTTAAGCTACCACTGTCCCTACTTGGTTAAACTCATTAAAAGTTCTTGATAGCTTGCTTTGCATCTTGCAGCTAACTTTATATTTTTCAAGCCACAGACTAAAATGAGCCCTACATTTTTCATGCCTTTGATATTTCTCCTTTGTCAGAAGACTGCTAGAAAATCAGAGAAAGCTTATGGTAATTTTATGACAGCCTTGTGAAGGATATATGGGGGGGCCCTGGTTTAGTCAAAGAATCCATTGATTCCAAATCAATTGGACTTTATAAAAAATTAGCTTGGTAGTGCAAGACTTCTGAGAGCCATTGCGTAAAGGGCTGGGTCAGAGCAGTAGGGAGAAAAGGAACATAGAAGAAACAGAAACCAGCTCATCTCTACTGAGGACATGACATCAGAGCAGAGAAGACCAAGCCTATCTTATCCATACCATATAAAACCCCTCAAGAAAGTATGAAGCAGTCTGATAAGCATGTGGGTGCTGAGAGGGAAAAATCAAAAGAGACATCTTAGGGCTTTTTAGAAATATAAGCTTCAGGGCAGCTAGTTGGTACAGTGGATAGAGCACTAGCCCTGAAATCAGGAGGACCTGAGTTCAAATCTGATTTCAGACACTTAACACTTCTTGGCTGTGACCCTGGGCAAGTCCCTTAAACCCTGCTTTCAGAAAAAACAAACCAAAAAAAGTATAAACTTAATTGGATACTTTAATATTCATATGAAGTGTTGTCCTACCTAGGAGGGACAATAAAACTTGGGATGCTAAAGGAAGTAGCCAAAATAAAATTCCATTTCTCAGCATCCTAGGCCCATCACCAAAAGCTGTGATCCTACCAGGGCTCTTAGCTTTGCTTTTGGTGTTTAAATGGTGAACATGCTATAGCAGCTTTGTTCTCTCTCCTTCCCTTTTTCTCTATCTCTATTTCTCTTCCCCCCCCTCCCATTTGGAGTGAAGCATCTCCTTAATTAGTACTGACATTTTTATATCTAAGCTCTGCTTCTGAGAGTTCCCAGTTTCTGACTTTAAGCTCTGGGCTTGTCTGTTGCTGGGACAGTCCAGAACCTTTCTCTTAGTGTGAATTACAAACTCATACTGCAGAGAGCAGTTTGTTTGGTATTGATTTTCACATCTAGTTTTTATTGATTGCTTTTTTTTAAACTAAGCTTTAAATTTAAAAAAAAAAAGAAGAAGAAAGAAAAAAAAGATATCTGTAGCCATAGTTTACATAGGGCACAGTAGGGTTAGGAGGCGAATTCAAGGTCAGAAACTGCTTCACATGAAGTCCGATAGCCAGAACCATGACAGCATCAAGAATGAGTTGAAGGTTAGGCTGCTAACAATATGGCTAATGGTTTTGAAAAGGCAAATATTAACTTCATGGGCACCTTGTTTAGTAGCATAGTAGGGGCACATCTACTTTCCCATCATGTACTAGGTGCTTTCATCCTGGGATTCTTGTATTTTGTTGAAAAATCTTCATGTTATTACTCAAAGGCCTTGTTTGCCTCCTCAGCAGTTTTCTCCTTGGTATTAAGGTCCAGGTCCAGGACATTCATCCAAACCCAATAGAAATGTTTAAATTTCTATCTCAGATAGAACTTTCCTCTCTCTTGTGCTGGGTATCTTCATTGCCCACTTTATTACCTGGCCACCAGAAGGATTTCCCTTGTAGATCTGAAAGCATGAACTACAATAGCTCAGGCTCTTGCTGCCCTGTGTACATAGTGGCTCTATTGCACATAGCCTCAGAAAGCCTTGGAGCACTGAACTCTTTTCATTCCTCTCAAGAGAAATATTCTGGGTTCTTTTCAATGACTCCTGTGGAAATAGCTCCACTGAGAAGTGCAAGGGAGAAAGGTTGGGTGGTCCTTGTTGCTGTCCATCTCTTCTTTAAGATAGAATATTTCAAGTAAATAATTGCAGTGGTGGCCAGCTTAACAAGATCCTTCTTGATTAGTTTTTTCAAGAGATCTTTGACAACCTGCATCTTCTAGGTATGATCACAGAACTTCATAGTCCCTCCCTCTACTTTCCCAGAGAGGTCGGTATATCCCATTTTAATGTAGCGCCTTACTGTATTCATATTTTCTTTTTGATTGCTATATCAAGTGACTGACACACTAGACTTTGTTGTTACTAAGTTTTAGTCATGTTCAATTCTTTGTGCCCCTGTTTGGGGTTTTGTTGGCAAAGATAGTGGAGTAGTTTGTCATTTATTTCTCTAGTTTAATTTACAGATTAGGAAATCAAACAGTAAGTGTCTAAGGGATTTTGAACTCAAGTTTTTGTGATTCTAGGCCCATCACTCTATCCACTGCGCCACCTAGCTGCCCCTTTATCCAAATTATTGTAAAAGAATGTTTTAAAAACATGGATCCATTATTAATATTGTTTTAGATGCATGTTCACACATGGGTAAATATATATATGTAAATATATGTATATAGATATATGTGTATATGTAGATATATGTATAGATGTGGGTACATGGATGGCTATGAATATGTATATAAATATATATATACGTATGTATATCTATGCTTAACTATAGCCTGCTTGGAATAGTGGAGAGGCGGGGGAAGGCAGAAATAAAGGAAGAAAAAGAGAATTAAGTAAAAAGTATACAGCAGAGAACAAAAGAATAACCTGGAAGCAAAGGAAGATGGACACTGATAAATATAATCTTTTTTATATATATGTGTGTGTGTGTGTGTGTGTGTGTGTGTGTGTGTGTATATGCTTTCTTGAAATGGAAATTTATTATTATATATTTTGAATCGTCCCTGATGTTCTGTTGAGCACATGACAATGTTTTGTTTATTTTCCTTTTCTGTCTTTTTCTATTCTGTTTTTTCTTATTTTGTATTTAGTTCAATTTAAAAAAAAAAAGAAAGAAAGAAAAGAAAAGAAGCACATACACAAAGGCATGGGGCCAAACAACTCCTTGGGGTATTTTCCAATGCTAACATTGAACCACTAACAATTATAATTTGAGAGTGGGCATCCAACCAGTTTTGAATCCATCTAATTGTGTTTAATTCATAACTCTCCAACTCCATAAGAATAGAATGAGGTTGGCTAAAAATCTAGATAAGTTGTATTTCACAGCATTCTCATCAGCTAGTTTTGCAATCCTGACAGAAAAAGTATTAAAATTAGTGTGGTGTGTTGTTTTTGTTATTGTTGTTCATCTTTCCTCTGGAAGAGGACCAATGACATCATGAGGATGATGTTTTAACATGCACGTGAATTTGATTTGAGTGAGGCAGAGCTGCACAAAGTCTTCAACTTGACTCCTCCAGAGTCATCAGAGATAGTGACAATACAAAGGTCAAGTCTGGTATGACCAGTTTTTAATAAAGCTAGAAAGGTTCTTTCCTACTGCTTCCCCTGTAAATGATCCATTCTTTAATTTTCTCAGGAATTGAAGTCAAGTTCACTGACTATATTTTGTACGCTTTTTTGAAAATTGGACATTGCCTTTCTCCAATCTTGTGGTACCACTTTCATTTTCCATGATCTCTCATATATTACCAATATTAGCATAGCAATTACATTTCAAAGTTATTTTTGGACCCAAAGGTGTCATTCATCTGAACCAGGTGACTTGAATTCATTAAGAGTAGCCAGGTGCTTCTTTATTGTCTCTTTCCTTATTTTAGTTACCAACTCCCTGTTGGTTATTTTTGTTTTGTCATCTTCAATTTAAGGGTCATTTTTCTGTACAGGAATTAAAAAAAAACAACTAAACTAAGAATTGAACAACTTTTCCTTATCTAGTCTCATCTATCCCATGCAAAGATCATTTTCCCTCCATGATCTTCTTTTTCACTAATTATAGCTTAAAAAAAAAAACCCAAAACCAAAAACCTTTTGTTATCCTCACATCCCATACTGACTTATGTATAAGACTGTGCCATTTCTTAGTTGCTATTATTCAAATCTAAATTGCTTGGTAAGTTTCTGTGCAGCCATGCCAGTCTCTTCAGACATACCCAATTTTTCCTTTTGTGTCTCTTCAGAACTTCATTCTTGAACATCTCTGATCCCTCCTGGGATAAATTCCCATCATTTTCTTTCAAGGAATGTTACTTGTTTTTCTTCTAAATAATTTGAAATCTGCTTTCCTAAAATCTGTATGTATCAGACTTTACCCAGACTTGCTCTTCTCTGTCATAAATTCTAGAGTTTCCATAACTTCCACCCCAGAATCAGAACCAGATCCAGGATGCTTGTTGGCTCCTATACCTTTTGAAGGATGAAATCATCATGAAGACAAATCAAGAAGTTATTAGCTCCTGGTTTTTTGTTTTTTGTTTTTTGTTTTTTGTTTTTTTCCTGATATAAGGGGAAGCTAGAGAGATCACAAGTGCTTCAACAGAGGTCTAGATAATTGCCTCATTACTACTATATCATGCCTATGTGCCGTTATTTTGATCTTATTTCCTAAACTCAAGTATTTTCTCTTTTTGTATAGGTAGTTTATAGCAAGGCTTCTTAAATTTTTCTTACTCAACCCCTTTTTAACTGAGAAATCTTTACATGGCCTTGGATATATAGTATGTAAATCAAACATTTGCTGATAATAAGTCAGTTTCACAACCCTCACATTCAGTTACAAGACCCCAAATGGGGTTGAAAACCTTAGTTTAAGAAGCTTAGATCTATAGTATATGCTCCAGTGACAGAACTACTTTTATTTTTCTCTTCTTTGACCTTCCCCACAATATTTTCTTCTTGTTTCTCCCCACTGCTTTACTCCTCTTTGTAGTCTACATTTTGGGTTTTTTGTTTTTAAATAAGTTATACCCATATAAAGCCATAATAGTTCAGTCATGAATTTTCCCCAAATCTGCCACTTAAGACCTCTAGTATCTCTTGTTTGTTGCCTCTTTGGGCATTTGTATATAGACATTGAAAGCTATGGTTTTTACTACTGAGTTCTTGAATATTTTTTCTTTTTAGGTGTTTTTAGATGTTCCAGCTGATATTCTTCCTTTGTGACTACAGTCTATAACAGGGCTGTTTAAACTTTTTCCATTTGTGATCCCTTTTCACTTGAGAAATTGTTGTGAGACTCCAGGCATATTAGATATATAAAATAGGTATGCAAATCCAGTTTTTACTGATAATAAATAAAAATTTCATGACTCTCACTTTGAATTATGAGACCCCATAAGGGGTCAAAAACGACAATATAAGAAGCTGGGCTCTATAGTATTTAGATATCAAATGAGATAATATCTGTAAAACTCTTAGTACAGTACTTGGCACATAGTAAGCAATATAAATGCTTATTATCTTATCTTCTTCCCTATCTAACTTAAGTGATATATATATATATAAAAGCAGTCTCCTTATCTAACCTTCCCCCTTTTTAAAAAATGTAAAGTCCTTTGATTAATTTTGAATTTGTGGAGAATTTGTTGGTTCCATTACCAAGTACTACAGCAACAGATTCATAGTTCCTCCTCTGCTCTTCATCTTTCTCCTCCACAGATTCTATACAACACCCCTTGGAGAGGCTGACTTGCTTCAAAGGTTCTTAAACAACGGGTCAGGCCTAGGGAAACAAAGAAGGTTAGTAGGGTTTTTGAGGATTAGGGCAGCCCATGATCGAGAAGGCTAGCTTATTGTAAATTGTCAGCTTTTATACCAAAATCAGTAAAAAGAAACAGAAGAACTTTTCAGGAACAAACAAGCAAAAATATGAAGGGATCATCATTAGCTAATATAATTGTAATAGTTCCACATGAGGAGTTGGAGATGGGGTGGGGGGAGGAAAGTAGATACTATAAAATAATGAGAGGAGACTCAGAAGTTGTTCTACTACTTATAGGGTACAACTTCGTAATGCTTAGAAGAGGAGTTTAGTTTGGAAACAGTTGACCATAGGTGCTCCTCTGGGTTCTTAAGCAGGGAAATGACATGAAGAACATTTTTATAACTTCTTTGTTGGGAAAGAATATATAGACTTCAAAACTTTTTTTAATTGCAATTTTCAAGGGTGATGATAAAGTCTCTGGTTTATCAAAATACACAGTGAGTTGATGATTTATTAGAATTCATCTAGAAACAAGTTTGGGTAGAGAACCTAAAGCCGTGGCTTTTTGTACTTCCTAAACACAGCTAATGCCTGAATTGTGCTTAAAATAAATGTTTGTCTTAGGATTCAGATGTAGTGCCAGTAGTATCTCTGCCCAGACAGATCACTTCTTGGAAGAGCATGGGCACTTTTGAGAAGTAACAGTGTCTCAATAGGAAGGCCACTTTTGAGGGAACCCTATGAACAATGAAGGGCCCTAAATTGGCAGACTAATTAAAATCTCTGAAAGCCAGAGCTGCCATCAAGAACTTTGAGCCTGGCGCCTAAAGAAAAATGGTTTGATCCAGGAAAGTGCCCTCCCTACAAGCCATTGTAGCTCTTTTCACAAAAACAGCCTTATTGAAATGAATCCTTTCTAAATCTTGGAGTGGTAGACTGGGGTAGAGAGTTAGGAGCAGTCTCCCAATTGGTAAGAGAGAAAATGCCAAGTTTTTGGAGACAAATATTTATTATTTGGTTACTAAAGGGACATTTTTAAAGGATTTCAAAAATTCACCCATCTTGCTTCCTAATAATTGTCCTGAGGTAAAAGCATGACAACTTCCAGACCAGGAATAGCTGTGGAAGTTGACTATTGCTCCAGGGATACACTGTGTGCTCCTGGATCAGGAACACAAGTGATTTACTTTAGCTGATTATGAACTGAGACCTTTTTTCTACCACCCCAGGAGGCCTAAGGGACTCAAAATGGATTAGCACAAAGGAAGAAAGACTTATCTTCATTTTCTTCTTGTAGGAGAAGTGGTGAATACCCATGGTCCCGTGGAACCTGACAAAGACAACATCCGTCAAGAGCCCTATACCTTGCCCCAGGGCTTCACCTGGGATGCCTTGGACCTAGGGGACCGAGGTGTGGTAAGTAAGCCCTAGACCCATCTAACTGGCTTCTAGCTGGCCACTTAACAAATATTTAACACCAAAATCTCACTCCACCTGAGAGAATCTTCTGGAGACTGCTTTTACTCAAGGTTTCTCCCCTTTCACAATGGAATCAAATAAACTTGAGATTCAAAGTAGATTTTATACTTTGTACAGGGACTTTTTAAGATTCCTTGTGAATTTGTCTTGATTTTTCTGACAAATTGAAGGCCATCTTCCTCTGCTACTTTATTCAAATGCCTTTTTCCCTCTTGTCCTCCTAGTCTGTACCTGACTGATTATTTTATGAAGGTTTCTCTCTGCTCTCATTTTACCCTAGCATATCTGTTCTACTGAAGCATCACCACTCATTAGATCTTTGGAAATAATGGTAGAAACTGTTTTGCATTTCTGGATTTTAATGCCAAATTCAGGTCACTTGGTAACTAGTGAGGACTTCACAAAATAAAATGTCAGGTTGGGCCAAACAATTTCAGTGGACCAAAGACTGGAAAGCAGGACATAATGGGAATTAGTTGTGATTTTATTTAGAACATTCTTTTAATTTTTTTTTAATGCCTACCTTAAATTAAAAAAAAAAAAAAAAAAACCTTCCAATTATATGTAAAGGTAGTTTGCAACATTTATCTTTATAATATTTTGAATTCCAAATCTCTCTCTCCCCCTCTTTTTTATTCCCTCTCCCCAAAATGGCAAGCAATCTGATATAGTTATACATGTACAATAATAGCAATAATGTTAAACCTTTTTCAACATTTTTATGAAAGAAGATTCAGAACAAAAGGGAAAAATCATGAGAAAGAAACTTTTTCTATCTGCATTCAGACTCTATAGTTCTTTCTCTGGATGTGGATAATATTTTCCATCATGAGTTCCTTGGAATTGTCGTAGATCATTGCATTTCTGAGAAGAGCTAAGTCTATCGTAGTTGATCCAATATTGCATAATGTTGCTGTTATTGTGTACAATGTTTTTCTGATTCTGCTAACTTCATTCAGCATTCTCCAAGAATTAGTTTTCCCTAAAACATTTACACATATTAAATGGGAGTACTCACAAATCTCTTTTGTTGTAGTAAATTCAACTTGAGTTTAATGGTTTTCTTACTCTGTCAGTAATATGTTTTAAGAACACAGCTATATTCCTCTGTATCTCAGCTTTCCATTAGTAACTATAGCATGTACTTCTAGAATCTCTGACAACCTTGGGGGAAAGAGTTCAAAGCTTCATCTTAGTATTTGAGTGTTAAGTCTTGTACAAATAAAAGGAGGCCAAGCAGTTCTCAAGCCTGTGCCTTATATAGCAAAAAATAGCTCTTTAATAGATCCTCTTGTTTTTCTTCAGCTTAAAGAACTGTACACTCTCCTGAATGAGAATTATGTGGAAGATGATGACAACATGTTCCGATTTGATTACTCACCAGAATTCCTTTTATGGTGAGTCTTGAATGCTTTCTTATGGCAAGTAGAGTGGGAGGTTGATAGATTTTAGACACCAGGAAGTACTGTACACTTCAGAATAACAAATTAAATAGAAAGAAATCTAGCATAAATTTTTGATTCCTGCTTGCCCCAAGCCTGAGTTAAAGAGGAAGAACTTAAATCTTGAATGGACTGTTGACAAATTGTTAGAGTCATTAAAGCTGTCATAATGGACAATGAATCTTAGAAGAAGGTAAACTTTGTGTGTCTCACCTGTACCCTTGGTTCTGTTAAAGAGGGAATAAGTGGAAAAACCATTTTGAAGAAAGTGAAGGGAATTCTCCCCTCCCACTCCTGATTTCTAAACCCCCGAGGCAGCATCCTCAGTTATGTGAAAAAGGGGACCTTATAGCCTTTACTTAATTGACATAGTCTTGTTGAGCAGGGCCTAGACTAACCATTGAAGAAAGTGAGAGGGAAGTAGCAGAGCATTAAAAAGGAGTCTAAGAAGCAGGCCCTAGAACACTGTAGTGTTTCAGGATATGAAGGAAGATGCCTCATGGTATCTCAGCCTTAGTTCGTTTGAAAATGTTTTGTTTGCTAAATGTTTCTTCTGCTTTTTATGTTTCTTTAAATTTAACTTTTAATTTTCAAAAATTATATTTTGTTTAAAACAACAAGAAAATTGAGGGCTAGCCACTAGCCAGAGAGAATTGTTGGTCAGTAAAACACTGAAAGGAACCTTTGTTCATTTGTTTTGAAATGGTAGGCTGCATCCCCAAGTTTTGGCATTTTGCTGTAATGATATGTTGCTTCTATGATTTACTTTGATCTATCCTTTAGGATTAAATTATTTCATCTCATTTAAATGGGAAGCCTTTCTGCAAAGGCTCTTTATTGATTATAATATTTATTGCTTTGTGGTCAATAAAGGATATGACTGGTAGAGTAGGTGAGAAAGAATTGGATAATTTCTTCTAGGTGAATCTCAAAGCCAAGAAAGATAACCTGGCAGAAGAGGCTGTCTCATATTCAGTTGCAATGAAAGAATTCTGTCTTAAAGAGAAGCAGCCCCTGGACATAGAATTGTGGGATGAGTAAGAATTACTGCTATTTAATCGTGACACAGACCAATAAAGTCTTCTTTTCTACTTCTAGGGCTCTTCGCCCTCCAGGATGGCTCCCCCAGTGGCACTGTGGAGTCCGAGTCATCTCAAGCAAGAAATTGGTGGGCTTCATTAGTGCTATTCCTGCAAGCATCCATATCTATGACACGTAAGTCTTAACTGCTGCCTTGGAGAGAAACACTGGGGGTAGAGGGAGAGGTGATGTCTAAACTTAGGGATATTTCCATAACAAGAACCTCCTGCTATACTCTGAGATGCCACTATTATTGTCATTTGTGTCTAGAAGCATCCTGCAAGGTACCCAGCTAAGGTGCATGCAGGAACAAAGGCAACTTCTTTAAGTTCCTGACCTAGACAGAAATTCTCATTTATGCTAATTTAGAAAGAGAAAGTGAACCCCCAAACCATATTCCAGGTATGGATCATTAAAAAATTGAAGTTTGAACTCTTAGACATTATTCCCAGCACTATCTCACTTCTCTGTGTTATGAATTAGAACTGGAAAAATACTCAGAGATGATCTAATCTAACTCCTTCATTTTATAGATGAGGACACTGGACTCCATGCAAGTTCAGGTGACTTCCAAGGTCACAGATATGGTGATAACATGTAAAATGTTTTACAAACCTTAAGATGGCATATAAATGCTAGTTATTATCATTATTAATGACCATGGAAATCAGACAGCTTAACTTCCCCATTATTCTTTTTCTCCACATGGATAGAATTCATCTTCAGTTCCTCTTCCCTTCCCTTCCCTTCAAAGAACACGCACCCTAAATTGTTTTGAATTAACATGGCCAGAAAACTCTGTAGAAGACAACCAGTCAACCAAACAGGGAAGTGATTTTGTGATCTTTGGAAGTGAAAGAAGGCAAATCTGAAATAAAATCAGATCCAACAAGCTGGCTCCTCACCTCCACCCAAACATAGTAGCAATTCTTACTCAATATTAAATATATCTATTAATAAAAGCAGAATGGGAGAAAATATTTCTGCCAAAAGGGCCTCTGACTTCTCTCAAGAACTTGGTTTCTCCTTCCAGAGAGAAGAAGATGGTAGAGATCAACTTTCTGTGTGTCCACAAGAAATTGCGTTCCAAGCGGGTGGCACCAGTGCTGATTAGAGAGATAACCCGAAGAGTCCACTTGGAGGGCATCTTCCAGGCTGTTTACACTGCTGGAGTCGTACTACCCAAACCTGTCGGCACTTGCAGGTAAAATCCCACCCTGCTCAGTGCTGGGAATAATTCTGATGAGTATTTGAATTGTGACCTCAAGGATTTTCTCTTTTTCCCTAAATCCCACCAGTGCTGACCCTAAACTGGGACTCATAAAACCTAAGTTCTAGTGCCTCCCATGTCCCTAAATTGCTGATTGACTTGGAGCCATTCTTTAAAATGAAAAGATTCCCTTACTGGGAATCCAGTATACCCTTACTAAATTGAAATAAAAGATCTATTTTTAAAGTAAAATCATTAAATAAATTCAGTGGCTTTAAGTAGAAATAATATTGTAATCAATTATTGCCTTTTTTGTTGACGTGGCCCCAAATTCCAGGAGAAAGAATGTTGGTTGGCTCTCTTCTCATTTATTTGCTGTGGAAAGACAAGAGGGTTGCCTTTTGAGCTTTAGTCTTCTTTTTAAGAAGGGAGAGAAAAAAGCATGGCCAATGGCGCAGCCATCTGAGCATCAGAAGCCTGGCTCTGTTCTTCAGTCCTTGGAAAATGTTTGTATCCCCATTAAAGTTGAATGTGGGTCTATCCTGCCATCTTCTGGCCATCTAGAGACTTACATGCCCTCGTCCTCTAAATTGGCCAGCACCTCCTAAGGATAGTAATCCTGCCTCTCCACAGGTACTGGCACCGGTCCCTTAACCCACGGAAGTTGATTGAAGTGAAATTTTCACATTTGAGTAGGAACATGACCATGCAGCGCACCATGAAGCTGTATCGGCTCCCAGAGGTAGGTGGTGGTCAATCATCATGACGGTAGTGGCTGTACTAGCTGTGATTGAAAGCCAACTTCTCTGGGAGTTGGAGGAGGGAGGGAAGCAGAGAAGCCCTGCTATCAGGTGCCATGTACTTAGAGAATACTGCTTCTTTTTTATAGTAACCTAAGTAGAGAATAACTAGGTCCTGAAAATGTAGAAAGAACTTTTGTGGTCAGTTAGTCCAACCTCCTCTCTTTTACATAAGATAGAGAAACTGGTAGGTAAATCTATTGCCATAGAATTCATATGTACAGTAGTGCATTTCCAAACAATTGCATTTTATATTACTTGCTACTTATATAACATTGCTCCCTATGAACTAAACAAACTACTTATTTTAATTAAATGCATCTTAAATGCTCATGAACAGAATTTGCAATAGATGTCTAAATCCCTAGATTTTGTTCCTGCTTTTTCTTCTAGAGGTGGGATGGTGGGATGACCATTCAGTTTTCAAGGATCATTAAATTATAGAACTGAAGGGCAAATTGGAAAACATTTAATTCAGGCTTCTCATTTTACAGATAGTGATTTTATAGAAGCTACTTGCCAATGTTAGTAGCAAAGACCAGGTCTAGAGTCCAGGTTTTCTATGTGAGCTTGAGAATTACTTACTTTTTTTTTTTTTTGTTTTGATTTTGCAACATGAGACCAGTGCCACTGAATTCTAGAAAAAAGCGATGTTTCAAAACCCCATCTTGGCTCCAGAAAATTTCCACTCTGTGGTCAATCAATAAATATCTTTGAATGCGCACTGTACTGTGAGCCATAGAACAATGGGCCTACATTATTAGGTACTAGTTAGGGGAGTCTCTCCAGATACTAACTCATCTCCCCTTGCAAGTCTCTTGATGCCCTGTCCTAAGGACAGTATGTTACTCAGAAAAGTCACTCTTTTTTTCATCTTGTTGAAATGCCACCATGGCTATCCTGTATCCTTGTCCTGCACAGAATTTTAGGTATTTTTGTACAAATGCCAGCCTAAATCTGGGCATTCCGAAGTCAGGTCCAAGGTAGTAGGGAGTTTCCAAGCCTAGGGGACAGAATTGGACTGGAGCTGTGGTTCATTTAAATAGGGAATTCCCAATAGACAGCCTCCTCTTCCTGATGCAAATTAATGCCTTTTCTAGAACTCTCCTAGTCGTGTAGAGCTCCCAGAGTGTGGAGAGATTGACTTGTCCAAGGCCATATAGCCAGGGGGTGGGTAGACTGGGATCCAGTCTTTTGACTCCGAGGCCAGCTTTTTCTCCACAATGCCATGCTGCCTCTTCTCTGAGGATAAGGTTTTGTTTTGTTTTTTAATAGAATTTTATTTTTCCAAATATATGCAAAAATAGTTTTCGACATTCATCTTGGCAAACTTTGTGTTTTAGGATAAATTTTTTAAAGTAATTTATTGTCTTAAGAAAAACAAGTTGTATCAGGCTATTGGTGAGAATGACTGAGTTAACTCTACCAAATTGTTTTCATATGGATAGACTTAACCATGGTTATGGTCCAGGGGCCAAAAGACACTCAAGTATAGCATTTGCTTCTACCTTTTCATTCTGCCAAGAGTTGTCCTAAGGAAAGCAACTATGGTAGGACTTAGATCTGAGGGAAATGCGGCATCTTTCCCATTAACTGTATATACTACTTGTAGGTTAGCTAGATGGCACAATGGATAGAGTGTCAGGGTCTCGAGTCAGGAAGAGTTCAGATCTGGCCTTAGACATTTGCTTAGCTGTGGGACTCTGGGCAAGTCAGTTGGCTTTGTTTGCCTCTGTTCCTTGTCTGGATGAGATAAGCTGGAGAGGGAAATGAGAAACTGCTCCAGTATCTTTACCAAGAAACCTCCAAGAAAGGTCACCATATGTAACTGACAATATTTAATTTCTGGGTGATGTGGATAGAGCTTAATATGTAGGTCCTCTTTGAAGCTGAGAGTCCATCTGATTATGTCTTCTCCTTTTAGACTCCAAAAACATCTGGGTTGCGGCCCATGGAAAAGAAGGACATTCCAGTGGTGCACCAGCTCCTGACCAAGTACTTGAAGCAGTTCCACCTGACCCCCGTCATGAGCCAGGAAGAGGTGGAACACTGGTTCTTCCCTCAGGAGAACATCATCGACACTTTTGTGGTGGAGGTGAGGGACTCCACAGCCTGCATCAGTGCTTTAAAGAAAGGGGATAGCTTTAGCTGGATCTCTAGAGCAGGGGAAAATCTCCCCCGCCCTTTCCCAACTTTCGTTCTTTATCAGAATTTTAGTGAATGAAGGTTAGGTTAGCAGGGCCATTGGCACAGCATCCTTTCCTGGTCACCTGTGTCCAGCCTTCCCTAAAGGAAGGGAGAGTTTCCTATTAGTGTTGAGCATATTCTGGGTATGCTCTTCTATTCTGACACTTGATTCCAATTTTTTTTTTCTCCTGGGTGAAAAGCAGTAGAAATTAGCAAGCCAGATGAATGCTAGCTTCACTTTGTGTCCAAGGTTGTTATGGTCCTGACCTGACCCTAGTGGTATATAAGTCTGAATTGATGTGACATAGCTGTGAGGCAGAGAACTTGCTTCCAGGATCAATAGAAATCCAGCTCTGAAGAGACTGGGCTCATTTTAATGCAAAGGTTTTTAATATTTTGATATATTGAATTTTAATATTTCAATAACTTTTAATACATTTGATTCCTTTGTATTTTGTTTTTAAAAAACATTTTTCTGAGAAATAGTTCGTAGGTTTCATCAGAGTGTCTAAGGGGTCCTTGGCACCAAAAAAAAAAAAAAATGTTCCTGTTCTAAATGACATTTTGGGTCTTTTTTTTTTTTTTTTTTTCCCAGGCCTAGGATCCAATTTATCCTTAAATCCATAAGACTGAGTCCAGGTCTGACCTGCTTCCTACACTTAGCAGCATTTTCCTCTTATTTCGTTCAATCTCTTTGACCATTATCTGTGAGAGATATTAGAAATAAGACATGTAGCCTTGTCTCTCTTGGCTCTGGTTGAAATCATCCGAGTCTTTTATTTCTCAGAACCAGGCTGATCTAGTTCCTGCTCTTTTTTAGGAGACCTAAGGGAAAGCCACAGACCATGTCAGAAAGTTAGGCCTGGCTCCTCTTTCCAACTTTGGCCCATCTATTTTGCTTAGGGCTTTGTACTCTTGCTACATGTGATCATTTTCTTCTTCCAGAACGCAAATGGTGAGGTGACGGACTTCCTGAGCTTCTACACTCTGCCCTCTACCATCATGAACCACCCAACCCACAAGAGCCTGAAAGCTGCTTACTCCTTTTACAACGTTCACACCCAGACCCCACTTCTAGACCTCATGAGTGACGCCCTGGTCCTCGCCAAATCGGTGAGGGGTTGGCCTGGCAGAAGCAAGGGTGGGTGAAGAGCCAGGGCCAGACACTCAGAGCTCCAGAATGGTAGCTGCTGGCAAGAAAGAGGAGACTTGATATTCCAAGATCTTCTTGCTCTGCTTAGGTAGGATCGAAGCTATTTTCTAAACAGCCCTCCAAAAACTAGAAAAGGACTTTCCAGACAATCTGAAAGCCTTTCTGAATCCCTCCTGATTTATTTCAGTGAGTTTGGTTCTCATGGGAGGTGCTGCCAAGGAGCCTGAATAGCCAGGCCTACTCTGAGAATAAAGTTTCTCCTACCATCTTCCACATCGTGGGAGAGGGCAGGTTGGTCTCTATTTTGGTGAGTCATTTTTTTCTGAGGAGACTGTGTGCATAACAGCTCAGGCTTCTTTGAGAATAGGTCCCCTCAACAAGTCTCCCAGTTCAATTTGTATTTATGTGTGCCAAGTCCAGTGTGAAGGACTATTAGGAAGTGCATGCCAGGAAAAAAAAAACAAAACCACAGCCCCTGTCTTTGAGCTTATGGGGCATGTAATTTGGGAAATCAAATACATGTTATAAAATAGCTTAAAAACAATTACAAAGTAACATGTCACCAAGTGCAAAATCATAAATTAAATATCAAATTTTTTAGGACATAAAGGCAAGATGGAGTCAGGAGGGAGCTTTTCTAAAGAAAATTGGATGTAGATTTATAGGAGAAAGGTTAAGGTTTTCATTCCAGTAAAGGGAATACAGTATAAGTTAAGTATCAGAATGAGCAAACCTTGTGCCTGTGGCATTAAGGAGGTTAGTTTTAGGGGAGAAGCTCTGCTGGGGAAGTAGTGAAAAATACAAAAAGTGGAGCGATCAGATGATTGAAGGCTTAGAATTTTAGGCTAAAAAGTGAGGTCATGAAGCTGTAAGAGCATAGGAAGCCACCGTGGATGGTGGACTGAGTGGCACGATGAAAACAATATTGTAGGATAATTATTCTGGCCTAGCTGGCTGTCCTTGTTTCATTTCCCTTCTCTCTCTGCCACCTGCACAGAAAGGATTCGATGTATTCAATGCACTGGATCTCATGGAAAATAAAACATTCTTGGAGAAGCTGAAATTTGGGATCGGAGATGGCAACCTGCAGTATTATCTCTACAATTGGAAATGCCCCAGCATGGGAGCAGAGAAGGTAGGCACCCACGGACCCAGCTCCTCTGAGTGGCTGAGGTTAGGAAAGGCCCCGCACTAGCCAAGGCATCTCTGGCAGTGTCTGTGCTTCTCACTCCTTTGGGGTAGGTAGCCCTGTAAACTGGTATGTAGGTTCTTTGGAGCTCTGGACCTTTTGTTATGAAATATCCTCCTGGGCCCTAAGGAAATCAAGACTTCCTGATGTCCTGACCAGCAAAGCCAGCCTGACCCTGATTGTATGTTAAGTAAAGGCCGTCCCTCTGGGGGAAGAGAGAAAGCTCACAGTAGGAAGGTATTGCTATCAAGTGAGCCACCTCATCCTTCTGTAGGCCTTCTAGGCCATTTTAGGAAGCCCAGAGGACCCAAGACTTTATGGCCGGCCCAGCTGAGCTTTTCAGAGCTGCCTTGGGAGCAGAACCATGCTTATAGAGCTTACTGGGGTATAGCAGAGTAATTGACTATCCAGGTACTGTATACATGCAGGGAGTTGCCCAAAAGAAGGATGGAATGGCTCACCTGGTAGCAACACCCTTTCTCCTCTGAGCTCTCGCTCTCTCTTTCTGGCAAAGCCTTTGTAGGCTTACCCTTCACAGGCAACTCCAGTGTTACCATGCCTAGACTTATCACAATTGTCTGTGTGCTAAGGAGAACAGATCTACCTGATATGCAGCTCCCTTCACACATCAAAGTCCTGAGTAACCATTTACTTTGCTTATACCCAGGCATGCTTCCTCACTTTGGCTGGAGCATTGACCTCCTCATATTGTCTTGTGTGGGTGCTACTTTGGTTAGGGAGGGAAGGGGTGTTTCTTCTGTCTTGTTATTGGTGTCCCCCAAGCCTCATCCTAGGAGTCCTTACCTGCTGCTGGGGTAGTGGTTTGGTTAACATTTTTAAAAGGCAGCTGCAGAATTTTATCCCTGACCAGTATTGCTTTAGGACCCAGAATTAACACTTTTCTCTGATTAACACTTTTCTCTGACATTTTAATGGAGTACAAAAATCTCTTAAAGAGTAAAAATTCTCTTCTTGTCAGAGAGATTTAATACAAAAGTCCCATAACATCTGTGTTAGTCCTTTTTCTCAAAAAAAGAGCTTAGGTGAGTTCCCCCAGAGGGTTTCTTCCCTCCCATAAAGTCAGGCTAGTTTTGTGCCAATTGAACTTCTTTTGGATCTTCAGGATAGCAGTGGGAACAGCTCAAGTCTTTGGGAAATATCCATCTTAATCTTGCCTCTTCCTAATGGATGTCCTAGGTTGGACTGGTGTTGCAGTAATCAGCTGCCAATGAAAATTGGACAAAGCCACTGAGAATTCAGAGCAGGACATGGAACCCGCCGCTGTTGGTCTGATTTTCATGGAAGCGAGAATCCCCAGCTGAGGGAACAGAACCGAACCAGCTATACCAAACAGCCACTGACTTTGACAATTGTATCACAACGGCGTAGGCTGTCACTTCTGGTGGCTTCTCTGGTCTCTGTTTTCCAATTAATTACATCCTCATGCAGCCATGATCAAGGGAATGTAACTGCTGAAACTAGCTCATGATTGGCATATTATGGAGTTAACGGGTGAATAATAAAAATATATATATTATATATATATAATATTTTAAATATCTTTCATGTTCCAGATTTACAAGGATGTTCAGTCCCTAATGAAAAGCTGTGTCCAACAGAAATCCTTAAAATAAGAACCAGAAGTCAGCATATTAGTGCCACCAGTCATTGCTCCCTGAAGATCGGCATTGACATTTGTGGGGGGTGGATTGGCGAAGATGAAACAAATATGAGCAACCTGTCCCTTGGTTCCCATCTGCTTTGGGAATAGAACCAATGAAAGGGGGGAAGTATGTAAGTAGGAACAAAGTAAAGTAAAAGAAGTTCAGATCATTGCTGAATTCTATGGATATGCTCAGGGTTGGTAACGTGGCAGATGGCCTACTGGCTGATTCTGAGTCCCATGAGTGGGACTATAGAGTAACAGCCAAGCCCAGGCTGCTAGTCCTTCCACCTGGGCCCAAAGAGCAGCATGGAGTCTGTTGGAAATGGGTAAGAGAGAGAGTTATATGGACACAGCTCTCCTGGGCAGTTCCATTAAGAAATTTAACTTATTTCCTGCTCCTTCCATTACCATCATTACAGTCTCTACTCTTTAGGAAACTAATTTGTTGATTCTATTTTAAAGGGCTATCTGGATGGTGGTTGCCATCCTTTGTAGGGAGAAATTTCCTGTGGGATGTTATATCTTCTGCTTAGTGTGACTATCAGCTTGAAGGGAACCTCAGACCTCCTTGTAGCTTCTGGGACAGTACTGAGTGCACAGCAGTGCCATTGCTGTTAACTGAGTCCAATCCTGTTAGCAGTAGCACATAGCTGCTGCCCAGGGTACGTGTGTGCATGAGTGACAACTGTCAGGATATGATGATGCCCATGGGGCTGCTCACCCAAATGCCTTTCTGCGACCAGTCATGAGCCCGTGCCTTCCAGTTGTTCTCATCACATTAACCATTCCCTTCTGCCTGTTCTGGGTATCCTCTGTGTTCCTTCCCCAAGGGGTGGCCCAGGGAACAGCTGGAACTGGGGAGAGGGATATTGTTGGTTTTGGACAGATTAAGCAACTCAGCTATAAGAAAGAAAGGGGGTTTTCATGCTCTTGTCTTGGCCTATATATCAAAGCTGGGTTGTATTTTATGCTTTTAATGGCCCTTGACTTTCCCCAAAAAAGAGCAATATAATTGTTTTTCAGAGGTGCTGAATGGAGTAGGTTAGGGAGTGTTGTTTGGCAAAATTTTGTTTTCATCTAAGTATAGTCTCACTGTTTTTGTTCTAGAAGGGAAAAAACTACCCCAGTGGTGGATAAAGAACATGTTGTACAGGGGTTTTCTTGCTGCTTTTACCTTTTGGGATCTTTCAGGTGAAAGTAAAACCTCAATTGGAAGGCCAGGCCAGGCCATCTCTGGTCCCATTGACTGAAGCCACCTTTGTCAGAAGCAAGGGTTTGTTCCAAGGTATGGATTTGGTTGACATCTTCAGGGGGATATTCTGAAGATGAGGGTATTTTTGTATGAATTTGGCCATAATGTGTTTGGAGATTAGACTAATTGGGTCTTGTTGGAACTGATGGAAATCCTGCTTGCCTGTAGACTATGATAGGAATGTGTCAGAGTCTCTACACCAGTGGAGTTGTTTTTTTCAAAGCTCTTTGGAGCCCTATTACTCCATTTTTTTCCCCATGTGAATTATTTTTAAAATAACACTTACTGCTTTAAGACCCAGTGGATAATAGTAGATCTTTGAGCCCCTTGAAGCAAAGCTACCAAGACCAAAGCAGCTGCCTATTAAACAGCAAGACTCTCAGAGAAAATTAAATAAGAGGGGACAGGAAGCCAAAATCCCAGACTTGATCTTTTTCACAGAAATTCAAATCCACCAAAAACTAACAGGCCCAATTACCTAGTTCTTTCCTGCCTTAGACAGTGGGATGAAAAGGGAAAGCCCTATACTTTGAGACCTGCTTTGAACCACCTCAGACAAGGTCATGATGGGGGGTAGGGGGATACTGTGGGATTGAAGATGTTTTTTCAGTTGTCTCAAGCTTTCTCAGGGGATGAGAAGATGAATTTGTTCATCTTGTTAACCTGGATCATGAAATTGGGAGTTTTAACTCCATTAGGAAAGACTTTTTTCCAGGATTGTGGAGGGTAAGGCCTTTGTATAGTTGGCACCATGTGACCAGGTGCGGGATCCTGAGCAACAGTTCTTTGGTCTGCTCACAAATGGAATTGTTTTTCATTTAATCAAAATGCCAAGACTTTGAATTCCCATGATTCTTTTCTGCTTGCTGTGCCATTTCATCTAGATCTTCGAGAGTCAGCATAGAGTTGTTATTAACCTGGTGTTTGATCCTATCCTCTACCCCACCCTTGGGATTAGAGGGTCTAAGCCAAGAAGGAAGAACCACTTTGTGTTTCCAGGTTTTCCTTCCAACTCTTAGAGTAACTGGAGAGACTGAGGGATAATGGTGCCATTACATCCCTAGGGGGGTGCTAACCAAAGGGGTCTTATGGACCCAGGTAACATCCTGTGATTTCCTGTGAATTTTTGCTCCTTTTTTGTGATGCCCTGGCCCACTGGCCTCATATATTGCTACCCAGGTTGGCTTTTAAACACATTTTTTTCCCAAAGACTTCTTTGAGATTGTTCTCACCCTGCAACTGCTGATCTGTGGTACAGTTTGGTAGGCTCCCACCGCCTCTTGTGATTAAAGCCCTCTCTTGCCTGAGAGAAACCTGAGAGAAGGCCTCCTGTGAGACAAATTCCTCCTTCACCTCAGTCACCCTTTGCTGCATAAATCCTATTCTGAAGAAGCAACTGTTGCTTTGCTCCAAGGTCAGAATTAAAAAAAAATGCCAATCCATTCCACTTCAGTTTAGTGGATCACACTGAAGCATTGTGGGTTGCCCTTCAAGTCTGTGAGAGGGAAATTAAGTCTTGCTTTTTCTGAGCTACCTTCAGCTTCCTTTTCTTTCCACTTTTTTCTGGCTTAGGCCTCTCTGGAGTTTAGATGGAAGTTTCCTTATGGGTATTGAGGTATCCTGACCACATCTCCCAAAAGAGAAACCATTAAAAACTAAGATATATGATAGACTTCAGTGGTCTTTCAGGGGAGCTGGGTCAGGAAGACTTCATGCTACCCACAGTAGACTAAATAATGATGTCCCAAAGCAAGTGGATGATGAACCTTCTGGGGTGTTGCTATCTATCTAGACTTGGGCTGACAAATATGATGCCCCAAGATAGGGAGAAGACAGTTGTCTCCTCCCAGAACTCCCTGCTGCTTATATGTGGCTCAGCTGGGGTGGGAGATGAGTGGGATTCTGGTCCTCCTTTGAGAGCCATGTTAAGGGAGACAAAAGAGTTTGTAACTTTCTACTGTATGACTCGGCAGAACTGAAAAATGTGACTTTGGGTGTCCTTTCCTCCCAAAGGTGAGGGAAGGTGGGGTTGCCACTGAGAACACTGGATGATAATTAAGCAGGTGGGCCCTGGATAATGGGGGAGGGGGGCTACCTCCCTGTGGAGGAGGCTTCTTTGAATGGTGCCCAGTGGAGGAAATGAAGCTTCACCTTTTTGCTGTCAAGTTTCTTGGTACGTTGGGGTGGGGGTGAGGACATTTGGAAGGGGAGGTTTGATGAAGTGGCTTCCATTTCAGAGGAGCAAGGGATAAAGAAAAGAAGTTTTGTGTGGCTGGTCATGAGTGATTGCAATTTCCTTAATTCTAATAAAGCAGCTGAAACCCTTCTGCTTTAGTGGCATTCCTGTCGGCATCAGGTGGCATTGGAACAGGAGGTGAGATTGGGCGGGGCTGGGTACCCTCCACTGACGGATACTTCTCCATGACAATGCCAAAGGGCCAGAAGAGCTCCGGCTTTAGTCCCGTGACCACAAGCCTAGGCCAGTTTGGGAGACTTGCTTTGGCTTCTACTCTTCCTTTCAAAGCAGATTTGGCTTTTTCCTCATTCTTTCCCTGCTCTCCAGCCATGGTGGAGCCGCTGCTGTCTCCAAGGGTCATTCACTGTGAGGAGGAGGAGAAAGAGGCCCCAGAATAAGCTCACTCCTGGGAATGTCTGCCAGCAAGAATGAGTTCCCTTGCCTGACCTACCTCTTTGACTACCTAAAGGGGCTCTCCTCTGGAAGGAACTGAAGCCTAAGCCTGGCCAGGCTGGGGAGTGGGCACATGATCAGCTTTCACAGTTTGGGCTTAACAGGTCCTAAGGATCTGGAGGAGGCTGGGGTTTTGTTTTTTTGCAGGAGTAGTGCCTGGCTGCTCTTGGTAAATCCAGTTAGCCTGGCCTCAGGGATGCCCAGACACTGTAAGGTGCTGGAGTCAGCAGGGTTAAAGGGACAGCACAATTGTGACTGCTTTCATTGCCTCCAGTTGTAGCCCCTTAATTTGCACATCACCTACGATGGCCAAGTTCATCACCTCCTGTGGAGGCAGTCTCTCCATTGGCCTTTCCAGGGAAGTTAGGCAGTGTGGTACAGTGGGGGAAACTGAGTCAAGAGAAGAGAAGTGGAGTTTAGCGACTAGTCTAGCTCTGTGAATGCTGATGCAAGTCAAATAACTTTTTTTTTTCCTTTGAAATAGTGAATTTCAAATGAGAGAAGGAAGGTGAAAGCACTTTGTAAATTGCAGAGTGCTGTATGTGTGTGACAACAGATGCCATGATCCATCCCCTATGAGCTAAGTTGTAGACTTGAAAGGGCCTTATTTTAAGGTCATGGAGCCAGGTACTGGGGACTTAAATCTAAGAAACTAGACCTTTTCCTCTGTTTTTGCTTAGAACATAAAGACCTTGAACCTTGGTGCTCAACTTCTAAAGCAGAGCTTCTGAACATTTTTTGTTTACCTGGACAGTGATACTTATGGACCCCTTTCTCAGAATCATGTGTTAAGTGCATCAAAGTATATAGGATTCTAAAGGAGACTGATAATATTGAAACACATATCTCAAAATATTTAGAAAAACAAGCTTATGGACTCCTGAGGAAAGAACCCCAGCTCTAAAGGCTTTTGCCTCATAATTGAGCTTCCAGCTTCAATGGCTGGATTGAATCTCCTTTGATGACTACAAGACTGTATTCTTCCCTAGGAAGTTACATCCCTAAAATTCAGGTGGGGTTCTTGTCATATCAGCCAAACCCTCTTACATTTACCTTTGGTTGAGAATAAAATCATTCCATTTCCCAAGTTCCCAATTTAGGATTCATTCTTATCATTCTTTCCATCTCACATTACATCATTTGAAAGGTGGTGTACAGTATTTCTCACATCCTTCTTGTTCTCTATGCTCGTACTGTCATCATCTTGGCCCTAGATTATTTCAATAGATTCCTAATAAAGGGAACCAGCCTCTCCTTTCTAATCCAGCCAACAATCAGCCATCAAATTGATGTTTATAAAACTCCAGTTATGTTACTTCTCAGTTTAAGAAGCTTACAAAACCTATTACCTCTAGGATAAAATAGAAAATCCTGATTTGGAATTTAGAGCCTTTACAGTCTGGCCTCAGTCTGTCTTTATAGGCTGATTATGGTCTCCTAGTAATTTCCCCTCTCTGCACCTACACAAAATATCACCTTCCTCTTCTGAATAACATTTGCTGTTATATATACCTAAAAAAAGGTAAGCCTTCCCTAGGTTAATTATCCCTATTTTCCAAATGTGAAATGGTCTCCATTAAGTTTTTAAATCTTCCAGGGGTAGGAATGCAATGACAAAGAAGTAGATAGAAATGTTAAACTCTTTATTCTTTATACCATTCATTGTTATGTAATACTGCTTGCCCTTGAGGAATCCACTGAGCTTCAGGGTATCCCCAACTCCTGGCCTCCACTTTCCCTGGGAGAGTGGAACCTACTGTAGATCCATTCCAAAGAAGGGGAAAGGGCATTAGAGACATTGGGATCAAAGTGTTTTGATGCTTTTGGCACTATGGGAGTGCAGAGACCAGGACTTTAGCCCCAAGGACAGTAGGGACAGTTGACCCAAATTTACTCTAGGTCAAAAGATCATGGCCTCAGAGACTTATTTATTCCCCAGGACACAGAAGCACTCTGAGCATGCAGCCAGGCCCAAGCCAGGCTCCCACTCATATCCACAGATCTCCTTGCTTTAGGGGGAATAGCCAAAACATCCCCTTCCTCAAAATCATGCCTCTGGCTCCAAGAAGGAAGGCAGGTTCTGGATTTTAGCTGGTGATGAGGGAAATCAGTCACCTGCCCCTCACTGATTTTTGATCTGAATGTGGACAAAGAGTGTGGCTGGAGAGAGAGAAGCTCCATCCTCAGAGTATAAGTGGATGTGTCGGTACCCTGTGGGAGAAAGCAACAGGTGTCAATCCTGCCCTGTCCCTTCATGTTATCCAGCAGCAAGTGCTGGGAAAAGGAGCAGCCAAGGGAGTCCTGGGCCACAGGATCTACTTCTCACCTGGCCCTCCCCTCCCCAGCCCTCTCCTCACCTTGCTTTAGGCTGCACAAGGGCAGGGTGAATTGGCCCACGAAATCATCAGAGGAAATGGCATCATAATCTTTCACTACAAATCGGACCAAGGCCAGCTCTGGAGCCCGGAGGGTGAACTTGAGCGTCTCCCCCCAGTAAGGGTTAAATCCTGTGAACAGAGAACAGGGCTTCTCAAGCTTCCTCCCACCCTCCCAAAACATACCAGTGTGTGTTAGAACCTGTCCCATCCCTCCATCCAAGGGAGCACAAACCTTCCCTGACCCACCTCCTTCTCCCCCACTTGCTCCCAATCTGATGGTGTGCCCAGTCCCTGAAACTGCTCCCATTTATCCACACACACCGTTGTTGAGTACGTAATTGGTGTTTTTCCGGGCACAGTCCCTAGGTACGCCATAGATCTCCACCCAAACCAGCGGGTCCACAATAGAATTTGGCTTCTCTCTGTTCAACTTGGGCAATTGCTGAGCTGTTAGCACCTGATGGGGGGAAAGGAAAAAGCATAAGGGGGGGAGTGCTCTACAACAGCCCTTTGGATCCTGGAGTTTAGTGCTACTCCCAGCTCCCCCCACTGAAAGCCTTACTAGAAGTCCAGCCCAAACTCTCCTGGCATTAATCAGCTCCCACCAGCCCTATCTCTTTCCACTTCTCCCAAGGCTTCTGCTTTTGTCTCTACTTCATGTTGACTAAGTACACCTGCCTGTACTTGTCTTTACCTCACCTTTTCCTGCTCCTTAGCTTTTGCAGAGATTATCTTTAACCCCTGTACCTTTCTCCTCCCCAGTCTTGCACATTTCCTCTAAAAACCATTCCATTCCTTCCCACACCCAGTTTCACCCCCTCTTCCCTCCTCACTTTCCCAATGAGTGTCTAGAGCTAACTTCTGCTGAAGGAGTCTGCTTCTTTGGCTGAGGGATGCTTTTTTCTGGCCATCATCAACCCCCCAAGGTACTAAGCTCTTTAGGTGGAGCAGCCTCATGTCTTGTGCCAGATGAACAAGGTTTTTTGTGTGTGGTCCTGACCTTGATAATGAGGGTGGTCTGGGGGGGCCCAGGGTGTTCAGGATCAAAGGTTGTGTCTTTTTGACGCAGAAAGTCAGGTTTCAGGACATAACCACATTTTCCATTCACCAGGAAGCGACCGTTATTCAGGTCCATCTCATATCCAGGAGTCTGGAAGTTCAAGGCCACTGTGGGAGAAATGGATTGAGGCAGAGGGAGGGGGGATCCAGATCTGCCTTCACCTTTTTTTGGTCTGTTTTTGGTTTTTTCTTTTCCGTTTGTCCCTGGTCTCTGCCATGTAGCAGGGCTTGCCCAAATACTTGTTTACTGAACTGAATTCAAGGATCCTGCTGGTTGCACAATTTCCTTCCCTGTTGCTACTCAAGCCTCCCACAATTCTGTCCTCTTCCACCCCTTTTCCCAGGGCCCCCCTTCCAACTAGGCTCAAACCTCAGACACCAGCCTGTGACACTATCCATCCCACCCAAAGCACTATATACTGCCCTAAGCTGAGTCAGTGCCAGAAGAGACAGGCAGGCAGGGGGACGCTAGGGAAGAGAAAAAGTCCAGTTAAGGGGAAATGGGCAGTGGGGTGGTCTCAGAAAATATCAAGGCAAGCCTGAGTCCTACCCGCATTAGTCTCCACTCTCCCCAAACCCCCAACACACACCCCCCTTTCATTTCAGTTGTTTGCCTCTCCTGGTATTTGTACAGAGCTCCCCATGCTCTCCTGGAACCCACTTGGGTCCTCCAATTACCAGCTTCCCTAATAAAGCCTTTCCTATTGGCACAATGGTGTCTCCTTCAGCCTTCCCACAGGCTCTGTCTCACTAGTTAGCCTTTGAATGCCTTGTCCATCATTCTCCCTTACCTCCATGTGGCTAAGATGTTCATGTGCCCTCCATCCCCTGTAGCTTACCCAGCTGGCAGCCCCCATTCCACATCTCCTGGGGGTTATAATTGGCAGAGGTCATCTTGAATCCCCATGGATAAACTCTGCATAGGTGGTAAGTGTTACGTCGAACAAAGCTGTTTCCTGAGAAGGTCAGGCATAAAACTCTTAACTCCCCTTCTCTTGCCCACCTGAAACCCTTCCCTCCTTAGAGGGAAACAATGCCTGGACTGGCACTTGACATACAAGGATCCCTTGACCAGACCAGAAACCGGCCTGTTCTAGCCATTCTCAAGCTGGAAAGGATTATCCAGCTACCTAGTACTCCTAGAGATTTCCTCATCCATCATACCCTTTCTTCAAAGCCTGGTCGACCCAGCCCACAGCTCTCTCTTTTGCTTCAGATAACCTTTAATGTTTTGTCTGTTCTGATCCCTTTGGCACAAACTGCTTTAATGTTTTGTTAGCTTGAAGACCGTTAACTCGTCACTTGTAGACTGTCAAGTTCCATGAAGGCAGAGCCTATATCTTAAGTTTCTGTAAGACATGAGCACCTAAGGGTTCCATAAATACTTGGCTTCTGTGTCCCTAGCTTCCTACTCCCACCCTAGCCTTAGCCCCTCCCAGGGGATTCTCTCCCCTGGTCTCCGAAAACCCCTTTCCTAGATCTCCTCCTGAGTCTCTCTAATCAGGGGCCTCCCCATATTCTTTTCCAGCAGTCACCCCCACCCCCACCCTTGGACTCTTACCATCTTCTTTGATGAATTTCCTGGCTTTGAGCTCAGTGAAAGAAGGGACCCAGCAGGGTTGAGGGTTGATTCTAGGCAGTTTCTCAACTTTTAAGGCACAGCAGTAAATAACCAGGTCTGAGAGCTCAGAGGAGATTTGGGAGCTTCTCTTGGTCTGGAAGGTAAAAGCAATCCCAGCCTCAGGCTCAGACCAAGCTCCAGGGCTGAGCCAGCCATTTACTAATCTAAACACCAACCATCTAGAGGCTTTCAGTAGACCCCTGCCTGGACTGTTCTTTCCTTCCCACTATCCCAAGTCAGATGTCCCATGTTAAACAGCAGGAATATTTTCACATATACGGGGAATAGGGGAAAGAAGGGAATCCTGAAGTCAGGATGAAAAGAATAGAGAAAGCCTGACCCCCAAAGAGATGAAAGGAGGAGAAATTATATATGTACAAAAATGTAGTAGCAGAAAAACCTGAAAATTAAAGGATACCTTGTCAAATGGGAACTGGCTAAACAAATTATGGCATAGGAATGTATAAGAATACTATTAAGCTCTTAAGAAACAATGAAAGAGATACCAGCTGTGTGATCCTGGGCAAGTCACTTAACCCTGACTGCTTTGGGGGAAATTTTTTTTAAAGGGGCAGGTAAGTGCACAGGAGTCAGGAGGACCAGAGTTCAAATGCAGTCTCAGACACTTGACCTTATTGTGCGATCTTGAGCAAGTCCCTTAAGCCTGATTTCGTTGTAAAAAAAAAAAAAAGAAGAATGAAAGGGATGGCTTTAAAGAAATCTGAAAAGACTTGCATGAACTGATAGAGTCAAGTAAGCAGAAACAGGAACAATGTATATAGCAACAACGTTAGTTGTTTGTCCTTCATTGTCTCAAAGAGAAGGTGATGTCATGGCTTGCAAGTAACAACAATATTATTAAAATGAACATCTTTGGGATAGCTGGATGGCACAATGGTAGAGAACTATCCCTGAAAGTCAGGAGGACCTGAGTTCAAATTCTGCCTCAGACACTTAATACTTCCCAGCTATGTGACCCTGAGCAAGTCACTTAAGTAACCCCAATTGCCTCAGGAAAAAAAAAGAAGTACAACTTTGAAAGACTTAGGAATTCTGACCAACTGGATTACCAAATGTGATTCACAGAAGAATGGCAAGGAAATGTGCTATCCACCTCTTGACAGAGAGGTGATGAACTCAGACTACTCAAAGGAAACAAATTTTTTTGGACATAGTCAATGTGGAAATTTGTTTTGCTTAGTCAGGCTTATTTTATTACAAGTTTTTTTTCTCCCTTCCTTTTTCTAAAAGAGGGAGGGAAAAGATTTTTGTTAATTAGGAAAAAAAACTTAGAAAAAACTTTTAAATAGATAAAAAATAATTTTATTTAAGAGAATAGGGAAAGAATGGGACAAACTCTTATCTTTTTCTCTCTCCCCTTCCATATTTTCTTCTGAACTCTGAATTCCCATGTAGTAAGATACTCTCAATGTTTCTCTGGATCTCAACCCCCAACTTACCTCTTTATTTCGATTTCCAGCTTCTGTCTCTTCCTCTTCCTCCTCAGATTCCTCAACTTGTTCATCCTGTCCTTCTTCTTCTATATAAGATAAGCCGGATTCTTCCAACTTAAGAGTGGATGATTTGCTTCTCTTTGTGAAAGATTTGACTTTCAGCAACTGAAGTGGTAAAGCCAAAGAAGATAGATTTCAAGGCTCCCTATTTTTCTCTTCCCATATCTAGTTTCCCTCTGCAATCCTCCAAACCAGGATTTCTTAACCCTTTTTGTGCCATTAGACCCCTTTGGCAGTCTGGTGAAGGATATGGGCCCATCCTCAAAATAATATTTTTAAGTGTATAAAATAATACTAGTTATTATTAATATAATTCAATATGAAGTAACATTATGTTATATAATTCAATGCAATTATGTATCATTACTTAATCTAAGATAATTCAATATCATTATAATTATTTGAAAGTGGTTACCATAAATGGATGCCCAAGTTTGTAATCTGTTCTCCTTTTTCCTCTACCTCATATACTCACATATAAAAGTATGTTTTCTAAACATTTATTTGCCTTTGTGGAAGACACTAGATGGCAACTAGGTGGGTCAATGTATAGAATTCTGAGTCTGCAGTTAGGAAAACCTAAGTTCAAATGTGGCTTCAGATACTATCTATGTGATTGAACAAATCATTTAACTTGTGTTACACATACTGATGATACTACTACAAATGATACTAATTATATTGAAATAGTTACCAAAAAAAATTCATGTACCCCAGGTTAAGAATACTCCCTGCTCCAAACCCAATTCTGCCATGGCTTAAGGTAACATCTTTTGCTAAGCCCTTGTGTGGAGATTGTCTTTGGGAACTTTGAAAATGATCTGTCTGTCCCTTGGTTATTCTGGAGTTGCGAGGTCATGAGAACACTGTTTTGTGCTTTCTGTTTTTATGGGGGAGGGAGGAAGAAAAAGGGGATGAGGGGTGGGTTGTTAGGACTTATGTAGCAAATAGCTACAAATTTAAGTGGAACTTTCAAGGCTGATCTCCCCCACCCCCAACCATGTTATCAGAAGGCTGGCTGAAATTAAACCAATGAATTCCCAATGAGTTCAATTCAGCATATATGAGTGGACATTCCAGCCCTGCTTGGAATGATTCTAAGATATCTCTTTTTGGAACTGGACCATAATGGGCTTCAGACCTAGAAAAGATCTTAGACCTAGTTAGGTCTAGATAGAATAAGTTAGAAAGGACAACCAGGCAAGAAGTACAAGTTTTCTTCAAGAGATACTTTGAATAACTGAATTTTATCTGACTTAGTATATTCTCTGTTTCCTCCCATTTTGTTATTGAGTTCATGACCTCATGAACCATACTGTCTCTGGGATTTTCTTGGCACTTTATTGAAGTAGTTTGCCATTTCCTTCTTCAACGGGCCACATTTGAACTTAGGTCTTCCAGCATCCTATCTACTGAGACATCTAGTGGCCTGTTTTCTTCCATAAAGGCAAATAAACTTTTAGAAAACACATTTTTGTGTGTATTTTGGGATAGAAACAAAGGGAGAACAGATTCCAGACTTGGACATCCATTTATGGTGGCCACAGTAAAGGAAGGAGATTATTATGGAACTCCAGATCTCTAAAACAAGTGAGCTCAGGAAGCTGGAAGAAGGTTTAGTGACCAGTGAAAGCATACAAAGCAATGAAAGTTGAACAATTTGAGTCCCCAACAGTTAAATTTCCCACAATTTGATGTAAGCAGAAAAAGAGTCCAGAATCATTAAAGTGTTGAATAAAATGATGAAGGCCTAAACCCCAGGGCTGGATTTTCCACAACCCATCCCTTCTCCCCAAGGATAACCCCCACCCAGATCTTGAATACCATCCTCATCCCCCCCAAAAAACTCTTATCTTCTTCCTTCTCCCCACTTGATGAGAAAGACCCAAACTAACTCTTCCTTCTGTTGCTTCCTCGAAGTCCTTTCAATAAAATCTCAGCTGACCTCAATAGCTGTGGGGACCAAAGGAGATTTTTTTCCCCAAAAAACATCGTAAGAATATAAAAGGAGAAAAGGGTCCCTTTCATTTTTTTCTGGGCCCATTCCCTCATCTGTAAAATGAAATCCTTTCAAGCTCAAAATCTCTGGTCTAAAGATTCTTTCTTCCTCCTGTGGGTCCCACTCTACCTATGTAATCCTTTTTATAGAATAAAAATCTCCTCTAGCTCAGCAATCTCCTGAATTGGTTTTGGTGGAAGCTGGGCTGGGGATGGGAGGAGAAATGAGAGAAATGTTAGAACATTCAAACACCATCAAGCGGCAGCTAAGTGGTGCCATTAAGTGCTGGATCTGCATTTAAAAAGAACTGAGTTCAAATTCAGACTCAAATGTTTGCAGCTGTGTGAGTTTAGGTAAGCCATTTAACCCCTCCCTGTCTGCTTCAGATGAACAGTTTCCTCGTCCATAAAGCAGGGATAGAAATAGCACCTATTCCCAGATTTGCTATAAAGATCAAAGGAGGTAATATTTGAAAAGTACTTTGCAAATCTTAAAAGCATTATGTAAATGCTAGCTATCATTGAGAATAAATTTTGAATTACAGAATATAATCCAATAAACTCAATTTAGAGCATTCAATTGAGAAAATCCCAAATCTGCATGAGGGTATTCTGAGGTGGAAGAGGCTCCATGGGCTGGACATTATGGTACTCCAGACCTTTGGTCATGGTTTGAAAACTTAAATACCACTGAACCAAGGGACATGTTGTTTTCTTCTAGATTAAGGGTTCTTAAACCTGAAATGCATAAATTTAAAAACTGGGTTATTTTTATAAGTGTATTTCAATAAAATTGGCTTCCTTTGTAAGCCTATTAATAAATGTTCTTAAAAACATAATTCGGAGAAAAGGTGTATAGGCTTTACCAGATTGCCCAAGGGGTCCACAATACAAAAAAGGTTAAGAATCCCGGGAAGAGAGCAGCTAGGTGGCGCAGTGGATAGATCACAAGCCCTGAAGTCAGGAGGACCTGAGCTCAAATCTAGCCTCAGACACTTAACACTCCCTGGTTGTGTGCCCCTGGGCAAGTCACTTAATCCCAATTGCCTCAGGAAAAAAAATGCCAGGGAGGTAGCCAGGATTAAAGGGGGAAAAAATAACCAACAAAAACAGTCTATAAGGAAGCAAAGAAAACGTGGACATTCATTAATATAATCTTCTCTACTATTATATATCCTTTCTTGAACTGGTAATTTATTGCTATATATTTTGATTCCTCCTTGATGTTCTTCTGGGCACATGACAATGTTCTCTTCTGTTCTGTTTTATTTTCTTTTTTTGTTTTTGTTTTTTCTACTTTTAAAAATACATTTCTTAAAAGAATCACTAAGTTATGATTTCATATGTGTAATTGATGTATCACTTTGCCTTTTCAATATGAGAAGGAAGAAGATAATTTGGAATTCAATTTTTAAAATAATAATCCCTATTAATGTAGTTATAATAACTCCAGTCATCTTTCAGTTGTGTTCTATTCTTCATGACCCCATTTAGGATTTTCTTGGCAAAGATACTGGAATGGTTTACCATTTCCTTTTCTAGCTCATTTTACAGATGAGGAAACAGAACTAAATAGGGTTAAATAACTTGCTCAGGGTCAGAGGGCTGATAATTGTCTGAAGCCAAATTTGAACTGGGGAAGATGAGTCTTCCTGACTTTGGAGCTGGCACCCTAATCACTGCACCACCCAACTGTCCAATAGCTATTGTTTATGAACTTATGTGTTCCCTGTTGCTCCATTAATAAACCATAAAAGATCCACTCTTAGATGGGATAAAAGGGGAGGAGGGAACAGACTTGGGGAGACAGTTATGGTGGCAACAGATAATTAGAGCAGAACAGAAAGCCTTTGAACACTGAGAGAGAGTCAAGCCAGGACTGGGAAGCCCCCAGAAGCTGGTTCTGTGATCAGTAAAGAATTAGTACAAAACAAAAGACAGAGACCCTGGAACCAGGGAGTCTTAGATTTGGAGTTGGAAGGGACCTTAAAGGCCACTGAGTTCATCCTCTTCATTGTAAGGACAAAGAAATCAAGGCTGAGGGAGGTTAATCAATTTACTTATTCTGGTTCATATAGTTGGGAAATATCTAAGAAAGGATTTCAGAATTTCAGATTCCAAGCATAGTGTTCCAAGCAGTGTTCACTTAGCTGCCCAGGCAAAGGCCTCCTGGACCTGTTCCAAAAAGGCCCTAGAACCCTCAGGAAGCTGAGGGAAACTGTAATTGTGAGCTCAATCATTCATAGTTCCTTGACAAAGTGGATAGAGAATTCAGCCTGGACTCAGAACTGGAGTTACAGGTACTTTCTAGCTGAGCAAGATTTTTTAACCACTGACTCAGTTTCCCCACCTGTAAAATGGGGATAATAACAGCATCTAGCTCCCAGGATTGTTGCAAGAATCAAATGAGATATTTGTACAATGCCCAGCATATAGTAGGTGCTTAACAAATGCTTGTTCCCTTCCCTTTCTCCCCAAGGCCTTTTGACCTTGAGGGTACCCCCAAACCTTAAGTTCACTTTCTTTGTCCTCATCAGGCAGATCAGACTGAAATTCTTTTTTCTGATGAACATTTTGTTTCTTGGCTTTCACTAAAATCTTGCCTTTCAGCTGCTGTGGAGTCAAGAGAAAAGTGTCAGTCCTTCCTCCCTTCTCTGTCCCTTCTCTTACCTAGCTCCCCCAATACAGTCAAACTCCCTACAGTCTCCCAATTCTCATCACCCCATTGTTCAGGGAACACTTCTCCTTCAGCCAAGATCTTTCTCCCCTCTTAGAATACCCAGTTTTTATTATGTCTACCCTATTAGAATCTCCCAAGCACAGAGCTGAAGGAGGGGGGTACCCTCACATGGGGAGCAGACTCCCCACCTCCCTCTTCCCCATCCCCATTCTCCAAGCCATTCCTGTGGGGGCCTCACCTCTGGAGAGGGCAGCTCCTTGGGAATTTTCCCATCCAGAGTTTCAGTCACCAGCATGTTCCCCAGGATGGTCCGTAGGTAGTGGGCCATAGTGGACTGCTGCTCCATCCCGCAGTGATTTTCCAGGGACAAGATGACAGGGTAGGGAGATTGCTGGTGGAGGGGAGCAGGTAGATGCCCAGGATCAGGGCTCTGTTCCAGCCTCAGGCTGAGTCCTATCCCTCTCAGGACAAGGAGCATAGGGGAAATGAATGGCGGTCAGAAACTACTTACTACCTATGGAACCTCTTGAAAGCCTGTTTCTGATTTGTAAAAACAGGAGGATTGAACTAGATAGTTCTGAGTTTCCTTCTAACTCTGTAACTAGATTATTTGGCATTCAAGGCTCTTCTTAACACACCAGTCCCATTATTGAACTCTAGTACAGATAAAACTGCTGGAAGACCTGAGTTTGAATCCTGCTTCAAAAATTTACTAGCTCTGTGACTCTGGGCGTTAGCTAGCCCCTGTCTGCCTCAGTTTCCCCATCTGTAAAGAAGGAATTGAACTTGTTGTCCTCTAAGGACCACTCTAAATCTGTGAACTGTATCGGCCTACTTACTATTCCTCATACATGAGACTAATCTCTGGTTTCTACATCTCTCCTCCACACCTAAAATGCCCCGGTCCTCATCTCTTAGGAGCCCTGGCTTCCTTCAAGATTTAGCCTAAGTTCTGCTCTTCTGTTTGAAGCCTTTCCTGGTCATATACTATCCCTCAAATACTAGTACCTTCCCCTCTAAAGTTATCTTGTATCTACTTTGTAGGTAGCTATTATATGTACATATTGTCTCTCCCATTGGAATGTAAGCTCTTTGAGGGTTTTCTTTCTTTCTTTCTTTTTTCCTTTCTTCTTCCTTCCTTTCTTTTCTTTACTATTTGCTATACTAATTTAATATGTACTAACGTATTATTTACTATTTCTTTGTATCCTCAGCATTTAGCACAATGCCTGGTATATAGTAGGTGCTTAATAAATGATGACGGATTGATCCTAATCCTATGAATTAAATAGCAGGATCCTTTGAATTCTGCTCCAACCCATTTTGGGGTCATGAGATAGGCTTTGGGTTGTTCCAATACCGGTCATGGCATGGATGGAGTTGAGGGGAGGTGTCTCCTCGGCGGGTGGAAGTCTTGGGGAAGGATAGGTGAGGTAGAAGGAAGTGGGCTGAGGCGCCCGAGGCAGAGAGAGGAGGCGGGGCAGTTGAAGTCCTGGGGGAAGGTTGAGGGATAGGAAGGATCAGGATGGGCACGAAGGGGTGAGACGGGGCAGAGCAGGGCTCACCGAGAAGGCATGGTCCCGCACGACGTGGATGACATCCCGAAAGAGGATTTTGGAGGTGAGCGTGTGCCCGTGATAAATGACCGGTTCTCCATCGGGCCCGTCCCAACAGTCCAGCTCCACACACCGGCAGCCCTGAGCAAACGCCCTGAGGGGCGGGGCCGTGGGAGGAGAGAGGACCCAGAAGGGATCTGAGAGACTCTCCAGAACGACCCTCTCATTCTTTAGATTAAGAAATGGGGGCTCCGAGAGGCGGAACAGCTTGCCCAGAGTCACTCAGCTCCTTTGTGGCCAAATCTAGCTTTCCTTCCACCTCCCACAAAGGAGGCTTGAGGCAGGGTCCCAGAGGGCGTGCAAGAGGAGCCGGAGGGAGAAGGAGCCCGTGTTTCTGCCACTAAGCGGCTCGGCCACCCTCGCACTCAGCTCCCCACGCTCCCAAGGCCGAGACACAGACCCCTCAGGGAGCCCCTTCGTCCTACCTGACGTAGGCCTCTGTGCTGCTGGCGCCGCCGATCTGGGACTGGGTCAGGTAGGTGTTGTGCGAGGAGGAGATAAAGTAATGAGAGAGGGGTTGGCTCATGTCTTGGTACACGCCTTGGTGGGTGGGGTCCAAGATGGCGCCCTCAGGTGACAGTAGGTACATCATGAAGCCATCCAGCATCATAAGGTCATGCTGTTTAGCTACAGGAAGGAGGAGGGGTCAGCTCTGGGTAAGAGGGAGTGGGACACCCCCAGGGCCCTGCCACCAGCCTCCTCCGCATCCCCCACCCGCCTTTAGCCCTTTCTCTCCTCATCCCCAATCGGCCCCTTCCTTTCTTCAGCCAGCTCTTCCTTCCCGGCCCGCCAGCCCGGCAGTCCTCTCCCCCATACCTTTCTCATTAAGCTCATAGGTATGGATCAGGTGCTGAGCGTGGGCCATCGTGGCTCCCTCCTCTCCCTGGTCGTGGAGGAACTCCAGAAGCTCAGCGGCGCTCAGGACTCGGTCTTCCCCAGAATAGCGGCAAAAGATTTGCTCCAGCTCAGGCCGCTT
Source organism: Sminthopsis crassicaudata (assembly GCF_048593235.1). Lineage (NCBI taxonomy): Eukaryota > Metazoa > Chordata > Mammalia > Dasyuromorphia > Dasyuridae > Sminthopsis > Sminthopsis crassicaudata. The sequence goes on along the minus strand of NC_133620.1, from coordinate 343,541,664 downwards.
CAGTAGCCGTCTGAGGAACTCCTCGATTTCGGCGCCTTCGAGCCGCGCATTCTGAGAGCTGTCACACTCCTGGGGACACCGAGACAACTTACAGGAGGGGCCGAGGCTCCCCATCCCACTCCCCTCTCACCAGATGCCTTATCGAGTCCATAAACCACTCATAATATTTGTAGCCAGCTTTGTAAAGCAGCAGCTCCTATTTCCTTTATCCACATCAGAACGGAAGGCATGAACTGTCCCCATTTTGCAGATAAGGAAAACTAAGGCCCAGAGTGATAAAAAGCAAATTGACCCAAAATTCACAGCTAATAAGCATCAGAGCTGACCCTTGAACCTGTCTGGGACAGGTGGTGTTGTACAGCAACAAGATTATGGGACGATCAACTGTGATGGTCTTGGCTCTTTCAGTTCCAATAGACCCAGAGAGAGGACTCTAGGGACTGACGGTGGATCACAATATAGTATTTTTTGTTATGTTTGCTTATTTTTTCCCCCTTTTGATCTAGTTTTTCTTGTGCAGCATGATAATTGTGGAAATATGTTTAGAAGAATTGCACATGTTTAACCTACACTAGATTACTTGCTGTCTAGAAGCAGGAAGGGAGAGAGAAAAATTTGGAACAAAAGTGATGTTGAAAACTATCTGTGGATATATTTTAAAATAAAAACCGATTATATATATATATTTTTAAAGGTGGTGATGTAGAGGAAAAAACACAAACACTGTCCTTATAGCCAGTAGAAATTCTTGTCAGGCTACTTGAGACTTGAGATCTTTGAGACTCGGTTTCCTGGTTTATAAAAGGAAGGTGAATAGTACCAGATGACTCTGAGGTCCCCTCCCATCTCTTACAAGTTATGACCTCATGATTATCATTGTTACTGCTCCTAATATTTGTTATAGACAATGTCTTTTCACAAGAGCAGCATATCCTTTTCTGTCAACTATTTCATTTTATATCCTTCCGGAATTATTGTCCCATTTGACAGATGAGAACAATCAGACCCAGAGAAGTGACTTGTGCCACATAAAAATAGCTAGTTGTGGCTGTTTTTTTCCATAGCATTTCAAAAATCTGCAAATTGCTTAGAAAAGTGACCAAAATGTTTTAGTGCCATTTTTAGCTTTAATAGCTTAAAACAGTACTACAATTTTTGAGTTCCCTTGTTTTTATCCCACTTGATCTTCATAATAACCTTGAGAGGAAGATGCCATGATTATTATCTCCATCTTATAGGTGAGTAAACTGAGTTATAGAGAAGTTGAAATGACCTCCTCCAATGTCACACTGCTAGTAAACATGGGAGGTTTGGGATGGGGTGAGGGTGGGGGGTCATTCTTGGGTACTCAGCTTTAGTCTTTGGGCCTCCTGGCTACCTCATTTGCCTTCCATGGCAATAGAATGGTAGAACTGGGAGGAATAGAATCCACTTTCCTGAAGTCTTAGTCTAACTCTCTTCTCCATGTACTGTGCTATTGCCCACAAAAGCAAGATGAGGGAAATGTGGACAGGAATGGGCAGCTAGGTGATACAGTGGGTAGAGCACCAGGCCTAGAAAGAGGAAGACCTGAGTTCAAATACAACCTCAGACACTTACTAGCTGTGTTATCCTGGACAAGTCACTTCACCCTATTTCCCCCATTTTCCTCATCTGTACAATGATCAGGTGAAGGAAATGGCAAACTACTCCAATATCTTTGCCAAACCTCCCCCCCAAAAAAAAAACCCCAACCCAAATTGGGTTGCAAACAGTCAGACATGACTGAAAACCAACTCAACTTAGCAACAGTAATAATAATAAGGATTACTAATAAGGATAATTAAAGGGTTGTTGTGAAGTTCAAATGAGATATTTATAAAGCACCTTAAAGCAATATATAAATGTTATAGATAAGCTTATATATATATATATATATATATACACTATAAATATTATCACTGAGAGGCAACTGGGCTAGAATCAGGAAGATCAGAGTTCAAATTTGATCTCAAACACTTACCACCTATATGAACTTGGACAAGTCACCTAAACTCTGCCTCCTCAAATAGTACCTGCTTCCCTGGATTGTCGGGAAGATAAAATGAGAAAAAATATTTGCAAAGACCTTTGTAAGCCTTAAAAACTGCTCCATATTTTATAGCTATCATTATTATTATTAATTTATTATTGATTATTCATCTGTATGAAGAAATTGAGGTTTAACGGCTTACCCATGATCACAGGGGCAGAGGGAAAAGGGATTTGTAATGCAGATTTTTTGTCTTCATGTCCTGAATGTATCCACCCCACCAGAATTTTTAATTATGTCAAGGCCCCTTTTAGTAAGCTGGTAAGCCAAGGGACCACCTCTTCTCACAAATGGATAAAATAAAATCCAATGTATTACAAAGGATACCAATTATATTGAAATTTTGTATTTAAACAAGTTCATAGCTAGGTATAGCTAGGTGGCCCAATGGATAGAATCACCAGGTTTAAAGTCAACAGGACCTGAATTCAAATCCAGTCTCAGATATGTCCTAGCTGTGTGACTCTGGGCAAATGTCTTAAACCCAGTTGCCTCAAAACAAACAAATAAAAAGCAAGTCAATTAAACCCTCAAGTTAAATGTTCCTCTGTTATAGCATGAGTTCACAGGCCCACATATTATGATATGATGTGTGTTGTATTCTATAAGAGTTCAAATGGAAAGAGTCTACTGTGTGTTCACACAAGCAATACAGGTATGGTATTTGTGGTATGGATCAATGTCATGCCCACACATGATCCCCTATGCTATGCTGAGTTTAGCTCTGAAGATTATCTGGGTTGGACTCTTCCCTCCTTCCCCACTTCCATCCCTCAGGTCCCTTATCCTCTTTGGATTAGAGATCTAGGAGAAGGGAAGCTGGGGAGGAAGAAGGAATCCAAGTTTAGAATTTATGATCCCAGAGGCATGAAAAAGGAAGCATGTTGCCCACCTCCTGAGAGGTGATGCTACAGAATAAGACATATTTCTTTCTGGACATGATTAATGCAGGAATTTGTTTTGCTGGATGATGTAGATTTTTTTTACAAGGATGATTTTTTTTTATTTTATTTTTCATGGGGAATAGAAGGTGGTAAGGGGGTGAAAATAGATTTTTATTTATTCAGAAAATTAATTTTTAATTAATTAAAATTAATTTTAATTAATTTTTGCTCCTATTGAAGATGGTAGGAAGAAAAATAGATTTTTATTTTGTTTTGCTGGATGCTATAGATTTTTTACAAGGGTGTTTTTTTATTTTGTTTTTCATGGGAAATAGAAAGTGGTAAGGGGGTGAAAATAGATTTTTATTCATTTAGAAAATTAATTTTTTTCAATGTAGGCGCATTAAAAGCAAAAAAAAACCAAAACCCCATACTTTGAGTGTCTTGATCTGGAGACCTTCCTCTGCTTTCTTGTAGGATAAAGTGCCAGGACCTTTAAATTCCCCTTATGTCCCCACCCTGGCCTGACTTAACCTGACAGCTAAGGTAATGAGTCCCAGATGTTGCTAACTTTCGAGAGTGGAACCGGCTCTCTCAATAACAACAGTTGAGTTCAAGGGGCTTGGGAGAGAGATAGTAGGAATGAGTCAGCCAATTCTCCAGTCAAAGGAATAGAGGTGGATACATTGCTTGACTAGGATGCAGAAGTACTGAGTTCTAGTACCAGTTCTGCCACTTCTATCCTGACCAAGTGCCTCAATTTCCCCTTCTGTAATATGAGGGAGGTTAGAAGCCAAGGTCCTTTCCATTTTTGAATATCATTTTATTTTATTGAGTTAATCAAGGAAGTGGGTAGGGACAATTCTGAGTGAGCTGTTCTCTTGCATCAGGGACTCTCTGCCTAAAATCACAGACTGAGGAGCAGCTAGATGACATAATGGATAGTTAGGAGTCACGAGTTCAAATATGAACTCAGAAATGTATTAACTGTTTGACACTGGACAAATCTTTTAACCCAAGTGTTTCAGAAAACAAACCAACCCATTGACAGATAAAGGTGAGGGAAAGGGTGAAAGAAAAGGCCTCAGGGAGGAACCCTAAGGGATGGGTTCACATGCCTAAACATCGCTGATCTTAAGGGTTGGGCTTGCTTAATTTTTGAATGGGAGAAAAAAAAAATCTAAATCTGTCTGCATTTGAATCCTGCCTCTGCTATGTATTAACTTTGTGACATTGGACAAGCCACTTGATAGTTATGTGCCTCAGTTTCCTCATCTGTAAAATGAGGTGATTGGACTAAATGTCCTCTAAGGTCCCTTCTTGCTCTTAAATTTATGAGCCTATGATCCTATGATGGGAGTAGGTGGTCTGAGTGCTGACAGGCTGGGGATAGCAGGGCTGGGTTTAAGGACTGAGGAATTCCAGTAGGATCAGTTTAGAGAATGGGAGCTAAGAAATAAAGTCATATACATGAACTGATGCTAAGTGAAATGAGCAGAACCAGGAGATCATTATACACTTCAACACGATATTGTATGAAGATGTATTCTGATGGAAGTGGATATCTTCAACATAGAGAAGATCTAATTCAGTTCCAGTTGATCAATGATGGACAGAATCAGCTACACCCAGAGAAGGAACACTGGGAATTGAATGTAAACTGTTAGCACTACTGTTTTTCAACCAGGTTACTTATACCTTCTGAATCCAATTCTTCCTGTGCAACAAGAAATTCGGTTTTGCACACATATATTGTATCTAGGATATACTATAACACATGTAACGTATATGGGATTGCCTGTCATCTAGGGGAGGGGGTGGAGGGAAGGAGGAGAAAATTCGGAACAGAAGTGAGTGCAAGAGATAATGTTGTAAAATTATAATTACAAAATTAATTTAAAAAAAAGAAATAAAGTCACAAAAAAGAGGGGCCCAGAGAATGAAGAAGAAAAAAGAGGGAGGGTTCCAGAAAAAAAGGATGAAGAAGAAAAGCAAAATGATGTCAGACTCGGAAACAGGGTAGAGGCTGAATGAGAAAGGGGTACCTTGAATAGTTGTTGGGCGTACATGTCATCCATGGTCACATTCACCATCTGGAGCAGGTTTTTTATTTCTTTAAAACTCATCTTGCTGTCATGGTCTGAATCTGCCTGGTGTAGGTAGCCATGGATCCAAGTAAGAAGGTTCAGGAAGCCACATGCTGAAGGGGACCTGTACCTCTCCCCCTGCCACCTTCTAATCCATTCTCCCTCCACCTGCCTGACCTGTTCTTCTGGAATCTAAATACATCTTGGGTGGGACCAGAAGCCCTCTCTGGGACTTTGTCACCCTCATCAATGGGGGCTTCCTCTTTCTCGAACTAGCAGACGCCTTGTCCGACTCCAGTCTGTGTACCTTTGCCCAGGCTGAATCTTTGTGCCTGAAATATTCTCCTTCCTCAGCTCTGTCCCATAGAGTCCCCAGTTTCCTTGGAACTTAAGCTCAGGTATCACTCCAAAGGAGGCATTTCCTGATTCCATCTCTCCCCACCTCAGCTGCTCCCCCAAATTATCCTGAGCTAATTTTGCATACATTGTGTTTATACTCAAATATCCACCCGCCATCCCAGCCAACAGAATGGAAGTTAGTTGAGAGCAGAGTGTTCTATGGCCGTGATTGAAGCACTTCAGTAAATGATTGACAGACTGATTGGCAGGTTGACTGTGCAGAGACTTCCCCGAGGACAGAGACCCAGTCTACCTCTAAGAGACTAAGAGTTTCTGGGATATCGCCACAGAGCCTCCTGCATCACAGTGAAGGCAGCCGCTCTAACAGCTATCAGACCGGCCCTCACACTCTCACCCCTTCCTTTCTTCCTTATATTTGACTCCGTTCTCCCTCCTCCACGAGAGAGCTTCCAGACCACCGATTTGCAGTTTTTCCTCGATTTGCAGTTTTTCCTCTTGGGCACTCCAGTTCCCGACTCCTTCTCCGCCCCCACCCCACCCCTTTTCACTCTTTCATCCAAGCCTTTAATGCTCTCCTTTCTCTTCCCCTCGGAGTCTTCCCGGGGTCTCCCAGCAGATGCAATTCAAATCTTACCTCATCCTTTTCCCCTCACACTTCCCCCTCCCAATCCCTACCTCCTGCCTCTCTTCCGAAGGAGGGCATCTTTCGGGGATGACCTTCAACCTTCTTATTCTATGTAGTGTATGTTCATAGTTGTTCGTATGTTGGCTCCTTCATTAGAATGTAAGCTTCTTGAGGGCAGGGAATCTATTTTTTGAGGTTGTTGTTTATTTTGGGGGGGGGGAGTTGCCTTTCTTTGTATCCCCAGGGCACAAGCACTAGATTTGTTGGCTGACTCCCTAAGAGAAGGAACTATCTCCTGGCTTTGCACAAAGCCAGGCACACAATAGTGCTTCAATAAAAGCTGATGACCATTGGACTGCCTCGGCTAAAGCGTTTTCCTCACAGTGAATCCCCACACACGGACGGGAAAGCTCTGGCCACAGCCTGGGTCCGGAGGCCGGGGTAGGGGACCCAAAGGCCTGCTAGGTCTCAGGGAGCCCAGACTCCTGAAAAGGATATTGGTCAAGCTTTTCCCTCTGGCTCATGGCGTCCAGACGCGCCCGGAGCTTGGCCAGGCCTCGCACCCAGCGCTGCGCCTCCTCCTCGGTGACCGCCGCTAGATCCAGATTCTTGCGCCGGCCCTTAAACGTGATAGTGAGGCAGCAGCCGGAGGGGAAGGCGCCCCCATAGCGTCGCAGCCCCTCGGACTGATGGCCCTGGCGGACGGCCTCAATGTTCTGCAAGGAGACTGCGCAGGGGTGGGGGGCAAAGTGGAGATGGGAGAGGAGGGGGAAAGGTGTCGACTTTAAATGGACCTGGAGGGGACTTGGAAATTTGAGAGCCCACCTCACCCCCATCACACCCCCACCACATTAGGAGGACCTAGAGCCCAGAGCTGGGACTTTAATCTGGGTCTATTGAGTTCCCAGTCCCTGCCTCTACAACCTGGAGAAAAGAAACAGTCGCTGGAGGAGGTGGGGGGAGGGCACAAGGGCTAGGCTGAGCGCCCCCGGCAGCCCCAAACTAAGGGGTGGGGGCTCAGGAGAAACACTCGCTGGGAGGGAGGGAGGGAGGAGAGGGCGATAACTGAAGGCTTGGCTCACGCACAGATGTGATGAGATTTAGGATGTCGGAAGCGCCGCTGGAACCACACAGTCATACAGTCCTCCTGCAGCCGGTAGAAGCGGACTTTTTGCCACTTGAGCGACCTGATCTTGCAGAACTGTGAACCCTTCAGCATAGCCAGCACATCTTCATCTTCGTTCAGGTCTGAAAGAAGGAGAATAATTTGTTGTCAAGTCGATTCAGTCGTGTCCGACACCGACCCCATATTTGGCAAAGATACTAGAGGGGTTTGCCTTTTCCTTCTCCAGCTCATTTTAAAGATGAGAAAATTGAGGCAAACAGGATCAAGTAAATTGCTCAGGATCACACAATTAGTAAGTGTCTGAGGCTGCTTTTGAACTCAGGTCTTGAGTCCAGAGCCAGGGCTACTCTACCATCTAGCTGTTCCTCAATCTGTGCTTTTAGGAAAAGGACTCTTGTTAAAGCACAACCTACTCAGAGAACTGTCTCTATTCTCTTGCTGATTAGCTCAATAATATGATACCCAAGAATGAAAGGACTTTAGAGTCCAACCTCCCTCACATTATCTACTGCACCAGCTAGTTGTCCAAAGAACAGTCAGGGAAGCCATTACTGCAAGACCTGACAAAATGCCCCCATCCCTGATATAGAGACCCACATCCACTGGTACTGAGCCCTCTATTGCTGTCACTGGGCCCCCATCTTCACTAAGCTCTCCCATCTCTGCTACTGAATTATTCCTGTTCTGGAGAGAACACTGTGAACTTGTAGCTGTAGGAATCAGATTCACAGCTCCTAAGACTGTTTGACTCAGTTTCCTTATCTGTAAAAAATGATGGGGTTGGATGATGGTCTTCATCTCTGAGTACTTTCCTTCTCAGCATTGAACCATTATACCAGATACTTTTTGTATCCCCCTCTACATATACCCAACACACACACACACACAGAACCCCTGCTACTCAGGATTGTAGTTGGAGCAGTGGACAGAAGATTGTTCCCCCCTTATTTATATCTAAAAATATTTTCAACTTGAAGGGCAGGTTATCTGCTCTTACTCCAGCCTATTTAATGTTTATCTCTTTGGGAGGACCAGAAACTGAGCAACATCCAGAGACCTACATCTATGTCTCCAACTGAACTCTCATCCTTGACCCCTTTGAGTCCAGCCCTCAACAGTTTATAGGGTGAAGACCTCTCATGCCTTCCACTAAATTTTTGGCACACTCTGGGCATCATAGAAATAGCTCCCAATAGCCTTTCTCCTAGCTCAAAATTCTGATAATCAGAAAATTCTTCCTATCTAACCTAAATTTCTCCTGCTGCAACCTAAGCCCCACTCCTTCATTCCCTGCTGCCTTGCTCAATTGGTGGGGAGGGAGGCACACAAATGACAGCTCAGACTTTCAGGGCTCCAGGTAAGTAGGTTAGAGCAGCAGGCTGGCAGCCATGGATTCCTGGGCACAGGTCCAGCAGAGCTGCTACCCTGGTGGGAAAGATTGGGTGGAGCTGATCTCTGGATGACCTACTCTGTTTTTGGAGATAACTGATAGCTGGCCTCCCACTTACCCTGGGCCTCTCCCTTCCCTAGTTCTTTCTTTAACTCTTGAGATTCTCTAACACCAGTCCTCTTATATTCTACTCCCTGATCCAGACCACAAGCCCTGTCTTCATCCAGATCCCAGGTTCAAAGAGACTGCACAAAGGAATGGGGAAGATTGCACTGTTTCTCCTCCTCAGTGCCCACATTTACTCTTGCTCCCACATGACCCCTTTCCACTTCTGCTCTTGGGACATTAATGAGGATGGACATCTTCTTTCAAATAGATGAGTCCCCCCACATCGGAGAAACAACATATGTACTAGCTCTTGTGGGGTCAGAGAGGAGTGACCAATGCCTATGTTCTTAACCAGGAAGCAAGCGGCCCCATTCCCTGATTCTTGGAGTCTCAGACATTTCCCCTCATGGAGTAAACATCTCCTTGATACTTTCTTTTGAGGGGTAGTGGCTTGAGGAAAAGGAGGGAGGGGGGATCAAAGAGGTGCCCCACTACAAATTCATAAGTCTTGGGAACTCATGGAGGTAGTTTCTCTACTGAAATACAACCATGGTCATCGGTGTTACTTATCATCAGACTGAGATACAGAAGATCTTTTATTATTGACTTATTTTATTGCAGGAGGCTCCGGGGTTAGTAACTTTCCCAGAGTCACACATCCACTAAGTATCTGAGGCCAGGTTAAACTCAGGTCCTCTGGACTCCAGGGGCAGTGCTTTTTACCCACTCTACTACCCAGCTGCCTTCAGAAGCCACTTTGGGAAAACTACCCAGCCCAGGACTACAGATTTAGAGCAAGCCCAATTAGTCCAAACCCCTCGTTCTACCGACAAAGAAACTCAGGCAACTAGGAGTCTAAATGCCTTGCCCGAGATCTCAGGGGTAACAGACGTCAGAGGTGGCACTGGAACCAAGCTCCTCAGCTCAGTTTCCTCCTCTGTCAAATGTACAGTGCAGGGAAGTAGGCAGTACAATTACTATGATAATTGTGGTAGTGCTACCTACCTCACTGAGCTACTGTGCGTCTCAGAGGTTGATGGATGGCAAACACTTGGTGAACAATACTTTTTCCCTCTTAAATGTGAGTTATTATTATTATTTTGGCACTAGATTGAGTTCTTCGACCCCACTCCCACTTCTCTGGCAAAAAGAGAACTGGGGGATGGACGAACTTTTGTTTCTATGACAACCAACAACCAATCCTGCCTCAGAGATACAGCTGCCGATCCCAGCCCCCTCCTTTTCTCCCATTTCCCTGCCCCCACAGTTTGGAAGCAAATGACTAAGACCGGAAATGGAGGTGAATCACTCACTCCCCAGAGGCAGATTTACCCAAACTCTTTCTGCAAACAGGCAAAAATTCCGTGGTGCAGCCCCAAACCCAGACTGCAGTCTCTACTGTCACTAAGCACTCACAGACACACATAGCCCTGACCAGAGTCTTCTGGGGTCACGGAAGCCTCCTGCTCTCCCTCAGGGCCAGCTCTGGACAGCAGAGGGACCAACTGGGGGAAGGGCGCGTGATTCATACACATCTGTCCCAGATGTTCCTCATCACCCTCTGCCCTCCCCAGCACACACACACCTGCCTCCGGGCCTTGGCCGGGGCGCCACCCAGTTCTCTAACAAAGGGGCAAAGCGGAACAAGGCAGCTGACAGAATGAAAAGTCCGGTTTGGGTGTCTGGGGTTTGGGTGCCTCCGTTTACAAGTCACCTCTACCCCAAGGTGAGTGAGAGATCCACGGAGAATGAGGATGGGAGCCCGAGCCAGGAGTTAGGTATGAAGCCTAAGGCCGTCACCAGCCAAAGGAAATGTTAGTATCGCCAGCACCAGTTTTATCTTCTTCCTCATTCCTGCTCTGGGCTAGACCCAAACAAAATCTCTCACCCAGTCCTAGTCTTCTCGGTAAAATGGGGCTGAATAATGCCTCTATGTCACAGGGTGGTTATGAGAACCAGAGGGAATAATTTCATCAGCCTTAAAGAACTACACAAATGATATTATTATCAACCTTTCAAACTCAGTGGTACCATCTCTCACTGACCACTTCTCTCTCCATTCTAGGTTACTCTGCTCACAGCCTCCTTGCTCAGTGATGGAGCTGGAGAAAAAGCTGAGAAGTGGTGAGGGGGAGGAGAGCAAGAGTGGACAGGAGAAGGGGGAGAAAGGAAGGGCCAGAGGAGAGAAGGGGGAGAGGGAAGATAAAGGAAAGAGGGAGAGGAGGAAGAGAAAGAGAGTCTAGGAAAAGGGAGATAAGCAAAGAAGACATCAGACCCTTTTCTCTTTCTCTTGCCACACCCATATAAAAACATCAAAACCCCTTGAGAGAGGAGAGAAGGAGGGAAGGTGGAATAACCCTGGAAACTACAAGGGCAGTAGGGAAGGTGTCTGACCCTGTTCTTCTCTTCTTGCCCTGCCCATCTGCAGACTCCAAAACACCGCCCTTCCTTCTCCTTGACTTGTTTTATAAGGAGGGAAATCAAGGCAGAATCTTGATAGAATTAGCCATATTTACCCAGCTAGGAAGGGGGAACTAAGTGTATGAGCCACTCTCACTTTCTATGGATTCCTCCTGGATTTTATCCCATCCCTGGGGATGGGTAGGTTTTTTCACTGTCCACCTTTCTCCATTGAAGGGGAACAGATGAAGGGGAGAGATAGGAAGAGGTGGCTGCCCCTTCCCTCTGTCACAGTAATGAGGGAAAGGAAAGGGGGAACCCCATTTCTCGGCACATAGATAATAAGATAATCCCATGAAGCGCAGTGTCCCCTGTAAAATGGATTTACAGGCCCGAAAACCTAGATTGATAAATAAAAAGGTTTATTGTAGGAATTTGAAAGTAGAGCTCAGTTACAAAGACGCCAGGGCTAGAGGTGGCCACTGGGCGGGCAGGGACCCTTACATGGCTGGAAGGATACCATGTGTTGGCAATGAGGGCGTCCCGGCTCACCTCTTTTATACCCAAAAGATGATGGGCAGTATCCCTAAGTTCTCGGCAGGCTTTTCAGTTAGCTCAGATCAGGTGAGGGCTGGGGGAATCTGAGCTGAGGGTGGGGACTGGTCCCGGATATTCAAAGGGTGCCTTTGACCAGGATTTGTGAATCAATGTCAGCCATGGGTTGGGCAATTAGAAAGGAATTTTAAAGGGACCCCCATCAACAGCAGCTCCAGTTGGAGTTATTTTTGGCCCCTGTCAGCACCCAGGTCCAGACACCTTCTATTACCCAGTCCCAAAGATGGGGGAGGGAATGTGCTGGGACCACTGTCCCTTCTCCACTGACCTCTTAAGATAAAATGTCTAGCAGCCGGAGGACTTGGAATTGAGGAAGCTGCTTTTTTGTGTTCTGCCCAAGGGATGGATGTGGTCCCTAGGGAGGAGGTTCCAGGTACAACCTGGGGGAGAGAGCCTGGTTGGGCCCTCCAAAGCAAAGCAGGGGAGCAGTTATGTGTGTGGAGAGAAGGGTATGTGTGTAGGGCATTCCATATATACATAGAGAGACGTACGCCTGTTCAAGGGAGCTTGGAGGGGATTTGTGAGTTGGCAGCAGGAATGTCAGACATGCAGAAAGCCTAACCACATGCCAGGGCCATGGGTGAGAGGGGAGAAGGGACATTTCCTGATGACATCAGCAGGATAAAACACCCAGGGGGAGGGCACCCTTTTCTGGATTCCCCTCATAGCATCGAGGTCCAGAATTTGCCTCGGTCCACTGAGATTCTTAATCAACTACTCCCCCAGCCAGATTCCCCCTGGCTAACCCCACCCTCCCTGGCTAGTACAAAGAACCCTAGAGCAATCCATTCAAAAGGATAACAAAGACAGGAAAGCAAAGTTAAGGAAAGAGCCCGGTTCCCGAGAACTTCCAATCAAAGGAGGTGAGAGTGGGTGGGTATAGGATTACGTTGCCCATCCCTGGGGTGAGCCCTCTGAGGAATGATCCAGCTTCAGTAGGGTTAATGGGAACAAGTCACAGGTTATTTGTCAACTAAAGAAAATCAGTCCTCATGAAAGTTGTAGAGGAATTGAGACTAGGAAAAGGGAGACCACATAGATATAGTCAACTCCTGTGCGTGGCAGCAAGATGCCCTCCATTGCTTACCAACGTAGATGCCCAAGTTCTGCCCTTGAGCCTTCCCCACCTTCAAGGCTGGCCAGACTGAGGTTTCCTGTAGTTTTGTCCAACCTAACTAGAGAGGAACAATCGGGGGACAGGAAAAGGGACCTTACTCAGCCCTGGAAACTCACCTTTTCTTCTTTTCTTTTTCTAATAGCACTTTTTTTTTTTTTAATTAAAGCTTTATATATTCAAAACATATGCACGAATAATTTTTCAACATTGATCCTGGCATAGCCTTGTGTTCCAAATTTTCCCCTCCTTCCCCTCACCCCCTTCCTTAAATGGCAAGTAATCCAATATCTGTTACACGTGTTAAAATAAATGTTAAATTCAACAGATGTAAACATATTTGTATAAATATCTTGCTGCCAAGAAAGATCAGATCAAAAAAGAAAGAAGACGAATAAGAGAACAAAATGCAAATGAACAACAACAAAAAAGAGTGAGAATGTTATGTTATAGTCCATACTCGAAACTCACCTTTCAAAAGAGATCTCAAAGAGATCATTGTGGGCTAGGTCCCAGCTATAGAAGAGCATTCAACCGCTGCCTGAGCTATGAATAAATCCTATGACTAGGAAACCAAGGCTCTCTGTGGACTCAGCAATTCTAGGCAGTCAATAGTCAAGGGATTAGGGGATTATAGAAAAGGGGATGGGTTTTTCTGCAGAAACTTGGGTGGGACATAGATTAAGAGAGGGATGATCAAAATTCAAATAATCCAAGCTTCTCAATTCTAGAAGAGATCCAGTCACATTAAATAATAATAACTAGCATTTACATAATATCTACTGAAGAGGGGACCCTGAAACTCTGAAAATCCTTAAAGGAGAAAATCTCCTTCAACTCTGCCTCAGTGAGGGACCCTGCCCCAAGGACAGTTTCACCTTTGTTATCTGAGTGAGGTAGTCTCAGTCCAGAAATCCACTAAATTCAATTCAAATTTCAGCTCGAAGCTGAAACCCATTTAGGAGCCAACTTTTGACTCCACCCACGAGCCCCCTTCAGCTTGTAGCCAAAGCCCCCTATTATAAAAGAGCCAAACTAAAACCCTCTCTTTGCAGAGGTTTCAAACATGCCATGCTATGCTATGCTTGGCACACCAAGGGCCTCTGCCCCCTGGAATACTTTTTCCTGTGCCTCACTTATTTCCTAACCAGGCTTTAATCTTACTTCCAATCCCTATAATAAACCTCTTTTATCAATCTAGGTTTTCGGGTCTGTAAATTCCTTTTCAGAGGATCTCTGCGCCACCAGAAAGGAATCCCCAGAACTCCCTACCACTAGACCTCATTTAACTCCCTGACCACCAGAAACCCTAATTTCATTTGGTTTCCCCAAATCTAAACCTCATCACTATTACACTCTGGCATTGTGCTAAACTATTTATATAGATTCTCACAATAACTCTAGAAATAGGTGATATAATTATATATCCATTTTACATATGAGGAAACTGAAGCAACCAGAGGTTAAATGATTTACCCTCCAGAATCACACAACTAGGAAAAGAACTCAGATATTCCTGATTCCAAGCCCAATATACTATCCACTGTATCAGCTGCCTCTAAGAAACTTATGAGTGATTTAAAAGTAGGTCTTCTGAATCCAAACCCAAGACTGTCCTCTTCTCTCACAAAGTTTCTTCCAGGAGCCTGATGTTTCCCATTTATCTTTTCTAAGAGGATCTGGAGGAAAGGGGCAGAAAAGAAAGGAGGAACATTTGGCCCAACCCAAGCTGTGTCCCTTGGAAGGACCTTGCCTGTGGAGGTATCGAAAAACAGGAACTCTTCACCCCTGGACAAATGTGCCCCATCAGGAGTCCTTCTTGATCCTGCCAAACAACCCTCTTTACTGTTCTATTTACTCACTCAGACTGAGAGTCAAAGTGCTATCCAGTGGCTCCATCACCCAGTTGCTACCCAGCTTGTGAAACAGGGCTCCCTCCTCTCATAAGTTTAAGCTCTCCTTCTATACCCTAATCACTCCTCCTTTCCACTTTTTTTCCCTCTCCCTGAGTGCCTGTATCAAAAATAAAATCTCCAGAGCTTCATAGAAGGAATCCATGGCTTGGAGACATACGCTGTTTTGGGAAAAAGTCTAGAGAATATAAAAGTAGAAGAAAGGCCACTCTAGAGAGCAATTTGGAAACATGCCCAAAGGGTTATAAAACTGCAAACCTTTTGATCCAACATTATCACTACTGGGTCTATAATACAAAGAGTCATAAAGGAGAGAAACGAATCCATATGTGCAAAAATATTTGTAGCAACTCTTTTTGTGGTGGCAAAGAATTGGAAATTGTGCTGCTCCCCCATCACTTGGGGAATGGCTAATATACTGTGGTATTTGAACTATTGTTCTGTAGAAATGATGAGCAGACTGATTTCAGAAAAATCTGAAAAGACTTTCATGATCTGATGCTGAGTGAAGTGAGCAGAATCAGAACAGTGTAAATAGTAAAAGCAAGAATGTGTGATGATCATCTATGATAGATAGCTCTTCTCAATAATGCAATGATGCAAGACAATTCTAATAAACTTGGGATGGAAAATGCCATCCTCATCCAGAAAAAAAAAGAGATTGAATTCAGATTAAAGCTACTATTTTCACTTTCTTTCCCCTTCTCATGGTTTTTCCTTTTTGTTTTGATTTTTTCTTTTACAACATGACTAACATGGAAATATGTTTAAAATGATTGCACATGTATAATCTATATCAGATTGTTTGCTGTCTTGGTGAGGGGAGAGGTAAGGGAAGGAGGAAGAAAAAACATTTGGAATTCAAAGTCTTACAAAAGTGAATTTTGATCTAATAGACTCTAAATTCTAAACCCTAAATTCACACTCTCTTCAACAATGAGATGACTCAAACCAGTTCCACTTATTCAGTGATGAAGAGAGTCATCTACACCCAAAGAGAGGACTGTGGGAGCTGAGTATGGACCACAACAAATTGTACAAATAAATATATACATATATATATGTATGTGTATATATATATATATGTGTGTGTGTATATATACATATATATGTATATACACACACACATATTGGATTTAACATAAACTTTTACATATTTAACATGTATTGGACTATCTGCCATCTAGGGGAGGAGGTGGGAGGAAGGAAGGGAAAAGTTGGGACAGAAGGTTTTGCAAGGGTCAATGTTGAAAAATTACCTTTCAAAACATGTATGGATAATTTTTTGACATTAACACTTGCAATTTTTCCCTCTTCTTTCACCACCTCCCCTAGATGGCAAGTAGTCCAATATATATTAAACATGGTAGAAATATATTAAATCCAATATATACATACATATTTATACAATTATCTTGCTGCACAAGAAAAATCAAATCAAATCAGAAAAAATGAGAACAAAAATAAAATGCAAGCAAACAACAACAAAAAGAGTAAAAATGCTATGTTGTGATTCACACTCAGTTCCCACAATCCTCTCTCTGGGTGTATATGGTTTTCTTCATCACAAGACCACTGGAACTTGTCTGAATCATTCCATTGTTTAAGAGAGTCTCATCCATCAGAATTGATCATTGTATAGTCTTGTTGTTGCCGTATATAATGATCTCCTGGTTCTGCTCATTTCACTTAACATCAGTTCATGTACTAAGACTCATTTCTTAATCTTTACAAAGATCCTTGTAATGTAGGTGCAATTATTATTTCAGTTTTACAGATAAGGAATCTGAGATATAGAGAAGTTAAGAGATTTATAGTCACCTACCCAGTAAGTGGACCTGTCACACACAGCTGTTCTTGATTCCAAGCCCAGCCCTCTCTTCATTGCAACAGTAAAGAAAGTAGAATTTAATATCCATACTCTTCCCTGGAGTATACTTTCATTGGGTAGAAGGATCTGGGGACTTCATTTAGAACTGCTGAGGACTGGGGACTCTGCTGGATTTCCAGATGTGCAATTGTGGGAAGAGGTCACATAAACATGAATAAGGACACATTAGAAGAAGAGACTGTGGAAGAATCTGAGCATCTAACTAAACAGAACTGACTTTTTAAAAAATTAGAACTCTTCTAAAATGAACGAGGCTGCCTAGGAAGGTAGAAAAACTCACTAGGGGTTTTCAAGTGAAGGATGACTTTTCCTGAGAATGGTACAGAGACAAGATTTGAACACAGGTCCCTTGATCTCAAATCTGGCATTCTTTCTCCTACCCATTTGTATATTTTCCCTTTTTGTAGATAGCTAGTAAGGGCAGGTATATCTCTAATATGTATATACAATTATCCATGACTACTCTGAAGGACTTATGATGAAAAATCCTATCAATACCCTCCCTCCCTCCCTCCCTCCCTCCCTCCCTCCCTCCCTCCCTCTCTCCCTCTCTCTCTCCCTCTCTCTCTCTCTCTCTCTCTCTCTCTCTCTCTCTCTCTCTCTCTCTCTCTCTCTCTCTCCCTCCCTCCCTCCCTCCCTCCCTCCCTCCCTCCCTCTCTCTCTCTCTCTCTCTCTCTCCTGAGACAATTGGGGTTAAGTGACTTGCCAGGGATCACATAGCTAGGAAGGGTTAAATGTTTAAGACTAGATTTGAATTCAAGTCCTCCTGACTTCAGGGTTGGTGTTCTATCCACTTCACCACTTACCTTTCTAATCTTTTTTTTTTTTTTTAACTTAATTTTTCTTAAGGGTTTTTATTTTCATTAGGGTTGGGAAATCTATGAGTTTTTTTCCCCCACAACTTGATTTTTATGGAAATGTTTTGCATAATTGCACAAGTGCTTTCTTAATTGTAGGTGGGGATGAGGGAGAGAACCTAAAACTCAAAAAATTTTAAAACAAATGTAAATGATGCTAAATGAAATGAGCAGAACCAGAAAATCATTATACATGGCAACAACAAGATTATATGATGTTAAATTTTGATGGATGTGGCTCTCTTCAACAATAAAAGGATTCAAACCACCATCCATGAAGAGAACCATCCACACCGAGAGAGAACTATGGGAAATGAGTGTGGACCACAACACAGCATTCTCATTCTTTCTATTATTGTTTGCTTGCATTTTTGTTTTACTTCTCAGGTTTTTTTCTTTCTTTCTAGATCCAATTTTTCTTGTGCAGTAAGCTAACTGTACAAATGTGTATACATATATTGGATTCAACATATACTCTAACATTTAACATGTATTGGACTACCTGCCATCTAGGGGAAGAGGTGGGGGGAAGGAGGGGAAAAGTTGGAACAGAAGTTTTGGCAAGGTTATCAATGTTGAAAAATTACCCATGTATATGTTTTAAAAGCTATAATAAAAAAAAAAGGAGAAATGCAGGCCAAAAAATTGTTAAAAAAAAAAAAAAAGTTTTGTTCTGAATGTAATTGGGGAAAATATTAAATGAATAAATTTTTAAAAAAGATTTTATCAAATAAACCAACAGACCTCATTTTGAGAAGAAGTGAACAGAACTTCAGAGGGAGACGGTAACTTGCCCAGTATTACATAATGGTTGAGCCAAGGCAGCCTTCCCTTCCTGGTCCCCCCACTCCCACCTCCGTCCTAACTCCATTCTCTGCTCCGGATCTGCAGTCATCTACTGACACACACAGTGGTTAAATGATCATTTAACCCAAAGCCTCACAATCAGCATATGAACAGGCAGAATTTGGACCTAAGCCCTCCAAGGCCAGCTCTCTATCCAAATCTGCAGATTACCTCACAATGTCCACTCTGAGAGTACCAGTGACCGTTATTGTTATAATTATCACTATCAGTTCTAATACTAGCATCTTGAACATTGAACAAGGCGTTTAAGAAACATTAAGAAAGGGACATCACGTGGTAAGGAGGATTCCTATCAGCAGTGTTATTACTAAAGTTTAACTTAATTTATCGGGAGCTCTCTTTCGGGAGAGTTGGACCAGACTACTCCAAGGTCCCTCCTACTTCCAAGTCAGTAATTTTCTGACCCTTACTTTTCAGTGTATACATTCCTTCCCCTTACCTATCAATGAACTATTATTGTGTCTATATCTGTGAATATATAGTAGCTGGAGATACAAAGAAGCCGGAGATCCCTGCTCAGGAGAAGTCACAATCTGAGGGGATACAGAGTATCCATTTAGGCGCCTGAGAGTTGACATAGCACCTGACAACCATTTCGAACGTGTGCAGAGGAAAACTTGCCCTTCCTCCAGGTGACTTTCCTGGCAAGCACTTTGTAAGATAACCTATGTGCCAGTTTCTGGAGTGAAACAGCGGGGGAACCGTGAGCCAGGGAGGAAGAGGACCCCACGAGCTCAGCCTCCAGTTCTTTTCACAGACGGCGACCCCCTCAGATTCTAGTTCCGTTCTAGGGCTTCCCGGGCAGGGAGTCCCCTGCGGAGTGGCGCGGTCACCGTCCTATTCTCGCACTCCAGAACCGACGGCGCCCCCCGGACCCTTTCTCCCTTTGCGGGGCGCCCCGTCTTTGCCGAGCCCGTGCTTCCCAGCCTTTTGCCCCCGATCCGGCCCCTGTCACTAACCCATCTTCTTCAGCGCTCGCAGCCCGGCCCCGTCTGGGCTCCCGCCGTGCGCCACCAGGATCCGGAACGAGGACTTCGGGTCCCGGGAGTTCCGGCTCTTCCACAAGGAGCACGGCATAGTCCCAGGCAGAGTCCGGTCCCGAGGCACCCGCCCGGCGCAGACTATCCGCGGCCCGGCCGGGGCTCGGGCTCCCAGATTCCAAAGTGAGAAACTTAGAGGAGGAGGACCGGGAGGCGGAGTGAGCTGGAAAAGAGGGAGGGAAGAGAAGGAAAGGGAGGGAGGGAGGGAGGCCAGGACCTTGGGGGCGGGGTCTGCCGGTTTCCGAGGTCTTGGGAATTGAAGTCGAACTGTGGGATGTCCGTAGGACTCCCCCCCACTGCGACCGTGCCCTGCTTTTCCTTATCCAAACTTTCCTCTCAGCTTGTCCCTGCCCCCTCTGCCCACTTACGGTACTCTTCCTCCAGCCCGGACTCGCAAGCCCCGGGAGGTTGCTCAAGATTTGGCCTTGGAAGTGGGGGTGGGGGCGGCGATGGGGAGTAGCAGTGGGGAAGGGCTCAGTGGCTTTTCTTTGAGTCCCGACGCTGGGTTTGCAAGAGCTCCCGGGATCCTTGGAGACTCTGGGTCTCCTCCCCTCCCTTCTGCATCGAGATCCTCCTTTCACAAACTCTGGCAGTCGGGTGTGGGGTCCGGGCAATAAAGGTGGGCAAAGCCCTCCTGAATAAAGACATCAAGCTCCTCCGACTTGGAAACTGGATTAGATCCTGCATGATCTAATGACAGGATCTGAACCCCCAAGTTTGGGGTCTCGGGGCGTCAGAGAACTGGGGGAGGGGAGGAAGAGGAAGGGGAAGAAGGATGCACAGTGGAGGGGAGGCAGGAATCTCCCCCTTCACGGGTTCAGCTTCGTGACGTCATTGGCTTAACCCTCGCGGCTCTGGGGCGGGTTGCCTTCTCTCTTTTCTGATACACAGACTCAGAGAAGTAGGAAAGGATTCGTTCTCAGGAGCTGAAGTGACTTTTAGTCAGTCACTAAATAAACATTTATTTAGTGTCTTCCAAGAGCCAAGCATGGAGAGAAAAAGAAAAGCAGAAGACAATCCTTCCCCAGAGTGTAAATGGAGAGACAGCTTGCAAACAATTCTATACAAACAAATTCCATGTAGGATAACTTGGAAATAATCAGAGAGAAAGCACTAGAAATAAGGAGGACTGGGAAAAATTTCCTGTAGAAGACGGGATTTTAGCTAGGACTTTAAGGGAGCCAAAGGACCCAGAAGGTGGGAGATAAACAGAGCATTCCAGGCAAGGGGGGCAGCCAATGAAAATGCCCCCTTCTGGAGGCTGTTTTGTTCCGGAAAGAGCCGGGAAATCACTGCCAGTGGGAAGTGGGGGGAAGGGCGGGGAGAGGGAACGGGGCACGGAGAGAGGGGTACAGCTGAAAGGGGGCTGGTTAGAAGGGTTTTGATCCTAAGCAGATTTTATATTTGACCTTGAAGGCTTGGTAGAAGCCGCTGGAGTAATATTAAGTGGGGAAGTGACACGGTCAGATCTGCCCTTTGGAAAGACCCCGGAGACAGCCCACTGCGGTGTGGACAGCCTCGGCGCAAGCGTTGCACGAGAAGAGAAGGGCATGGATGCAAAAGAGACGTTCCCAAAGTAAGACGAGCAGGCTTCGGCAACCCCAGCGTGAAAGGACGTTTATTTAGCACTTACTGCATACAAAGCTCTAAGGATACAGACACAAACAAGTGAAAACAGCCCCTGGTCAGACCCCAGTTTCCAGCTTGGGGGCTGGAGCCCAGGACGCGTCTCCTGCTTCCAGAACGTCCGCCAGGCTTCCCTGAGCCAGGTCCCGCCTTCCTCTCCCGAGAGGTGTCCCCGTGGGAGTTTGTGATAGTCAGTGACGAGTGATGCACGGATGATGCGCTACGGGGCGTGTTTGCGTGACTGCTGGAATGCGTCACAGGTGCGCGCAGAATCCAAGTCCTTTCCTAGAGATGTGTACGGGACCAGCCCTCGGTCCCTCTGAGCTAGATGTGCCCCGGGTCTGGGTCAGAAGTCCGTGGGCACAGCGCCATCTACTGCTGGTTCGGAGCATGCAGCGCACTGACAGTCCGCAGTTACCCCGCCCCCGATGTGCTCCTTTTATTTAAACCTCCAACTCTCCTCGAACTTCCACCGCTGTCTGGCATGTGTTGTATCTCCCCTAGTCTCGCTCCCTCAATCTCCCTCGGAAATCCGATTCAATTCAACCGGAGAAGTTTGATTGACTGACGCCTTGCAAATTGACACGTCGATTCCTCGGCCTAGGTGACCGTAATCCATTTCTTCCGCAAGAGGGCGCTCAAGCTTCGCGTCAGATGCCTCTCCGTCCCACCAGGGGGCGCTGAGCTCCTTTCTCAGTTTTAGTGGAGGGGCGGTGGAAAGAGCGGTAATAATACCGCCCGATTGGAAATCAGCAGAAAGATGATTTGCATAAAGTTGAAAGACCTTCGCCTAGTGGACGAATCAGGAAAGGAGAGAGTAAAACGGAGTTGCTTACTGGCTGAGACTTGCGTCTGTTCTGCACTTGCCCTTACCCTCACTGCTGCGCCCGGAGGTCAGTCGGAAACCTCGGGCACCCGGGAGAGGGGGGCACCCCGCTGTCCGGACCCGGCGAGCCGAGGAGGGGCAGCCGGGGTGAGCGCCAGGCCTGGGACCCCGGAGTGGGGGACTCGGGGGGAGCCTTGCCGCCGGAGGCCGCGTCCCGGGGAGTGGTGCCGTGGCTGGGGCGCATCTGGGGAGGGGAGCTTACCCACGAAGGGCACCTCTGCAGGGGCAGGAGGCTGGGGGCGCCGGCCGCGCTTTCTGCCCCCGCCCCGGGAAGAGCCGTCCGGCTCTGGTCCCCGTGAAGGAGCCCCCCGTTTTCTCTGGGAGTCCTGGGCGGGAGGCTGAAGTTGGGAAAAGTGATCCCCGCCTGTCCCGGGGAGGGACGGCGCTCACGCCAGCTGCGCTCGCAGGGTGGGATCCTCCGGCCGCCGCCCGGGACCGCGGCTAGCCCAGCATGGGGACGGAAGGGGCCGGCTCGGAGCCCGAGTGCCAGAAGCAGTTCCACGCGGCCGTCACGGTCATCCAAAGCTTACCCAAGAATGGTGAGAGCGGGCCTCCTCCCTCCCCGCCTCCCCGTGCCCCTCCCGCGAGGCGAGCCCCGGCGTGGAGGCCCTTGTCCCAGCCCCCCGGGAGCTCGCCAGGTTCCCGGGGAGAGGAGGCCCCTGACGGGCCGACTCACCCGATCCTTCAGTGGGTGAATCGCCCCTCGCCGTCTGACTGTGTAACCCCAGTTGTCTTGTTAAAATAACAGTGGTAGGTAAGACCCTCTGGGACCCAGGACTCTCCTCGCCCAGCATCGCGTGCAGCCTGCCTCAAGGCTTCATCCTCTGCTGTCTCTGAGCCCTCCGGAAACCCGACTTCCCACCCCTGAACCTGGGGGGGGTTCTTTTCCTTTTTTCCTATTTCCCTTTTTCCCACCCCCACTATTCCTCAGGTTCTTACCGCCCATCCTACGAGGAGATGTTGCGCTTCTACAGCTACTACAAGCAGGCCACCCAGGGACCCTGCCGGGTGCCCAGGCCCGGCTTCTGGGACCCCATCGGACGTTATAAATGGTAAAGCCCGCTCCTCCCCTGCGCCAGCTCCACGCCCCTGTCCCGGGCCCTGTCCCCAGGCAGTGCCCTTTCCCCGGGTGACCACAGCTCTGCCCTGCAGGGATGCTTGGCACAGCCTGGGCAGGATGAGCCAGGAGGAAGCCATGACAGCTTATATTACAGAAATGAAGGCGGTGGCCCAGAAGGTAAAAACTTCCCGGTGCTTCCTCCCCCACACGACCATTCCTCCCTGGGATAACTGGTGATTGGACTCTGGTGTGTGTGTGCCCACAGTGACTTCCCTTCTATTGCCCAACCCTGTTTCCACTCAGTTCTCTAACGGTGAACCAGGCCTCGAGGTCAGCCCCTGCCTCCCTCCACACCTCCCCACTAGCTCCCAAGCCAGGGCTGAACCTTCCGCGGACGCAGCGTTTGCTGCTGGGCCGCCCCCCATTTTTAATTTTTCCCTTAAGGTGATAGACACAGTTCCCTTGAGTGAGGTGGACGCCGGCATGTTTGACTATTTCGTGCCCTTGTACGAGATGATCCCTGACATGCCTCAGCCCCCAGAGACCTTCTTGAAGAAACTGACAGGTCAGAATTCTCCCCAAAAGGACCAGCACTGGGTGGAGAAGAGTCAGAGGCCAGATTCTGAACTGCTCAGCTCTTTTGGGGGCTAGAAAATCATGGGTCTGAGAGAAGGCGTTACCCAGCCACGGAAGGTGGGATCCCCAGAGGGTTATTGGAGATTGTCTTGTCAACAAATTAGGGAAGCTTGGCCCAGTGAGGTTCACATAGATTTGAACTCAGTTCCTCTGACTCCAAAATCCATGGTCTTCCCAATTCCGCATGAAAGAAAAGCCAATCAGGGCCTTGGGTGAGTAGGAGGGATGTGGGGATTGGTGCAACTTTTACTGCTGCTGCTCCTAGCCTTCCTCCTGGGGGGAATTAGCTTGCAAACAAGTGGATATGTTTGTGTTGAGGGGAGAAAAAAAGGGGAAACTGAGGGGCTAATTTGGGCAAGAAGTGTCAACCTGTCCCACCTCTTTCCCCTTGCAGCTCAGAAGGAGAAGATCCCAAATGGGGATGTAAGAAATGCCCCTGAGTCCTTACCACCTCCTGAGGAGTCGGTCCCCCAGACTTCAGGTCAGTCTCTGCCTAGATTTGATTTAATTCAACAAAATCGAGTACTTTGTGCCAAGAACTGAGAATACAAGAGATGAAAATGAAGTAATTTTGGCTCTCAAGGAAATTACTGTCTACCAGAGAGGAAAAAACAACATAGAGAATCATTTTGAGGAGATGCTATCAACTGAGAGACAGGCCACTGGTACCTGTAAACCATTAAGGAAGACGGGGAAGGGGGAAGGAGGACCTGAGAAGTAGAGATGAAGGAGGAGAACATTCCATGAATGAGCTCATGTTTACAGGTGGTGGAAAATGGGGGAAAAAAAAAATTGTTTTTCCTGAGAACAACAAGCAAGCACATTTGGTTACAATGTAGAATAGATAGAAGCACAGAATCTGCTACCCCTTTTTTGTGTCACTGACGCCTCTGGAATTCCAGTGAACCCTTTGGATTCCTTCTCAAAAGAATGGTTATTTTTAAATGCATAAAACAAAATACATAGGATTGTGAAGGAAATCAACTATATTAACATATGATTACCAATTTATTTTTTTAATTCATAGAATTGGGGTTAAGAAATGGACTAAGCAGGAGTTAGCTAAAATGGATAATAAGTTGGTGAAGGGCTCTCTCAGCACCCCACTTCCCATGGACAGATGTTAGGAGAAGATAAAACCTGACAGTGGGTACATTCATATTCCCTGTTCCTTAGAACCAATGGGTTCTAGATCACTGAGCTCAGAAAGGAGGGTGGATCAGCGAGAGATCAAGAAATAGGACGTCCCTGAGGTTCTTTTTCTTGGATCTGTGTGTCCTTGACTTTTTAGCTCTTGTCTCCCCTCTTTCCCAACTGTTCTTCCCTTCATTCCTTCCTTCTTTCTTTCCCCTCCCTTGTTCTCAAACTCTCCTTTTACATTCCCCCTGACTCTAGGTCCACCCTGGAGGGCTTGCTACTGTCTCTCCCTAGGTCCTAGGAATCCAGCAGCCCCTCTTTTCCCTCAGACCTCTTCCTTTTCCTCCCCTCACAGAAGCACAACCACCCAGGGTACCCTGTATCCGTGGGAGAGCTTCCATGGACCTAGATGCTGAGGTTTTCTGTGATTCCTTGGAAGAGCTAGAGCCTGACCAGGTGAGAGGCTTTTTCTACCCCTGTGGCCCTATTTTCCAGGCTATATCCCCATCTTGTTCCTCACCCCCCCCAACCCAGGACCTAGGGCATTGGGGTTAGAAGCAATAGAGTCTTAGTTTCCCCTGGGATTTGGCCTTTCAGGATGAGTGGCTGCAGAAGGAGCTGAAGGAAGCTCTTGAAGGAGAGACCGACATCAGCAGTGACCACTTGCTTCCAAGACAGAGAGGTGACTCATACCCTGCCCCCCTTTCCCCATCTTCCTTTCCTTCTTTCTCTCCTTCATGTCCAATACCTGCCTTCACCTCTGGCCTTTCCATCACTGCCCTTCCCCTTAGTTTGCTTCTGGGGCAAAAGTCCAGGGTTGGTATTTTCAAATGAAAAGGGCAGAGGAGGGCACTGGGGAATTCAGCCTTCTGCCCAGAGCTGCCACTGAAACATATGCCCTTGATTTTCAGAATCCAAGCTACTGGGCAAAGGGGTAGGAGGTGGGACTGGGCAAAGTTCCTGTCCCTCCTTGAACTGTCTATGCCCCCTGTGATCACTGCAGGGAAGGAGGCAGAGTTACCCCCCTCCCTACATGAGTTCTTAGCCCTCTGTTTCTGGTCTCATCCTTTACTGCACTGACTGGTTCTAGTGATCTTCAATATTCGGGGTCCTAGTCTTTAAGGAGAATAATCCCTGTCCTCCTTCCAGGATTGGTGTGCTAGTACAGCTTGGAAAAAAAATGAATTCCTATAGAGTTGCAAGGAACAGCTGAGTACATGAGACTTTGTTACTCTGCCCTTCCCCTACTCTATCAGGCATCTGGATCTGGGCTGGCCCTGGGGAAGGGCACAGGATAAGCCACAGCTCCTTCTCTCTATCTGTTTGTGCAGAGATGGTGGGAGGGGCTCCTCAAGGGCCCCAGGAGTTTGAGGCCTGGTTGGCCAGCACGGTTCGAGCTCTGCAGGAGAGCATGCAGGATGTCCAGGGGAGGCTGAGAAGTCTGGAGAACCTGCCCCACCTCACCCAGGTGAGCTCCCCTCCCTCTAACAGCCACCAATATATGGGAGAAAGGGGCCCAGGAGAGACCCAACTTGAATTTAAGCCCTTGCCTCCTTAGAAACCAAGAAACCTTTTCCCAAAATAATAACAGTATGTAATAGTAGGAGGAAGAAGAGGACCCTTAAAAACCAAGAAGCCTTTTTTTCTAAGATAATTATATTAGTAGTAGCCTCCTTAGAAACCAAGAAATCTTCTCCCAGAATAATAATAGTAGGTGGTAGTAGTAATAGCCTTAAAAACCAAGAAGCCTTTTTTAACAAGATAATAATAATAATAGTATTAGGTAATAGTAGTAGTAGTCCCATTACAAACCAAAAAACATTTTCCCTGGGTAATGATGATAGTATTCATAGTATTAGTAGACCCCCTTAGAAAACAAGAAAACTTTTTCCAGGATAATAATAATAGTAGTAGTAGTAGGCAGTAATAGTAATAGTAATCCTCTTAAAAAGCTTTTTTCCAGGATAATAATAGTAGTAGTAGTATTAGTCCCATTGGAAACCAAGGAAACTTTTTCTAGAATAATGATAGTAGGAGGAAGCATAGGTAATACTAGTAATAGTCTCCTTAAAATTTGAGAACCTGTTTTCCAAGATGATAATAGTAGTAATGGTAGATAATATTAGTGAAGTCCCATTAGAAACCAAGAAACCTTTTTCCCTGGATAACAATAATAATAGTAGCAGCAGCAGCAACTAACATTTATATAGCCTTATTAAGGTTTGCAAAGCACTTTTCAGTTATTTCATTTGATCCTCATACCAAACCTGAGAGACTTTTTACAGATGAGGAGACTGAGACTGAGATCATATTCATAAATGCCTGAGGCACAGTATTCAAACTCAGGTCTCCCTGACTCCAGTACTGTCCACTGTACCATGTAACTGCCTCTGAATTTAAAACTAGGAACTAGGACATCTGGGTGCTTGTCTTGGCCCAGCCTCTCCAGTGCCTTCAGGGACCCAGGCTCCTCTTCTCAGGGATCTTGCTCCCAGTGTTGTAGTTCAGAGCATCCCAGCAACTGGTTTCTAGGATCTTCTATCATAGCTGCCCTTTTTTTCATGCTTGCTCAATATAGAAAGTGAGACTGGCCCTGGGAACAGGAGGAACACCAGCAGTAGTAGATCCTTCCCTTAGGGCAACAAAGTTGACACCCCCAGCCCTCTTCTTGTGGCAACTGCTCCCCTAAAGCTGAATGGTTCTAATTGCCGGTGCCTTCCCCCCTCACCTTCAGTGGTCCTGCCCGACATCTATTTCTTCTTCGCCATATTCATACATAGGCAGATGCCCAGAGACGTATATGTAGACTATGTGGTTCGCACATTTCAGGACTGTTGGCTCTTTGTGAACCTCTTTGGGGTTTTCTTGGCAAAGATAACTAGAGTGTTCTTTCCTTCTCCAGCTCTTTTTATAAATGAGGAAACTGAGGCAAATGGGATTGAGTGACTTGCCTAGGGTCACAAAGCTAATGAGTGTCTCAGGCCAGATTTGAACTAGATCCAGGATGGGAACTCTATCCACTTGCACCACATAGCTGCCCTGTATAAACACACACACACTCTGTGTCTCTCTCCCTCTGTGTGTGTGTTTCTGTGCCTTCTCTCTGTATTCCTCTCTCTTTTTGTCTCAGTTTCTGTCTGTTTTTGTCTATCTCTGTTTGTCTCTGTCTCTCTGAGTCTCTGTCTCTGTTTCTCATTTCTCGGGTCAAGAAGGTGCCAGCCCCATACCCTCACTAGCCGGGAGACAAGTTAGCCTTCATCCATTGGAGAAGCAAATGGTAAATCACTCCTGAATCTTTGCCAAGTAAATAGTTTCTAACTTTCAGCCACTGGGGACACAGGAAAGGACCTGGAAATACAGGACCTGGCTTTCTAAATTTTATTTTTTCCTCCCTCCTACCATTGGATTGCCATCTTCCCTGAGATGTGGAGGCTGGATCTGAGGGTGTTGGGGAAAAGATGTATAACCTAGAGTCCTGTGGAGGTGGGGGCGGGGCCTCTGATTCAGTAAGTCTCCAATCTGGTCCAATGAGTCTATTTTTCCAATCTCTCACACTAGTTGGTATTTCAGTTATGTTCGAGTCAAGAAACATTTTATTAAGTGCACAATGATTGCAAAACCTTTTGCTGGGTACTGACTGTAGAAGATGCAAACCTATGAAAAGGTACCATTCTCACCCTCACAGAGCTTATATTCTTCAGTTTGTTACTATACCACTTGTTGGCTGGGTGACCCCATCTGTATAGATTTGTAGGAGAATGTGACAAGACTACTACTTCTTCCATATTATAAGGACTTGTGTCTAATAAAAAGGGTTAATTTTTTTTTTTTTTTTTACATTATGGTGACCCCTGTAGACCCCTTCTAAGAAGAATGTTTTTAAATGCACAAAATACCTAGAATTACAAAAAAACCCAATTCTACTGAAAATAGTGATCAAAAGATTAAAAAAAAAAGTTTCTGGAGTCCAGGTTAAGTGCTCTTAGTCTAAAATTTAGTGAGTTCTCTTTAAATGTTGCTGTAGGCCCATAGATTATATAGTTCAGTAACTGGTGACCAACTGCATAAGGACAATTATCTCTGAAATAGCCAGGCTGGTTCAAGCAATGGGCAAACAGCCTTTTTAGTGCACTGGGCCACCCACATAAACACCAAGAGCCCATAGTCCTTTTAGCTCATCATCAATTATGGCTTTAGTGCATGATGACATATACCCAGATTGCAATCATTCATTATAGGTATACAGCAGTGTTTGGGGAATGTGGAGGAAGTCAAGCATGACACAGTCAGGGAGATCAGGGAAGGCTTCCTAGAGATGGTGGCCCCTGAGCTGGGCCTTTACAGATTTGAAAGTGGATTTTGATGGTGGTGTGGAAGAGGGAGGGATATTGTAGTTTTAGATAATGGTCTCCGCTGAGGCATGGTGAGGAAGGCATTGTCCTTTGGGCCTAGATTGCCTCTCCCTTGGAACCAGTCCAGAGGTGGCCCTGGACCATCTCCCCTTCCCCGTGAACCTCAGGTGTTAAATGGATAGAATGCCAGGCCTGGAGTCAGGAAGACTTGAGTTCAAGTTTACCCTTAGATACTTCCTAGAAAGTCACTTCACCATGTTTACCTCAGTTTCCTCATCTGTAAAATGAGCTGGAAAAGGAAATGGCCAACTCCTTCAGTACCTCTACCAAGAAAACCCCAAATAGGGTCATAAACTTATTCACTTCTGAACATTATCCCTTGATTGACATAAGGATCACCCCTGCATCAGCACCCAATCTCTACTGATCCTCCATCACTGCTATGGGGTCTTGCTCCTTGAATCTAATGCTCACTTCCTTTGCTTTCACCCTAGAGTATATTAATTTTTCTTAATGGGATATTAGGACCTGAGTTTAGGTTGAAGTCCTTAATGTGGGTAGGGGTAGTGAACTTGAACTTAATTTGGGCCCCTCTAATCCTATGCACACATACTCCTGTGTGAAACAAGAGTTTTAAAAAACAGCAAGATGGGGTTGCTGCAGGTAAAGGAAATTTTGATTAAAAGCATTGTTCCCTGGGTGCCTTCCTGGTTGGTATTTCCTTTTCCTGGCTCTGGAGGAGTGATGGTTGGGGAAGCTGGTTGGAGAAGGGGGGAAGGGCCAGTCTGGAGGAGAGTAAGGGATGGGAGGGGATACTGACCCATTGGAATATGGGGAAGAAGCTGATATCTAGGTGACTGACCTAGGCCAAGGGCCTTGGGGCCTCAGTGGGGTTTCAAATGGCAAGCCTGTACCCCCATCTTTATCCTCTCCTTCCTTCCTATAGACCCCCCCCTCCCAGCAGGGGCCCCGGGCCTTGGAGCTCTCTCTGCCCACAATCCTCCTCCTCCTCCTGTGGCCATTCGTGGTACAGTGGTTCTACCGCCAGTTTCGGAGACAGAAGAGGTGATTGGCCCTTAGGGGACACTGCTGCCGCCGGAGATTGTGGGGGGAGGGAGGACGACGACATCTTCTCTTTGCCAGCGGCCCCCCCCCCCCCAGTCTTCCATTCTGCACCTGAGCCTTCCTGGGGAAGCAGGGAGGCTTGGACCTCACCAGCTCGCCTCCTTTTCCTCACCTGTCAAATAGAGGGTCGGACGGGATCTCTCAGGGTCCCTTCTGAGCCTTAATATTCTTCAGTCTGAGCTGTCACTAAATAGTTGTGTGATTCTAGGTAGGTCGTATCCCCTCCTTTGGGCCTGTCTTCACCTGGAACATTACCAGGTGAGACTGGCTCTTAGGTGCTTTCTACAGCCGACATTCTGGTATTCCAAGACCGGTCAGTATTTGCCGGAAAGGTGGGCGCTGGATGGAGTATGTTCGGCCCTTTCGGTGGCCCTCTGCCGAGCTGCCACCAAAGATTTTCTCGGGCTGCTCGGGGATTCAGGATGCCCAGACACCACCAGCACCAGATCGCTCCTGCTGCATTCCGCCCTCCCCCCTTCCTTCGGAGCGCCCTCCCCCACAGCCCTCAGGCCACTTGCCTGTCGTTCCCCACCCCCGTGCCAGGCCCTCCCAGAGGTACCTCAGCTCAGGCAGGTTGAGGCAGGGGCCTGGGCGTCCTATGCTGTTTGGAAGGAGAGAAGAGTTGAATTGATGCGAGGAGGGTGTTCCGGGAGGCTTTTTCCGAGCTGCGTTACCGACGCTGCAGAAAGGCCATAAAGATAGACAAAGATAATTGACATCTCTATGTACATGGGAAGGAGAAGGGGAGTCGTGGGGGAGGCACGAACTTGCTTTTGGTCACGTTTTCCTCCACTCTTTGGATTTATACTCAGGTTTTCATCGCTCAGAAGATTCTCAAGTATTAAAATAAATACAACTGTCAGCTCTGGATTGGTTCCATCCCAAGGGGGAGTGGGGTGACGCAGGCTTAGAAAGCTGGGCTGGGGTTGAAAGATCGAGCAGAGCTGGTCTCCCAGCTTTGGACGCTTCCCCTCCCCCAACCACGACGGGGCCCCCTCCAGTTAATCTGACGGTTAGGCCAGGACTCAAGAGCCCCGACCGCTAAAGGAGGGGGATGGGGTGGACTCTTTAGGGGTGCAGGGGAATGAAAGGTAGAGCCCCCGGAGTGAGTGGCACACTGCGGGTCTCGGAGAAGCTGGAGGAGGTGTCTGCGTGTCTCTTCCTGGGGTAGTGCCCGAATCTGAAGAAAACAGCCGCCTGTGAGGGGGGGAGGGGAGATGAAATGGGGTGAAGGTTGCATTTGGACTACGTCGCATGGCCTGCCCCGTCCGGCTTCCCGGTCCAGTGGCTCCGGAGGGTCTGAGGACTGGCGAGCATCCCAGAATTCCCGCGGGGGGCCAAGCCGAGTACCCCTCCCCTGGGGCCTGGCATGGTCCGGCGGCGTCGGGGTGGAGCCTAGGGGGAGGGGGCGGTCCCAGCTGCACGTGGCGTCACGGTCACGGTCGCGCCGCGGCTGGAGGCCAAAGCAAACCCTGCGGCCGCCGCCCCCAGGATCTAACTGAACCCCCCCTCCCCTGTCCGCCTGGCAGCCCCGCCCTTCGTCCCAGCTCCTGGCATCCAGCCCTCTTCCCTAGGGATTGCCCTTTAGTCCATCCGCCGATATCCTCTTCTAAACCTCCGAGAGTTTCTGACCATCCTCCTCCCCCATCCTTGTTTCCCGTTCCAGGTTCCCTCCAGCCCCGAATATTGGGATACAGCTTAGGGGAACCTCACCCTTATGCGCTCCCCGGAAAGGTGCGGCCCTTGGTGCCAGAATCTGACCCCCTTCTTTGGGGGGACACTTTATGACCTTTCCAGATTATCTGTATTAAATCCCTTTAGGTCAAGCCCTCTGAAAAATCCAGGGAAGTGGGCCAAGCCTGGGGCTGGCTCTGGGCATGTTTGTCCCAGCCCTCGTGTGTGCCTCTATCTGTGTGTGTCCTTCTGGGGCCGCCCATGTCGGCTGTGGACACGGTGGTTGTGGGCCAGAATGGTCTGGGTATGCATGTGTGTGCATGATGTTGGCTGCAAACGCATCTTTTTCTTCCCTGGCATAAGAAGACTGTCATCTGCCCATCCCAGGGCTTCTCAGCTTCCAGGCCTCCACTGTGCTTGCCCCTTCATCACCTCTCCAGGGATCCACCCACAGCTTTTCCAGTTCCTTATCCCTTGCCTTGAGCCCAAAGCCTGGACCTTTCTGAGCTTTTCCTTTAACTATAATGCCCTCTTCATCTTCCTTCTCTTCTAGCCCACTACACCCTACCCCTTAATTCATGTGACTATTGAAAATCCAGGAAAGGAACTTAGATTAACTGGAGTGGACAGGAGAATCCATTTCCCCACTTGCTCCATGAAAATTTTTTTTTTAAGAATTCCTTTTGACCTCCCTTTTCCACCCAAAGCACTATGGCCTCTTCTTTATATATAGTGTCAACCAACTTTTCATTTGGCCAACTGGTATCTTTGTTCAATATTCAGTTCTCTGGATGCCAGGTTCACTCACTAAGTTCAGAAGAACCTCTTAACTGGAAGCTCCCCAAAGCCATGGGACTGCCTTCCCACCTCAGATGAAGCTCCGGGCTAAAAGTGTGGACTCAATAAAGCCTCTGTGGTAAAGGTGGTCTACAGCAGAAGGCCTTAAATCTAAGTGATGGAACCAAAGCGTTAGAAAAGTCTGGTCAGCCTCAGGGCAGCCTGGAGCTGCAGGCTAGGATAACAACTGACCCTTGCCAGTAATATATGAAGGTTCCCTGATGCTGAGCTGCCTGCAGATGCTTGATTCTCTCTACTCTAGTAACTTCTCTTTCCTTCTGATTAAAAAAAAAACCAAAAACAAAACAAAAAAAAAACCTCATTATAGGATCTCTTTATGAATTGGGTATGAATGAGGCTAAGAGGGAGAAAGATGAGATGTCCATGTCCAGATTCCATTTGGATAAAATCATTTTCCTTAACAGAGCTCCCTGTTTATTGGGGGGAGACACTCTCTTATTCTTTGTCTGATATGGGATATAACTATTCTAACCATTGGTTCATAGAATCACAGATTTGAAACTGGAAGAGACCTTATCCATCTGGAGTCCCTGAACTTATGTTAAGGCAGTATTTAATTATTTCAACACAACTGGTTTTCTTCCTTGTAATCCTCTGTAATTATTTTATGCATTTAAAACATTTTTAAAAGGAGTACATTTTATCTGAGGTCTTTTTTTCAGTCATATCTGACTCTTTGTGCCATTTGGGACTTTCTTGGCAAAGATCCGGGAGTGGTTTGTCATTTACTTCCCCAGTTCATTTTACCGGTGAGGGAACTGAGGCAAACAGAGTTAATTGATTTGTCCAGGGTCACAGAATTAGTAAGTATCTGAGGTCACATTTGAACTCAGGAAGATGAGTCTACTGACTAGAGGCCCTGTGCTCTATCTACTTTAGCGCCACCTACCTGTCCCAGAAGGGGATAGTTTCATCAAACTGCAGAAGGCATTCATAAGAGTCCAAATCCCTGGCTCCAGTCCAAACCCTTCATTTTATTGTGACAAAAATGAAGCAATCAATGAATATTTATTGCTTACAGCTTTGTTGGGCTTTGTGCAAAGGCAAAAAGAGAATGCAAAAACAAAAATGAAAGTCTTTGCCCTTAAGGAATTTATAGTATCTAGATATACTGGATAAACTATATCAGTGGTCCTCAAAGTTTTAAAATAGGGGCCAGTTCACTGCCCCTCAGATTGTTAGAGTAAAAACAAAAACTCACACTCCGTTTCCACCCCTCAGCCTGTTTGCCATAACCTGGCGGGCCGCCTCAGGCCATAGTTTGAGAACCCTGCTATAAATGTATACATACATACATACATACATACATGTATATACATATATGTATGAATATATTTCACCAGCACATATATATGCAAAATAAATCCAAAGCAAGGAACTGGAATGATGGTGAGAAAAGCAGCAGGAGCTGAGGGAAATCCAGAAAGGTTTGAAGTAGGAAGAGGAATGAAGATAGGGAGAAAATTTGATGGAGCCAGGAGGATGAAGCAACAACTTCCAGAGATGAGCAATAGCCCCTTACAAAGATGCAGAAATAGAGGAAAGAGTTGGAATGTCAAGTTTGAGAAACAGCAAGAAAGCCAAGTTTAGTTTGACTATGCAAAAAACAAGGAGTAATATCAAAGTATATTCTTTTTTATGTATAGAAACTGGGAAGGATCTGGCAAAGCAAGATTTGAAAGGGTTTAAATCAACAAGCATTCACTTATCACCTGTCATTTGCTAAATGTTCTATATACAAAGAGAAAAGCAAAACAGTTGTTTGCCCTCGAGGAAATTACCTTTTAATCTCTGCAAGAGGCAAAAACACTGACATGGGAGATGAAAATTAAATGCCATGTATGAAGAACAGCAAATAGGTTAGTTTGCCTCAAATCTAGCTAGTTAGGCCAGAGATCCTGGAGGGGAAAGATAAGAAGCCTGATGATAAAGAGCTTTAAGGGCCAAATAGGAGTTGATGCTAAAGGTTAAGGAAGCTAGGGTTTATTAAGCAGGGTCAAAGCTATGCTTTAGGAATGCCATTTTGGGGGGGTTTGAGGATGGATGGGAGAAAGGGGCAACACAGGGAGATCATCTAATTGACTATTGTTGTTTGTCCTTTCTGAGGATGGATGACAGGAGGAGGGGGATTGCTTGACTTGTAAGTGAATTGGATTTAAGTGAGGCAGAACTGTGCAAGGTCATCAGATTCCTTCTCTCCTCCAGAGTCATCAGAATCCAGTAGCAAGACATAAGTCAAGATGACTGGCAATGGCCCAGGATGCAGTGCAGGTTATAATAACTGGCCAGGTGAGAGGTAATAAGGGCCTGAATGAAGATGCTTGTAGAAAGCCTCCAGGGATTGAGTGTCCTAACCCAGAGCACATGGAAAATAAGGGGCACAAGCCAAGGATTCCCACCACGTCTTTCATCATCTCCAAATCCAATGCTCTTTTCCAGTAAGCCTTGTAAGGTTCCTACCTTCAGGGAGTTCAATGGAAGGAACAAAATGCTCACTGCTGGGGAGCTCCCAGTCTGATGGGAAGACATCATGATCCACAACATAAACAGAAATACAGCTGAAAATTCTTTAGCTGGACATTGGTTCTTAGAGGTTTAGAAAGAGAATAGGGTCTCTAGAGATGGGCATGCTTTCATTCATCTGTGAATGAAGGTGTCTATACTGCAACTGAATGGGCTAAGCCTTGGATATACAGGCAGAAAAATAGACCCAGTCCCTGCTCTCAAGGAGGCCCTATTCTAATAGGAGACAAGAGGTTTCTACTAATAGTCATATGAAAAGCTCTCCCACCCCAGCAGCAAATCAAATAATAATGTATTTTCATTATTGTGATTTCCATTGATTAAACCACTTTTGTTATTATTCTGACTCTTCCTCATTTGAGATTTTCTTAATAAAGATACTGGAAAGGTATGCTATATTTTGTTCTCCAGTTCATTTTACAGATGAGAAAACTGAGGGTTAAGTGACTTGCCTAGCTAATAAGTAGGACCATATCTGAACTCAGGAAAATGAGTCTTCCTGCCTCCAGGCCTAGACTCTCTATTCACTGCACCATCATTTATATGAATAATTTCTTTCTTTTCTTTCTTTTCTTTTTTTTTTTTTAAATTAAAGCCTTTTATTTTTAAAACATATACATGAGGCAACTAGGTGGTGCAATGGAGAGAGTACCAGCCCTAAAGTCAGGAGGACCTGAGTTCAAATCCGATCTCAGACTCGTAACACTTACTGTCTGTCCTGGGCAAGTTACTTAACCTCAATTGCCTCAGCAAAAAAAAAATAAAATAAAATCCAACAACATATGCATGCATGGATAATTTTTCTTTCTTTCTTTCTTTCTTTTTTTCCTGAGGCTGGGGTTAAGTGACTTGCCCAGGGTCACACAGCTAGGAAGTGTTAAGTGTCTGAGACCAGATTTGAACTCAGGTCCTCCTGAATTCTGGACTGGTGCTCTCTCTACTGCACTACCTAGCTGCCCCCAACATGGATAATTTTTCAACACTGGCCCTAGCAAAACCTTGTGTTCCAATTTCTCTTCTTCTCCCCATTCCCTCCCCTAGATGACAAATAATCCAATATATGTTAAACATATTAAAATATGTTAAATCCAAGAAAAATCAGATCAAAAAAAAAAAAAGAAAAAAAGGAAACAAAATACAAGCAAACAATAACAGAAAGAGTGAAAATGTTATATTATGATCCCCACTCAGTTCCCACAGTTCCCTCTTGGTATTGATGGTTCTCTTCATCACAAGATCATTGGAAATGGCCTCAATCATTTCTATATGAATAATTTCTGAAAGACCCTTTTTCAATTCCTAGCTTTCTATGGGAAGCTCCAGACCTTCAGACAAATCCTAATTTAGAGGCAGCACATAATAATTTCAGAGTGCCCAGCCTTGGTTAAAATA
Organism: Sminthopsis crassicaudata; assembly: GCF_048593235.1. NCBI lineage: Eukaryota > Metazoa > Chordata > Mammalia > Dasyuromorphia > Dasyuridae > Sminthopsis > Sminthopsis crassicaudata. The sequence continues at coordinate 343,505,047 of NC_133620.1, read as the reverse complement.
TCTAAGTAGAAAGAACAATCACTTTGGAGCCTGAAAACCTAAGTTTAAAACCATTTTTAAAAGCTAATAATAATTAACATAGATATGTTAGCAAAACAGCACTTCAGGAAGAGATTACTTTCTAGCCTCTGTGTGTAAAATGGATTAAAGACTAGAGGGGGGGGGGGCCTGGTAAGCTATTTAATATTTCATCCTTAGAGACTATGGGAATGAAAAAACTAAAATCAAGAAACTGGCTATAGAAGGCTCTCAAGAAGGAATGGGGAAGAGTTAGAAGAGTGCTTGTGTTGGGGATATCTGCGGAGGAAGGGACACAGCAGTCACGGATGACATGAAGAACCAAGGCTATGGACAGACAGAAGTCTGCAGAGAGAGGCATTTAATTAATTAGAGAAAGCTAAATGGTGAAGTAGAACTCGAGGATTTGAGTTCAAATCTAACCTCATCCACTTACTAGCTATGTGATTCTGGGCAAATCACTTACCCTCTTTCCCCATCTGCAAAATAGGGACAGTCTCCCAGGTTTGTAATGAGAATCAAATGAGATAATATTTGTAAAGGCCTTATCATAGTATGTCACATAGTAGGTTTGGATGAATGATTGTTATCCTCCCTTAATTCCAGCTACCACCCATCCCAACATGTCTCCTTCAGTAATCAGGGGTCCTGGGCCTCTCTCCTTACTCAATCAGACCTCCACAAATCCCATCATAGCATTTAAATAAATAGTTCCTCAGAACTGTCAAACAGGGATAGATACCCCAAAATAGAACTAAAGTTGCTTGCTTTAATGTTAGATTGTAAACTCCTTGGGAGTCTGATACAAATTGGTATCCCCAGTAGCACCCCAGTTGAACTGTCCCAGCCTTTGAAGGGGTAGCGTCCCAGATCTCTAGATTTTTTGCATAAACTTTGACAAGGACAATCTGGACGGCATATTTGTGTGATATCAGAATAGAAAAGTCAACATTTGTAAGCATCTGTTTCTGTAAAATGGGATCTGATAATACTTCTAGAGTCTTCCTCACAGAGTTGTAATGAGGCTTAAATGAAATAACTTTTCAATAAACATTTTAAGTACTCTGTGCCAGGGACTAAATTTTTTTTTAATTAAATTTTGTTTTTCTATCACCAAAAATCTGCCTTAACCTACACCTCCTTGATGAGAAAGAAAGAAAAGTAAAATCCATGTTAAAAATATGTATAGTCAAGAAAAACAAATTTCCATATTGGACATGACCAAAAAAAAATCTCAATTCTGAATTTTGAGCCCTAGTCTCTCTTATCAGGAGGTGGGTGGCATATTTCATCATTAATCCTCTGAATCATGCTTAGTCATTACCCCATCAGAATTCCTAAGGCTTTTAAAGTTGTTTGATTTTACAATAATATTGTCTTTCTATAAATTACTCTGCTCCTTTCATTTTTTATCAGTTCATGCAAATCCTCCCCATTCTCTGAATGCCCTTCCTCCTCTTATGGAAAAGAGCATTGTTCCATACACATACCATGACTTGTTCAGCCATTTCCCAACAGATGGGCAATCCCTTAGTTTCCAATTCTTTGCTATTTTTTATGCATTTGGGCTTTCTATCTTTAGGCCTTGCAGGAATATCAGTGGGTCAAAGGGGCCTCGTACAGGCTGCTAGGTTTTTTGTGCATAGTCCAAACTGCTTTGCAGAACTCAAGGTTCTCACTTGACAAAGGATGAAATGGCCTCGAGAGGGAAGAGGCAGTTGGCAGGGTGCAACCAGAAACTAGGCCTCCAGCTTCCCAGCCACAAGGCCAGCCTGCAGCTTCCTCCCTGAGGAGACTCTCCAAGAACTCAGACTAGTACCAGGCTTATACCCTGTATAGACTGGCCAAGGAAAGAAACATTCTTACTGTTTGGAGGTTCAGTCCTTACCCAGGTTTCCATGAAGGAAGGGAGCCAAAGGATCTGACCCCTCAACCGGACCCAGCAAATCGCTAGGGGATCAATCAGCATATATTTGTCAGCTGCCTATTTGGTGCCAAACACTTTGTTACAGATACAAGTACACATAGGAGGCAACAAAAATATAACACCGGGGAAGCAAGGTGGGACAACTGCAGCCCCTTGGGTAAGTCGTTTAACCTCAGTTTCCTCATCTGTCAAATGAGCTGGGGGAAGGAAACTCACTCCAGTATCCCTGCCAAGAGAACCTCAAATGGAATCTCTAAGAATTGGGCACGACTGAACAAACAGCGAGGCATAAAATAATGGAAGGGGGATGGGGAGGGAGGCTCTAACAAATGGAGACATCGGGAAAGACCTCACCTGAGAGGCGGCACGAGATGGGAAGAAACAGAAGGCAGTCAATCATCAACTGGCATTGATTAAGCAACCGGGCGCGGGGCTCCGTACTTGGGGTATTACAGTGGGGGACAGACCGGAGCAGCAGGACAGAAGACAGAATGAACAGTGACAAGCAGCACGGGAGACCTTAGAGAACACGTGAGGGTGAGATAAATATCGAACCAGGCTGTGACAGCCATCAACCAGCATTTATTAAGCGTCTAATGTATACCCGGTAGGGAATGGGATTATGCCGGCTCACCGGCAGCATGCACATAAGAGATCTGATCCCATATGCGCGGACCGGGGCTCTGGGCAGCTCGAGGCTGGGGAGGGCGCGGCACAATCAGTCGGGATTTTTAGGACCCCTGGGGCAAAGGAGGAGAGCGTGACGGCAAGGAGAGAGAGGAGGCCTTTTAGAAAAATGTCTAGGCGTATTAACGTCTAGGGATCAATAGATTCTACCCCGAGAAGAGAGTGGGGGACGTCAGGGCAAAGACAGGGCCCAATCTATAATTGTGAATCTCCTCTCCGGTCTAGATCCTTCCTCCCCTCCCCCCCGGCCTTATCGCACCCCCCGCCGGGACAGGGCCCCGGGCCCCAGGTGGGGGGGAAGGGGCGGTGCGGAGAGGCTTCTGGAAGGTAGGGAGCCAGTGATGGCGCTAGAACCGGAAGCGAGCTACAAATTCCCTCCCCTTCGCCCGTAGGCCTTGAACTCAGGGCTTGGACTCTCGGGTCAGCATCCCTTTCCACTCTTCTGTAAGTCTCCAGAAGAATCCATGAAAACATGAGACTGGAACGCGTATCAAAGGCAGGCTGTCCAACACTCCTGCCTAGGCCGAAGCAGGGAGCGACAGCCTCCCTATGCCTTTAAGCCGGTACACGTTTCTTTTTGATTTGTTTACGTCTCCTTTCGCCCTTCCGGGTCTCAAAAGATATGTTTTAGGTATCCTTCCGCAAATGGCGTTCTTAGCTTCATTTTTTAGGGGAATACCTAATATTGGCAGTCTCTCAGGTTTTGACTCAGACTTGGACAAAGATTCCAATCCTATTTTCAATTCCCTTGTACTAATACCTTTCTGTGTAGGGTTCAAAAGCAGATTATAATCAGGGACTATTTTTCGGAACGTACCATTTTACCTTTAGTACAGGGAACATTGACCAGCCTCAGAATTGTCCCACTGGGAAAAATATTTGATAATATCCTTTAAAACGAATCTTCTTTAAAAAATTACGCTACAAGCCTCACTTGGAACTGGCGAGTCTTCTCCTATTCTTTAAAAACTATGGTATCGTCCAGAACCCGCCCTAATCTTCCGAAGATTGGCTAGCCTCGCTCCGCTCATCTCGTTCATAGTGTCCTATAGCAGTGCACGTTTTGGTCGCACTGATCCTGCGGCCGGGGAGGCGGGGCTGGGAGGCACCCCCCGCGTGCCCGACGATTGGCTGATCCGGCCAACGCATGGGGACGCTAGTCCCAAGAGACATTGAACTACGAGTCCCAGCGTGCCGCGGAAGAGTCTATTGTGCGCTTGCGCGGGGGCGGGGCGGGCTGGCTCCTTTATATAAGGCAGCACAGAGAGCTGGGAGGCAGCAGTTGGAAGTTGGCAGGTGAAGGAGGCAGGTTGGGAGGGGTAGAAGTAAAGGAGGAGGCGGAAGCTGTGCTGTCGGAAGGGGGAGGGGGGAAAGAAGGAGGAGGCGGAGGAGGAGGAGAGCTTAGAGCTGAGCGCCGAGCCAAGGGGGAGATGAGTTTGTCCGTCCTCGGCTGAGGCTCCCGGCCGGGGCCAGGGAGCGGGAAGCGGGGCCGGAGCGACACCCGTGGAAGTGGGAGGAAGTGGTCGGAAGTGGTCCTGGGACTTTAACCCCTTGTGGGCTCTGCGGCAGGGGATTTAACCCTTTACGGACCCAGGCTCTCACAGGCGCGTCATCTGGTGGCATTAACCCTTTCGGGACTGGGTTCTTTAACCCTTTGGACTTTTCACCTTGCTGCTTCTGCTACTCTCGCTGGCTTTGCCCCCGATTCTGGGGAGGGGGGGGGCCTGAGGTGAGCCCTCCCCCAACACACCCGCATACACACTGTTTTTGGTGCTGCAGACTTTGAGCCCCGCCAGCTAGCTTGCCCGCCGAGCTAGGGGGTTCTTAACCCTTTGCTGACCCAGAAGCGCCCTTTCCAAGTTTGGAGTGGAGTTCGTAGGCGGAAGGCTCAACAATAAGAAGACATCCGTGCTGCCGGCGTTCAAGACAAGACCCGCGGGACAATTAAAAATACTTTTTTCTTTTAAAAGGAAAGAGACTTTGTGACTATATAAAATTTTTTTCCAACTCTCTCAGAAGAGGACTCCATCCAGTCATGGCTGAGCCATTTCTGTCTCAATGTCAGCAGCAGCAACAGACTTCTCAAACTTCTTCCAACTGTACAGGTGCTATGGGCAGAGCGGAGCGTTATACTGAGCCCCCCGGGGAGGACTGTAGGTGGCAATCGAGAGCTTCTCCTGAACTTGATGCGATCCTTGGTAAAGAGAAGGGAGGGGAGAATCCAGCCCCAGCTTCTCCTCCCAGGGCGACTGTGGCGTGCCTAGACCCTGGCTGCCCAGACGGGGGCGAGAAGGGCCCGAACCACGACGATCTGACAGCTGTCGGGGCTGCTGCCGCACCGCCGTTGGGTGAGGGGCCCAGGCCCGGAGCCCAGCCTCCGCAGTCGTGCCAAGGTTATGGGGGCGACAAGTTTGCGGTTCCTATCGGGGAAGAAGAGGAGGCCTGGCGGCAGCAGCAAAGACAGCTGGGAAAGAAGAAGCACAGGAGACGGCCTTCCAAGAAAAAGCGGCACTGGAAGCCTTACTACAAGCTGTCTTGGGAGGAGAAGAAGAAGTTCGACGAGAAGCAGAGCCAGCGGGCATCCCGGGTTCGAGCCGAGATGTTTGCCAAAGGACAACCCGTCGCCCCTTACAACACGACCCAGTTCCTGATGGATGACCATGATCAGGAGGAGCCAGACCTGAAAACTGGCCTCTATTCCAAACGGGCGGTGGCCAAGTCGGACGATACAAGTGATGAGGACTTCTTGGAGGAGGCGGGAGAAGAGGATGGGGGCAGTGATGGGATGGGGGGGGACGGAAGTGAGTTTCTCCAGAGGGACTTCTCCGAGACCTATGAACGGTACCATGCGGAGAGCCTCCAGAACATGAGCAAGCAAGAATTGATCAAAGAATATATGGAGCTAGAGAAGTGTCTCTCCAGGATGGAGGATGAGAACAATCGGCTGCGGTTGGAGTGCAAGAAGTTTGGGGAGGACTCTCGGGTAAGAGAACTAGAGTTGGAGCTGGATCGGCTAAAAGCTGAGAATCTCCAGTTGGTGAAAGAGAACGAACTGCACAGACAGCAGGAGAGAGCGCCTCTTTCCAAGTTTGGAGACTAGTCAAACTTTTTGGGGGAGGGGGAAAAGGGACTTTTTATGGTGATGGAATGTAACATTATATACATGTGTATATGACAGTGAACCTTTTTATGACATAATCAAAAAAGAAAAACCCCATGGCTTTGTATTGTTTTAAAATTTTAGCTATAATGTAGTGGGTTTTTTTTTCCTGTTCTTTAATTATGTGAAATCTGAAGGGTTGCTTTTCTTGTTCTCCTTTTTAGAAGAAATGAATGTGTATTTTTTGGATGTAAGTAAATTTGACTCAAATTATAATGCATTTTTTTCTGTTTAACCAAAAACAACAAAAAACCCTCAAAACAGGGAGTTATAAGGTGGCCAAATCTGAAAACCATTAAATCCATTCTATAGTTACAATAAATTTAATATTTATAAATGTAACAGTTTCAGTGTGATTTCTAGAAATATCAAAATAATATTCTCTGGCAGAGAATACTTTTAGATTTTGTGTTTAATCCTGGGGTATTAAAAAAGGCATATTTGGTCGGTAATGCAAAAAACTTCTATAGCCCTTTATTAAAGGTTCTCCAGCTTTTATGTATTTTTCCCTTAAGTAACTTTAAATGTTCACTACAATATAACCTGGCAAAATACCGCAGTGTTAATTCTGTTTGCTTTCTAGTGCCTTGATATTTTATTTTACTGTGCTGTTGGAAACTGCAAGATGTTTGGGGCAGCAGGAGGTGGCAGCAAGATTTTGCATGTTTATAATTCTAGAGCCTGAAACTTTTTTTCCCCTAATAGCCATTCAAAAAAACATGCTGACAAACATGTAAACAAAATGTTAGAAGAGTGAACAATTGACAGCCCCAATTTCCTTGGTACAAGTTGGTTTTTAGCAAGCTTATACTCTTGTGAGGCTGGATGGAGTGCTGAGAAGTGGTTGGTAAATCCTTTGTTTTTTTTAAATGCTGGCTATGGTTAGGATAAGAAATTTGGGTTGCTCCTTTTTGTTGCGGGGAAAATTGCATTTAAAAGAAGGAATGGCTATTTTAGGATTCCAAGAACAGTTGTTCAATTGAGTGGCTTACCATGCAGAACTAGATTTATGGATTACCTACCTTTTTCCCAATGCCTGGCAAACCTTTTTTTTTTTTTTTTTTTTTTTTTTTTCCTCTACCTGCATCCAGAGTAAGGTGCTTAGAACCCTAAGGCAGGTAGTAGGAAATTTCAAATGCTCACTGTAGATCTTGAAATATCAACTGCTGGGGGCTCTCCTGGGAATCAGCTGCCCTGTTGCTAATTCTCAGGATTGATGATCAGTAGTAGCAAGGTAATTTCTGCCCCATGCTGATGGGAACATGAACATAATTCTCCATCTCAGTGGGATCTGGATCAAAAAAAGTCATAGCCAATATAAACCCTAATAAAATGGTAGCCATTTTAAATGTTCTAACTTATCTGTTAAATGATTTCCAGTTAACATACTCACATATATCTTGAAACCTAAGAGAAAAAATCAAAGTACTTAATTCCCTAGAGTTCAGATTGAGGGGGTTTTGCAGTTAACATTAGGGGGGGGAGCACTCACACTCTGTCCTGACTGGAACATTCCTATTATATAACGAGGAAAATTCAGAGAGTGAAAATAGAATACCAAAATGTATCTTCAGTAAGATAAAAGCAAATCCAGGGAAATTACAACTGGTCAGAATTTGCCGAGAGATTACTAAATATTGAGCAGGCCACATTCTGAGAGATGTTCCACTGGAAAAAAAATGTATTATCAGTTCTTCCTTTGGACTAAATATTAAAAGTTTATTTTGGTAAATAATTTTTGCGTTTTCAATTCTCCTTCTAACATGACATCATACAGAAGTACCAGCAAATTATTCTATGATGGCAAAATGACAACACTGCCCTCTGGCTTTGCATACAAAATAGGTTTTTTTTTTTTTTTTTTAAGTTTGAGTATTAACAGTTAACCTTTGGTCATAGGGCTTATAAATAGAAAAAAGGCAGGTTGTTTAGATCTTATTTTGTTAGCACTGGAAGGATGCAGTCAATCTTGAAAATAATTTAAATGTATTACCTATAATAAAATCTATGGTCAACTTTTGGCAGAAATTTAGTTATTTAGTACCTATCCAAATAAATTTTGAGTGATTTTTACTGAGTCATGCAATCTCCCCTATGAATTTTGCTCATGGAATGCCCTTTACAGATAGGAAATTCAATCTGGAAACAGTTTTGTATTAAATTTCCATAACCAAGATACAAATACCATAACAAACTTTCAAGAAAGGTAGGAGCTACATATATTTAACTAGTTATAGCATTTTTGGCAGAGAGACAGTTCATCAACTTAATTATCTGTTCTAACAGATTACACTGATAAATTCACAAATGATACTCAAATCCATCCTAATTATTAGACCCTCTTTTTTTTTTTTTTTTTTAAAGTCATAGGACATTTAAGTGTTAGAACTTCCAGATTTTTTTCCCTTCCCTTAAAAACAACAGATTGCAAAGTATGGTATAAGGACCATATGATCCCAGGATATTCCTGAGGGACAAGCTGTCAAAAGATTTTATTTTCCTATTGAAGCACCCCCTTTTCCAATTACATATCTTGAGGTTAGATTTTTTTTCATATAATTAACCAAAACAATATTGTAATAGATTGGAGAAACAGATAAGGTAACCAAATGTCTTCTATAAAGCCAGGCATTGAGATTTGCAAAAATATGTAAAAGAATGACATTTTCTAAACTTATGCTGTTTTTCAAAAAGTATTAACACTCAACAGGCTATTTTAAATTAATATTTTAAAACTTTTCTAGTTACCAATAAAAAAGTTTGCTGGGATCATCAATTTTTGAGAACCTGGAAAACTGCTGCAAATCAGAAGAACCACTTAATCTTTTTGGTGACTATCAAAACTGGCCAAGGAATATGCAGGTTTGTGTAAGCTGTACCCTAAACATTCAATGGTACCAACCATTAACTGTCACCCCTTGGTGTAATTCTGAGCTTCACTTCCAAAACAAGCCAGGTAATTCTGTGCTAGGCTGTAATTCAAAGAGATTCTCCAATTACTAGCTTGTATGTTGACCATTTTATAAGTTCTTTTTGAATTCTAGTTTCAATTGGTTATGATGATGCATACTCTCTGGTTGTTCTTAAAGGGGAGTAATCACAGTAAGAATATTATATCCAAAATATAAAGGGACCTTCTGACCAAAAGCCATTCCTCTAGAAGTATTAGGACATGAAAAAGAAAATTGTCAATAACCACAGAAAAACATGCTCCAAATAAATGAGAAATGAGAATTTAGAAATCTGAGATTTCACTTCATATGTTAAATGGAAAAATAATAAAAGACCAAGGGAAGAGAATGACAGGTACATTGATACACTGTTGATGGAATATTATGATAGGAGTGAAGTGTTAGTCCAATTATTCTGGAATCCATTTTGGAATTTTGCAAGAGAAGTGACTCAACTGTCCAAACTCTTTGGCACAACTACTGGCAATATACTCAAGAAAGTCAAAGACAGGAAAAATAAGATGCAACATACAGAATATCCCAAAAGTCAGTACAGTTTTAAGTCCACTAAGACTTTGGGACACTATACACATATATTGTATCTAAATTATACTGTAATATATTTAACATATATAAGACTGCTTGCCATCTGGGGGAGGGGGTTGGGGGAGGAAGGGAAAAAATCTGAATAGAAGTAAGTGCAAGGGATAATGTTGTAAAAAATTACCCATGCATATGTACTGTCAAAAAATGTTCTAATTATAAAATAAAATAAAAAATTAAAAAAAAAAAAAAAAAAAAAAGACTTTGGGACACATTGAACCAAAATAAACATAACACTTTTGATGGCAGCAAAGAAAGTACTCCTTAATTGGGGAATGACTAAAAACCTATGGAATACAAAGATAACATCTTGTGTATTTCTCCCCACTGAGGCAATTGGGGTTAAGTGACTTGCCCAGGGTCACCCAGCTAGAAGTGTTAAGTGTCTGAGGGCACATTTGAACTCAGGTCCTCCTGACTTCAGGGTTGGTTCTCTATCCACTGTGCCACCTAGCTGCCCCTTTGTGTAGTTAAAAAAAAAAAAAAAGTCAGAAAAATGGGAGATTTGCATGAACTAATGCAGAGTGACAAAAGGAGTACAAAAAATATTCTCTTCAAATGGAGAGATCTCCCTAAGAGGAATTTAACTCTTAATGGAAAATATGAAACATCCCTTCATTTATAACAGCTGAAAAATAGATGACTACAACTGAGTATTATACACATTACCGGATTCAGTCATTTGTATCTTTTTTTTTGGGGGGGGTCACAATATAGGGTTCAAAGAAAGATGGACTTGGAAATAACTGATTTAAAGACTAAAAAGGTATCCAATTTTTTTTAAAGATCATTGTAATGAATCAGGTTATAGTTCTGGCTATATCACTTACAAGTTTCATTTGTCAAATGATTACCTATGCCATAAGTCTGTCAGGATCTAATGTAGAATGTTTCTAGTTTTCAAAGGGAGTCTTATTAACATTTGAAAAGGAAACCTCACAATGGACTGTTATTTTCAGGGTTCCTTCTGGGCTTGGAGCTTTCATTTCTGTTAAACATTTCCCCAGAACATAAGATTTTTCAAAAAATCCCTTGACTGAAGGACTAGTAAAAAAAGCCCCAAGGCTGGGGGTGGGATGGGGGAGGGCTGGAGAGAAGTAGGGGTATAACAAAAGGATTGAAAATTTCACCAACCCATATTGAGCCAGATTTGAGGTAATCACTAGTTCCTGCTGAAGCCAATGATCACTTACAACTACTGAGTACTAAACGTGGTGACACCGTTGCTTTTCCATAAAATGGACATGAAGAACATCTGGTAGACTAGATTGTACTGAACAGGGGCTTTTCCTTTTTTTTTTTTCCCCCTGAGACAATCAGGCTTAAGTAACTTGTAGAACAGGGGCTCAGCCTGAAATCCATGCTTTCAGATCCATCAACTTGGATGTAAAAAATACATCTTCACTAATCTCAAAATTAAATTTATCATTTCCTTCAATTATGAACTTTTAAAAGCACATTACTCTGAGGGGTCTATAGATTTCACCAGACTGTAAAATGTTCCATGATATATAGAGATTAGAATCCTGGTCTCTAGAAGACAGCTGATTCAATCTTGGCCAGCTGTGTTGAATCCTGGAGAGCTGGCCATCCCATTCTGCTCATGGTAGACAAAAAAATGGTAGACGTGAAGTGGGAGATCATTTCGACACAATAATTTTAGCTCTTACAATTTGCTCTTGAATAGCATATTCCCCCAAAGTAAAGGTTTACTTAATTATAATTTTTGTAGCAAAGACCATTGGTGGGCACCAACAGGAATAATCATAATTTTCTAATGAACCTTCTGAATGTCAACAAAACCCATTGGAATTATTACAAGATTGTATGGTTTAGCATTTTAATATATGATCATTCCCTCTAGAGAGAAAGTATCAACAGCAACATTTGGTTCAAAAATATTTTAAGGGGAAAAGAGGAAAAATTCAGTAGGGAATTTTTCTTATCTAGTTTAATGTGTAAAGTGTTAAAAAAAAAAATTCTGTATCTGCAGTGAACATAAAATACACTCCTTAAAGACAACACCAGAGCTATTAAGAGTGCTTAAAAGACTTTCATTTAAGTAAACTTAATAAAGACAACTGTTCACTAGGACTTTTCTTACAACAGGTCAGGATAGAAAATAAAAATGACTTTTGAAGTCTGCACATTCCTGAAAAGCCTGCTCAGCCCCCAAACCTTTGCTATTGAAAGAAATGCAAGACAATTCCAAACTCAATGTGGGGTGTGGAGAAAATCATCAGTACCTATTAAAACCACAAAATTTTTTGTATAATTTTATAGGAGATGGGGAAAGGAGGGATCCAGGGGTAAAAGTATCATTTAAAAAAATCAAATATGCATCAAAGAAATATTAAGTGTTGGAATTAAATTGTTCTTTACTACCCATCTTGATGTTGAAGATGCTGGAAAAAAAAAATCAGTCTTCTTGCCATTGGTCAACATCCTCTATTTATAGGTAGCTCCAGGGTTATAGGACCTCAACATAAGGTAGTGGGCATTTTTCACAGGATTTAATGGCAATTACTAACACTAATGCTGGACTGATCTGATGTTGCTATGACATTTTCTTAAAGCAGGCTACTGAACTGCCTGAATGACCTTTGTATAAAATAATGGAACACTGGGTGAACATTAGACTTGGCACCAAAAAGAGCAGTTTGGCCTCATCTTCAATATTTGGCACCTAACCAAAATTAAGTTGGTAGCACAGAAATGGAACTCAGAGTTCCTGATTACCAGTCTTAAGCTTTGTCCATTAAAAAATGCTTCATTCTAGTTTTCCTACTGAGGTTTTAAAACAGCTTACTGGTTGACCTCAAATAGTCATGTGGGTTATGGTTTCCAAAAATGATCAATAAGTGTCAGCACCTAATAGTGTGTCCACATGAGTAGGTGTGAAGTCAAATACAATGGTCGTCCTTTGCTCAATTCATGAATTACTGACCACCTATATAGCTGATCCATAAGGGAACTTAATTTGAAAACCCCCAATCCTGCAGAATCTTTTAATACAAATTTTTACCCTGGTACCTATAAACTGATACCTAAGGGGGAGCCAATTGAGTTTAATTCAAGATAACTACTCTCTATTTAGTGGGATGGTTGTTCCAAAACTGGATTAAAATACAAATCTTATTATTTTGCTTTTGTGATTGTTTCAAGATTTCTTTTGGAAACAATTTTAGGAGATAGAAAAATGGCTAAGATTAGAGCACCACTACTATCCCTCTCAAAAAAAAAAAAAAAAAGAACCATTTATTTTAAAGATACCAAAGGAGCTATAAGTTCTGAGCTCATTTAGATTACTTTAGTATCAAAGCCACTGGAATGATTAGTTTCTGATTATTCCTGGTAATGAGAATTAAACAGAGCACTACAGGCTTATCAGGCAGTAACTCTCAATTCCAGCACTATTCACACATCAGTTTCCCAGAAAATCTTTCTAACCTGGCATCAAATTAACTGTAACTTTTAAATAACCTGTTATTTTAGAATATCAAACATTACAGCTTTACTCTGTGCCTGGCTTTCAAGATAATCTTCTTTGCTTCTGCTAGTGATGCCATGTCCAAGCTTTACTCGTTAGACAAATGATGCAGTAGCAATACCATTGAAGCAGGGAGGGGGGAGAGAAGACTAAGGGAGGGCTTATCATGCAGTTGCCACCGAGAAGAGCTCAAAAATTTCTGTTCTCCCTTATGGGGCAGCAAAGGCTGGATCGAGATCATGAAAGCAAGAGATACTCCAGTGACATACTGCCGGGAAAAAGCTCCTAGTAACAATGAAACCGACACCACAAAATACTTCCCAACCCACAGCCCTAAACCTAGTTTAATAAAACGTAATTTTTTAATTGTAAAACGCTGCAGAGACTGGATTGAAATAAGCAATTTTCTTTCCCCACCCCCATCCCTTATTCCTAAACCTTTCTCTAAGGGCCTTGGGTCGAACGTTCCACTCAGATTTCAAAATGCAAACAGATGTCCCATTGGCCAAGGAAAACGGACAGCTACGTTTCATTTCCTAGACGTGCCGGAGCAGGGTAGTTGTTTGTTTCCCATATTAAAAAGGGGTACCAGGACCACCTCCTAATTTCATTTGTAGTTACGTGGGTGGATGTTATTTGGAAAGGGGGGATGTGAGGAAATAAAACTTTCAGGGTCATCCCGTATCTCCACCCCCCCCCCCAAGCTGGCTCTAAGCAGACATGGGGGAAATGTTCAGAGAAAGCTAGGGTTGGACGGGGATGGAGGGGGTGGGGTGGGGTGGAGGTCCTGCCCGGAGCGTGCTTGGAGATCCCCCAAGCAGTGGGTTCCAGAAGGTTTCCAACCGCCCCACCCCTTGGCTGGCTCCAGGAGGGTTTCGTGGTAGGGAGGCAGCTGCACTGGGCTGGCGGGCGGGGCCGGGGCCTGAGCGCGGGGCTGCCCCCGGAGACCCTCCCCAAGCCGCTGGGCCTGTCCGCGAGGGCCGGGGGAGCGCTGCGAGGGCTGGGGGCCCAATCGCGTTTCACCCCCGCCGCCCCGTTCCGGGTCGGAGCCCTCTCCTAGGCCCCTAGTCAATCGGCGGAGGCGCAGGGCGGCCCGGGGCTCTGTGAGGGGCGAGGCCGCAGGCCCGGCCCTGCCCAGGGGTCGGTCCTTCTCCACCCCCTCCCTTTCTGTCCCCGGGGGCCGCTCCCCGCCATCCCCCGGAGCAGCCCCCGCATGGCCAGGCTTCTCCCCGCGGCCGGCCCGCCCCCCCCACGGGGGTCCTCTCACAGCGCAGCGACTCCCTCCGCTACCTCCTCCCAGCCCAAAATGGCGGCGGCCCGGACTCTTCCTCGCCCGCCTTCCCGGCCTCCTCCCTTGCCTCCCTCCTTCCCTCCCTCCCTCCCTCCCGGGACACGAATCCCTCCGCACACGCATGCGCCCTAGGCGCGTCCCGCCAGTCATCTTTCAATTCTTCGCTCCCACCCCCATCCCACTTTCGGATCTATTTCCAGCCCAGGAACGCTTAATTCCATCCATAGGCTCTTGAACTGGGCCGGGAAAGAGTTGTTCCCGCCTTCAATTCGTCACCAACGAATGGTGGCAGAGACAGGCCTGGCGACGAGCGCATTTGACCAATCGGAGGCCCAAAGGCGGTGCGCCTGAACTGGGACTGCTGGGTTTTGAAGTTCTTAAGGCGTGGTTGTGGAAGTGAACGGGATTCTGTTCCTCTTTTTCTGACTAGATAAACTACAATCCCCAGCAGACATCGCGGCTTACGGTCTCCCCACCCACCCCACCCTCGTTCCCCGACGTCCTCGCGCTCTTGCGGCTTGCTGGGGCTGTTGCTGAATTCTCTGCAAGATACAGGGGTTAGGCAATAGGAATTGCAGACAGGAGGCTGCTGCGCAGACACCGAGCCGTTGTCGTGCGTGGCAGCCCTTGGCAACAAATAGGTCAGTTTATGTTTCCAGAGCTCTCATCTTCAACCATCTCGTCATCCAGTAGAATTAAGCCTCGCCATCCCTTCAGGGGATTGGGTGTGGGGGAATGCAGCTACCTAATGCACGGGGTTTTCGCTCTACCCTTTCAGACGCCAGTTTCTCCTCCCCTTTCTCTCCACTTCCGGTGCCGTGGGCCAGGAGGAAACAGGGCCTGCTCCTCGCTAGCAGGACGCCTGACCCCGTAGCCATGCTGGCTATGGGCGAGGCCCGGCTTTCTGGAGAAGGTGGTTCCACCTCCTCCCCCCCTCAGTCAGAAAGACGTGATCTCCGCGGTCGCGGCCCCGCCAGCGGAAGTGTCCCTTTAACGGGGTGTTTATCCCAGCCCTCCCCCGGGCTCACCCTGTGTCCCCTTTAATGCAGCCGGGCGTGGTCCTCGTGGTCCTCGGCTGGGCTCTCATTACAGGCCGCAGCTTGGTTCCCTCTGTTCTGTGACTACTGTGCCCCCCCTGCCCTCAGGGCCCTCCCTCGTGTGTAACTTACTAGCCGCCCTCCCCGGCCCCTTGTTACACCCCGGAAGAGGGTGGCGGTAGCGGGCAGAGGCTGGTGGGCCTCTGTGCCAGCTCTGCTCACGCCCCCTTACTTAAACGCTGGGCACGTGGAGAAGGCGCCTGGTGGCTCAGCAGTGCACCCCAGGCTGTGGCCGAGATCCTACCTTACCGCCCACCCGTGCAAGTCCCCACGCTCTGCAATTAGAGTCAGAGACTCCTAGCCCAGTGTAGGAGGGCCCGAGGGAGAAGCGGGGGTGCTTTCCCTCAGGCCCTGCCAGCCTCGGCTTCTTTGTGCTCCGGCGGCATCTCTTCAGGCGCTGCCACAAAATGGCTTCCTCTCCTTCTCGGAGGGAGTCCCGGGAGAGGAGGGAATCCCGCCCTGGGGCTTAGGGATAAGGCTTTCCTTTTATTCTCCCTTACAGCAAGGCCTTCCTAGAAAAGCTTCTGCTCCCTGTAGAAGAGACACCTCCCATCACTGCCCCCAAATCTCCCGGAGCCGCCTGCCCGGAGCGAACCTGGAGAACTCAGAGGTAAGGCTGCTCTCTCGGAGGAGAATGTTCCAGACTCAGTCCTGACGGTGCCGTCTGTGAGGGACAGAACTCTGGCCCCGGCCCCCCACTCTGTGGGGGAGCGGCGCCCCATCCCAGAGGAGTGGGCTCTGGAGGAGGGCGAACCGAGGCTTGGAGGCCTGAGCGGGAGGCCTGCGTGACTCTGGGTAAGTCACAGCCGCTCCCCCTTCAGCTTCCCCCCTGTCAAGTGAGGGGTTTAAAATAAATAATAAAAGAAGGAATTTACGTCTGTGAGCTCTTACCTTCCCTGTGACGTCATGTAGGCCTCCAGTTTCTGGCTCCTCTCCATCCCTTGTAGAATTCCCAGAGCTAAATCGACTCCTGGCGGAGACACCCTCTCCCTTCCCCCACATAAAGCAGCCCAGGGCTCACAGCTAATAGTAACCCTTTTGGTGGGGGTGTTGGAAGAAGAAAACCGCTCAGCGGGACATTTAGAGGGGTAAGGCTACAGGTGAAGGGGCTACTCTGCATAGGGACACCTGTCTGGGGGGCCCTGATCTACCAGTCTGACTTGCTTTTTCCAGGGGGGGAAGTTCCAGGTTGTCATTTGGAAGGAACCTTTTGACAGAGATAGCATCAATCTTCTGAATTCTTTTCTCTTCTTTAAGCTGAAATGATCATTAATATGTTGTGGAGAAGCCCATAATATCCCCGTACTCCTCTATCCCCTCACTCGGTCCTTCTAGCTCCCCTCCAGCATCCTTAAGAACACATCTAAATCTTTCACTCAAGAGAGAGACACCTTCCAGCATTCTCCCATGCAGAGGCCTGCACACACAAAGTTATGTAATCTAGAGATCTATGTTGTATTCACAAACACTCAGTGCGTGCAAACTGTCCTCACATGCACCTTGTGTGTTCACCCCAGTGCAGTTCACATCCTTGCACACATGCTCTTCACAGCCTCATAAGTGAGGGAGTGCCTCCTCATTGGACAGACTCATACTCAGCTGAATAAATTACTTCCTAGTCTCTCATCCTCACAAAATATCCTGCCTCATTATTTGTTTTCCTTTTCTCCATCCTGATAGTCACCACTACCCACTGAGGAAGATTTTGCTGCAGAATCGCCCTTCTTAAAGAAAATAAACATCTGCTTTCAGCCAGCCCAGTTCATCTTCTTTTTCTCCCCCCAAATAGAATTTGGCTTGCTCCTTGATTTCTTTTTTATTCTCTTGCCCTACTTCTTTTTACAAATTTATTTGCATGTTTATATTCCTATTCTCTTCAAATAATACTTGCAGATTTTGGATGCCCCTTCTCTGCAATCTTTTCCTATCTAATTGTCTCCTTTCTCACATTGCCCCTCTCTTTTCTCCTTAATCTTAGAACTCTGGGATCCCCTTCAGCCCCAGTATACCTCCCGAGCCCCCTGACTCCAGTGGCTGTCGGCTCCTGACCCCTGGGATGGAGAGCCCATCAGAATGGAAAGAGGCAGCAAAAACCAGCAATGGCAGCAATGAATCGAATGGAACATCCCAAGCCAAAAGCCCAGATGGTGGCTCTGCTGAGGCCCTGGGTCGGAGGAAGCACAGGCGGCGGTCCTCAAAACGCAAAAGGCACGGATGGCGGCCCTACCTGGAACTGAGCTGGGCCGAGAAGCAGGAGAGAGATGAGCAGCAGAGCCAGCGGGCCTCCAGGGTTCGAGAGGAGATGTTTGCCAAGGGGCAGGCTGTGGCACCTTACAATACCACCCAGTTCCTGATGGATGACCATGACCTGGAGGAGCCAGACCTAGGGAACCCCCAAGGAGCCCCCCATCAGGGTTCTGGATGGGAGGAGGAAGATGGGGGTGCTGGGGACATTGATGGGCGAGGGAAAGCCCAGGGGGAGTTTCTCCAGAGAGACTTCTCAGAAACCTATGAGCACTACCACGTAGAGAGCCTGCAGGGCCGGAGTAAGCAGGAACTGGTGCGGGACTACTTGGAGCTGGAGAAACGGCTCTCGCGGGCTGAGGAGGAGACTCGGAGACTGCAGCAGCAGCGGAACCCCCTGGGCCCGCACCCCTGTGAGCGGGCCCAGGAGCTGGCAGCTGAAGTGGAACGCCTGAAGATGGAGAACCAGAGGCTTCGCCGGGAGAATGAGATGTGGGGCCGAGAAGGCAATGGCCCTGGAGAGAACCCGGGCTCCTAACACCCCCTGCTCCCCAGGGCGGACTCTGAGAGGGAGGAAGGAGAACCACCCAGCACTGTGGCCCAGGGGGTGCCCCCCTCTTGCCCACTCTGGAGCTCAAGGCCTGGCTCTGGACAGGGACTGCTGGGAGCAGAGTTCCAGGTTTGAACTTCTCCTTCTTCCTCCAGCAGACTTCCCAGAGTCGAAGTTCCATGAAGACAAGTTAAGTTTGTTTTCTTGCTGTCCCTTGTTCTGTTTTTTTTTTTTTTTTTTTCCTGTAGTAAAATTAAAATGTCTTGATGAGGGCAAAGAGCAGTTGGGTAGAAATTGCACCATAGAGTCTGCTGGGACCCTCCAGATAGCCTTGTGTGATGGAGACATCTTTAGGGTTGGGTCATCTATGGGAAGGAGCAGAGTGTGGAAGCGTACCCAGACCCAATTTGCCACCTCCAGGTGGGGTGAGAATTGTTCGACTGGGACGCTACCTCAGTCCCCAAGGAGGTCTGGCTTTCTCTGAACTAATGGATTCTTGGGCTAAGACTTATTGGATGGGGCTTAGGACCAGAATTACTCATGTCCTTTTAGTAGGTGATGGAGGGAAACCCAGGTTGTGATCTATTCCATCCATTCCCCTAGTGTTCCTTCAAGAAAATGAGGCTGACATCAGAACCCTTGCACTATGCAATGATAATAATAATGATATCTAGCATTTAGAGTGCTTATTTTGGTGTCAAGCACTGTAGTAAGTACTTTACAAATATTGCCTTATTTGTTCATCACAATAACCCCAGAGGTAGGTGATATTATGTCCAATTTAATGATAAAAATTTTGAGGCAAACTGTGGTTAAATGACTTGCCCTCAGTCACTTAGCTAGTAAGTGTCCGAGTTAGGATTTGTATTCCGGTCTTCCTAACCCCAGGCTTACTATTTACCATGCCACCTAGCTGCCAGCTATGCAAGGAGAGATTAGAATAACCTGGGTAGCCTGGACTTCCTTGCTTGCCTTAGCCCTTAGCATTTGGAGATTCCAGGTGTATTCCATGTCCTTGCCTTCTGACATGCTTTTTAAATATAGGTCCCTAGGAAATTAGGGAAGCCCTAGAAAAGGAGGTCTACTCTATAGAAAGAGGCGACAGCTATCCCTTAAGTCAATTGGCAAACATTGGTTAAATGCCAACTGTGTGACAGGCATGGGGATGCAAATACATTCAATGAAATGTTCTCTTCTGGTAAAGATCCTGACATTTTAACGGGGAAGATCCGTGGTGTGAGCTTATACGGGGATCGTTCCATTCTGAGTTGAATGGGCAGCATTGAACCACATGCTATTTTTATCATCTCCATAATCGGTCCTGATCACCTTGTCTGAATCAGTGCACATAATTGAGAGGAATGGGAGGGAACAGTGAGGTTATGGTCGGGTCTGTTCCTTGGGTGGAACTTGATTGTTGGCTCAGGGCAGGGGAGCAGCAAAAACAAGGTCTGCCTTTTACCTTTGAGATCAGCCCCTCCTGGGAAAGCCCTCCCTCTTGGCATGAGGCTATTCTGGATTACAGGGGTGGCCATGAGATTGAAAGCTGGCAGGGGCACTAAATCCAATACTCTCATTTTATAGATGAGGAAACTGAAGCCCACCCAGGTTTAAATGACTTGCCTGAGATCACAAGGCTAGTAAGTGCTATCAGGATTTGAACCCCAATCCGCTGGTAACTCAATCACATGCTTTCCACTGTACCACTTCCACTCCAGTCTAGTTGTTCCTTTAAGACCTATCGTGGTGATCCTTTCAGAATGAGCAATCAGCCTATTCCCAAAAAAAGGGCTGAGGGTTTACTTTAGCCCCTGTACTAGCCAAAGCAGGAAATTGACCCAGTTCCATACCCTGAACCCCCTAGATAAACTCTGGAGAGACCTGCATTCTCCTGAAGGTAATTAGGGAGACTGTCTTGGGCAAGAGACAGCTCAGAAAAGGGAGATAATTGGAATTGCTGACGAGTCAGTGGGTCATCTGGTGCTGAGTCACCCAGCACTTAGACACTGGTGCTCCGGTACCTACCTGGGACAGTTTTCAGGATGGTGCACTGACCCAGTGACAGATTCTCTCACTGGAGACCAGAGCATCAAAGATCACTCTCTCTGGGTTCTCCAGACAAAGCAAAGCTGTGCCCTTGGGAAGAAATGCTGGGGAGATGTATCTTCTCCCTTTGTTCGGCAGCCATACCTAATCAGAGGACTTTACAGAGAATGGCTGGAGGAAGAAGCTGTCCCTGAGGAGGTGGGGCTGGAGACTTGACTTTGGGCACTGAGGAAGTCTGATTAGAGGTAGGGATAGAATGGGAGAACAGTCTTTACCCTGAAGGAATTATGGTTGAAAGAATTGGCTGGAGTAGAAAGGGAGAGAGTTGGAGAACTAACAGGGGATTTAGGTGAGTGTTTATGGGGTATTAGAAAAGGGCTGTAGATCAAGATGAGTGGGATGGAAGTGGGGCTGAAGGGTGTATGTAACTAGAGCAGTACCCCAACCCATTATCTGAGTAAGCTGCTGTGGGGATTAAATCGAGCTCTTTAAAAAAGGAAAGCTTTCATTAGCACTGGAGGAGGAAAGGTGAGTTGTTTGGACCAGTCCTTAGCAGGGTAGCCGAGGTTACAGTAAAGGAGAGACCAGCTTGTTCTTTCTCTGCCTCCCACCTCCAGGCCCACACAAACACTTACCTTCCTTCTCTCTAGCTGCTTGAAACAACTCCATTGGGAAGGTGGTTAAAGTTCCCCCCCTTCCCACCCACATGCAGCAGCTGAGGCCATTGCTAAGCTCTTTTTCACCAGCTTGTCTTCCTTTGAAGGAAGAACAGCTAAGGAAGGTCTCTTCCTGAACAGGAGACTAGCAGACATCCCCATGCCTAAGTACCCCTCTGACACGGACCAAGCTGGCTTGCCCTGTTCTCAGTTCTCCCAGGGTTGAAGGGGGGAGCAGAGATGGTGTTTGACAGATTTGATCTCAGGCCTTCCGGGAACCTGATTTTAGGGGGCTAGGCCACCAGAATTCAGTGTGGGGACTTCTCTAGGAAAAACAACTTGGCATTGAAGAATCCTGTAGATTATTAGTATTGTTATTAACCTGGAATCTACTATCTATTGACATATTTTTTAGGGGGGTGCCTATAAACTTGGATGGGATTACATTTTATTTTTTCCTTTCATCCTTATTTAAAAACATTCTGAGAAGAGATCCATGGTCAATGATAAATATAAGGTTGGAAGACAGGTAAGGGAGGCTATGAGAAAAGAAGGTTTTTTTTGTTCAATACTTTCTTCATTTTAGAGACATGAGACTATCATTCCACTAAACTAGCAGAGATGAGTACTCTGAGAGAACATTTAACACCCACCACTGTGAAGATGACCGGATGGTGGCTTTTTTTAATGTTTAACTAGCTGCTCCACGGGTGGGGAAATGTAAATCAGCCCTCATAAATGCAAAGAAAAGCTTTGTGAGCTGAAATAGGGGTTTAAATGAAACTCCTTATAAAGTCTAGCTGGTTAAGCATAGTTCAGATTAAGACTGCAACCTACTCATACACCTCTTTGGGGTTTTGAAAAACCCTCTGCCTTGCAGGAACCTCCATCCTCACAGCAAGACTGAGAAAGCTAAGTGACTTTTTCCAGAGTCACACGTCTAAGTCTGACATGGAATTTGAACTTAGGTCTTCCTGATTCGGGAGCAGTGTGGTCTTTTTATTCCATTGGGGGACCTGAATTAGAATCCTGGTTTTCAGTTGGCCCCCATCCCTCTGCCCCACCAAACATTATTCTAATCTCAGGGAATGCATTGAAAACCCAGAGGCCTAACCTCTTTCAGCAAAATAGCTTATTGAGGAGAGGCCAGGAGAATCCCAGAGTTGGAGATCTCATTTTTTCCCCCTTTCTGAACTTTCTGTCCCATTGCCCTTTCCAGAGAGAGTCTCTGCCATCCATGTGGCTGCCCTTCTCAGCCTTTAATTGGGAAATATGGAGATGCAAAACAAGAGAACCCCCATGATGTTTACTGGTGGTGTGCCCCTCATTTATTTCTGGGGTCTTAGTCCTGTGCTATACTTGGATATAAAATTACAGGATTGATGTCAGATCCCCAGGACTAAGGTCCAGGCCAAAAGATTCTTGAACTTTGAGAAGCTCCCAAAGACCACTCTTCTCTAGAAGTTCAACAGACAAGGGGGGTGGAGGGAAGGAGAGACCCCCCTGGGTACTCCACCAGGAATAAATTGCTTACAAAGAGAGAAAAGAGGGTTAGAAGGGAATCAAGGGCAGTAATGGTGGAGAGCAAAAAGGAGCCCATCTTGCCTCCCTGAGAGGAATATCCAAAGAGGGACCATGGGCATGTGGAGGCGGGTGTGTGAATGCTTGGGCAAGGGCACTGGCGCACACACTTGTCCATGCCAAGTGTGACCAGGCAGGGTACTAGCCCTTTAAGTGGGGGTGCCAGGAACAGGCCTGCCTTTTGCCACAAATCCAGGGCATACTGGGCATGTGCAAGAGAGCCCCAACCCTGGTGGGGAGGGAGGCAAATGGGTTCTGTGGGCTGCAGTCCTGACTTTCCCCACCCCCTAGCCTTCTACCTTCCTGCCTGGCTGAAAAGGCTGATACCCTTTTCTCCTCCCAGATTCCAGGGCCCCAGCTCTGCCCACTAGTGAGCCAGAAACCCTCTTGGACCTTGGGGGCAGTGAGACCTCTGATCCATCAAGGACATGAGAAGAACCAGCTGCCCAGGACAGGGACCTTTGCCCTTCAGTTTTGGGGGGCTGTGGAGCTGTACCCTGGCGAGCATTATTTTTCTCTGCCCCTTCCCCCTGGCAGCCCCTTGCCCCAGGCACATGTGGCACATGGAATTCATATACAGGGCCACCTGCCTGAGCACATGCTGCTTCTCCTAGGAGTGGGGGAGGGGGCCACCTCTTTTTCTGCCTTTTTTTCTCCTCTAGTCAGTAAAATGACGTTAGGAGAGGCAAACCTATCCATCAGCACCAAAGCTAAAGAGGCATGGCCCTTAATTCCCTCCCCTCCCCTCCCAGCCCCCCAGTACCATGGGGAGCTTCCACTCTAGGGGAACAAGTGACAGACAAAAAATGACGGGGGTGGGGGGGGGGTGGGGGGGTGGGGGGGTGGCCGGAGCTCTGCTGCAGGAATCTTCCCAGAACAGCCCTCCTCATCATGTTCCTCTCCAGTAAAAAACAAACTGCAGCTCCTTATTGGAGACTGCTCAGTGGCCCTACTAATGTTTTCTCGCAGCCCTCCTGGGCCCTAAGCTCCATGTGCGGGCCATTTCTCTCCTTAGCCAAACCTGTCCCCATCCATCACCCAGCTGCCGAGTTTTTCCTGGGACTCCCCCCCCAACGCCCCTCCCTCCACCTTCTCTCCTACCATCCCTTCCCTCCCAGCTCTAGAACTTGCATACCAAAGCCTGAAGGGACCTTAGGGAACAATTTAAACCTCTTATTTTGAAGATGACCAAAGGAAAGGGATTTGCAAAGTATGACAAAGTCCTGGCTTCCCCCTTCCATAGCAGAGCAGAATTCCAATGTAGATGCTGAGGTTGTTCTAGATCACAGACTCCCCAGGGCAGGCACTAGGTTTTAAGTAAATATTTATTGAATTGTCAGCTCAATCAAACCAAGAACACCCCACACACACACACACACACACACACTCTTCTGCCACTTCCCTGTCCCTCCTTCCCCCATCCTGGGACTCCTATTGCATTTCTTTTGCTTAGCCTGGCATTTGGTCCTAGCATAGGATCTGTGTGCCATGGTAAACAGACATTCCCGGAGTCTGGGGGGGGGGGCGGTGGTTTGAGAAGGGAGTAGGGAGAAGGGCTCTGCTCTCTAGCCTGTCCCTGCCTAGTCTCCATCTCTGTCCTGCACCTAACAGCCGTGGCTTCCTGGCCTTTGATGTCCGGAAGTTCCTTCTCCTTCTTTCTTCCTGGGGTCCTCCTAGGACCAGAGAGCTTGATGTACTTTTTAATTAGTGGGAGCAACAGCCTGAGGCAGAATGGCCTTAGTAGGTGGCAGGCTGGATTGAGTTGGAGTCAGAAGACCTAGCCAAACTCTATAGCTAGATGCCCCCTCATGCACCAGGTGTTCTTTTTTCTGACCTTAAGCTCCCTCACCTGTGAAATAGGGGCAATTATGCCCGGGGTGTGGAAAGTGGCTTTGTCCACCTTGAGTTTCCATGGCAATGGTAAACCATTGCAAGGATTTCTTTTTACCAGTCCGAGCTCAGTACAGGTCTTCAAATCAACCAGCTTTTATTAAGTACCTACTATGTGCCAGAAATCTGAATAGAGAAAGGCAGACCTCTCCACATCTTTGCCCAGAAAACCCCCCAGATGCCTCACAGAGTCAAATTGCACATGTATTAGCACTGGGCTAAGTACTGGGGAATTCAAAGAAAGGTTAAAGACATTCCCTTGTTCTCAGAGAGGTCATGGTCTAGTGGGGGAGGCAACATATAAACAGCCATGTTGAAACAAGTCTTTCAAGATCAGTGGGAGCTAATCAACAGAGGGAAGGCACCGCACTTGAGGGGGTTGGATTCCAGCTTTGATGGGAAGGAGGTCCAGGGGGAGGGGGAAGGGGGTTTGGGAGAGTTTAGTAAAGGACACTGAATTGGGAGTGGAGGGCAGATGTGGGGTGTCAGAAGGAAGGAGCATTTAGGTAGGCCCACTACGTGCCAGGCTCTGTGCCCTTTATCAAGATTGCCTCCTCAGGTCATTACCACAACCCTAGAGAGCGCAGGGGGCTGTTCTTATCTCTGCTTTACAGTTGAGGAAACTGAGCTTAAGTGACTTGCCATGTTCCTGTAGTTAGCAGCTGTCTGAGGCCAAATTTGAACTCAGATTCCAGGCCTAGGGCTGTCCAATGAACCTTGAGTTGCCTCCTTATGATAAGAAGGGATGAGGATATGGAGAGTTTTTAAAACCAGAGGATTCTACATTTAATCTTGGAAATGATGGAGCCACTGAAGTGTACAGAATTTGAGAGTGGGGGGAGAGACCTCCAGTGGAAGCCCAGTTCTGGGTAAATTGCTTAAGCCCCCAGGGGCCCAGTCTCCTCACCTCCTCACCTGTAAAGGCTTTCTCAGATCTTTCCTTACTAGTGGATTTGGGGGGAAGGGGGAAGGTGGGGGGGGGCTATGGGCTATTTGCATAAATTTGCATTGCATTCCTTTTTCTGGGGATTTTGTCATTGGTATTCTACTCAAGCTGACCTGCACACAACCTGTTTGTGCTAATGTGTATACTGGGGATATATGTATGTTTGGGGGACGTGGCTGCTTAAGCCCAGAGCTCTGAGGACCTGAAGGGGGGAGGGGGATGGAAAAAGGTCTCCCCCCCCATCCCCCTGTCTCCTATTGGAGATACTGTCCGCCTCTTCCCCCACCCCCTCCAGGTCAGGAGACAGAAAGGCCATTGTAGACTTGGAGAGAGCCGTGGGGGCAGGCCCAGGCCCAGGCCCAGGCCCCGACTCCGACTGTTTTTGGCAAAGGGACAGCATGGGCAGCTGGGCCCCAACTGGTTCATCTTCTTTTACTGGCTATAGCCGAGGAGATTGCTTTGGCCTGTCTGACCGTACCGCCCCCTTCCCCCCAACTCCCGCTTCCCTGATGCTGGCCCAGAGTGCTCTCCCAGAATTGGACTGAAGCCTTTGGGGGCTTGGTCCTTAGGGCAACGGCCTGAGAGAGTGGTCCAGAGAAACTAAGCGGGACTCTTCTCCAAAACCCCCTCACTCTTGGGATCACAGAGGTCTCTCTTTCTGGAATCCCTCTTTCCCATTTCACATGCCCAGTGAGCATCTTTCATGACTCAGAAATTGTTACAGCTAGGAGAAATCTTAGCTGTAGGCAAATGAGGTAAATTATAAGTACACCAGCTCTGCTGAAGCTTCATTCTCTAGAATCAAAACCTCCGGGGTGGAAGGGACCTAGGAATTAAGTAAATATTATTACCATTGTTTCTGGGCCATCAACTTTCTTTCCCTGGCCACCAATCTTCTATACATGTGCATATATATTTCCTATATATGTACATATATGTGTATGCATGTGTTTTACCCTATTAGATTATGAGTCCAAAGGCAGAGGCTTTTTCACTTTTGTATTTGCATTTCACCAGGCACTTAGCAAGCCCTCAATAAATGCTCAGAAATCAGACCAATCAGCTCTTGAATAGGTAAATTTCCTATTCACCATGGGAACACAAGGCTGTTAGACTTCCCTTGCAGACCTCAGGTAACAGACAACTCCTTACCTACTGAGGCATTATTATCTATCTATTGGGGGGGCATAGGGGGGGAATTGTTCTGATTTCTGGGCAGATTTTCCTCCAGTGTTTTGTCCAAATGTCATGCATGCTGCCTCGAACTTCCATTTATTACTTCCAGGCATCTTCCCTGGGGGGGTATGCTGATAATGTTTACAAATGGCTCTCCAAAAAATGTATTCAACCCATCAAGTTTAATCTGAATTATAAACATTTTCTCCACTATCTTAAATTTAGACAATCAATAAAACAATAAATCTAGCTCTGATTGTAGTTGATGATTTCTATAATATAAATGCTCTCAATGAAAATTTGAAATCAAATTGTTTGAAACATTTCCTGCATAACACACCTGACTTATTGGCCATCTTATTCCTTGCATTGATCTTACACCCTATGGACCAGAAACCAGAAAATGCCCCAGGAATAATCAACTCAGTTTGGGCTGGGCTGGGCTGGGCTGATAGGAAAAAGCAGACTCATGTGGGGCCACTCCATCTGCCTGGCCCAGGCCTGGCCCACCAGACATGCTTTTAGCCACCATGTACCAACTGTATCCTTTCCCCTGCTGCCACCTATGCCTGTACCTCAGCCTTCCCTTCTTGCTCTGGGAACTGTAATTAAGTCTATACAATCATTGCTTCTGGGAAAGGGCATATCAATCAACTTTCCTGAGGCTCCACTCACTCCTCCAGTGACTTGCCAGACCAAAACACCCTCTCTTGGCCACTCCTCCTCCATATATTTTGTCTCATCCTATTAGGATGTCAGCTCAGTGACAGAAAACTTTCTTACTTTTATGTTTGTCTCTTTCTGAGCACATAGTAAACCCTCAATAAAAGCTTTTCCTTGATGGCTTCCAATGTTGTTCTTCCTTGACAGAATGAATGTAGAATTTTCCTGGGGCTCCCCCCCAACGTCCCTCCCTCCACCTTCTCCCCTACCATCCCTTCCCTCCCAGCTCTAGAACTTGCATACCAAAGTCTGAAGGGACCTTGGGGAACAATTTAAACCTCTCATTTTGAAGATGACCAAAGGAAAGGGATTTGCAAAGGATGACAAAGTCCTGGCTTCCCCCTTCCATAGCAGAGCAGAATTCCAATGTAGATGCTGAGATTGTTCTAGATTACAGACTCCCCAGGACAGGCACTAGGTTTTAACTAAATATTTATTGAATTGTCAGCTCAATCAAACCAAGAACCCCCCCCCCCAAACACACACACATACTCTTCTGTCACTTCCCTGTCCCCATCCTGGGACTCCTATTGCATTTCTTTTGCTTAGCCTGGCATTTGGTCCTAGCATAGGATCTGTGTGCCGTGGTAAACAGACATTCCCAGGGTCTGGGGGGGCGGTAAGAATGAGTGAAAAGTATTAAGGGCCTACTATGTTCCAGGCACTGCTCAGCACTGCAGATGTAAATCCAAGCAATCCTTAGACTGCTCAGGAGACTCAAATGTGTACACACACCCATACCTATTTACATATATATATATATATATATATATATATAACACGTAGATGTTTGTTGAGAATTCGCAACCCCACTTGGAAATTTCTTGGCAGGAATACTGGAGTGCTTAGCCATTTCCTTCTCCAGCTCATTTTGCAGATGAGGAAACTGAGGCAAGCCCACCCAGATCACATAGCTAGGAAGTGTCTGAGACCAGATTTAAACACAGGAAGATGAGTCTTCTGACTTCAGACCCATTACTCTATCCATTGCCCAACTATCCTATCCTAGCAACCCCTGTGTATTTAGATTAGATACATATATATTTATGTGAATGATGGCTGGAGAGAAGTCTTTTGGACATGGAAATAAAAAAAGGGCTAATGATTGACATGTCCCTCCTAAGCATAGGATCTTGACTTGATTATCTATATTCTTCTCAGAGCTAGGGTTGGAAAAAGGAGAGTTTGGAAGAATGATAGGGAGATGACCCAGCAGTAAAACATATCTAATTCTACTACATAACAGTTTTTCAAACACTCAAAAATAGGTGTACTAAGTATATATGTATGTATATGTGTTTAGTCATTCATTTATTTTCTTTAGCTTGTTTTTTTTCCAATTAATAATCATTTTCTCCCTCTTCTCTACATAATAAAAACATTTTTAAAAAGATTCGTAACATACATATAATCAAAAAAGATTCCTATATTGACTATGTCCAAAAAATATTGCATTTTACAATTTAGTCATTGCAGGAGTGGGGGTCATGTGTTTCATCCTGAATCCTTTAGAATTATAGTTTGCCATTGCATTAGGCAGAGTTTTAAAGTTTTTCAAAGTTGTTTTCGTTTATAGTATTGTCATTGTGTAAATTGGTCTCCTGGTAGTTCTGCTCACTTCCTTCTGCATCAGTTTCAAAGAGATCTTCTAAGTTTTCTGTGAAATGGCTCACTTCCATCTTATGGAACAGTAATATTCCATTACTTATATGCCATATTTTTAATTGAAGCTTTTTATTTTCAAAATATATGCAAGGATAATTTTTCAACATTGTTGAATAGAAAACATTGTATTCCAATTTCTTCCTCTTCCCCCTACCCTCTCCCCAGATGACAATTAATCCAATATATGTTAAACATGGTAAAAATATAGATAAGTCCAATATAAGCATATATATATTTATATAGTTATCTTGCTGCACAAGAAAAATCGGATCAAAAAGAAAAAAGAAATGAGAAAGAAAATAAAATTCAAGTAAACAACAACAAAAGAAGTGAAAATCTACGTTGTGATCCACATTCAGTTCCCACAGTCCTCCCTCTGTGTGTAGATGACTGTCTTCATCACAAGATCATTGAAACTGGCCTCAGTCATCTCATTGTTGAAGAGAGTCATGTCTGTCAGAATTGATCATTGTATAGTCTTGTTGTTGTCATGTATAATGATCTCCTGGTTCTGCTTATTCACTTAGTATCAGTTCATGGAAGTCTCTAGGCCTCTCTGAAATCATCCTGCTGATTGTTTCTTATAGAACAACAATATTCCATAACATTCATATACCATAGCTTATTCAGCCATTCTCCAGTTGATGGGCATCCACTCAGTTTCCAGTTTCTGGCCACTACAAAAAGGGCTGCCAACATCATTGTTGCACATGTGAGTCCCTTTCCCTCTTTTAAGATCTCTTTGGGATGTAGGCCCAATAGAAACACTGCTGAATCAAAGGGTATGCACAATTTGATAACTTTTTGGGTATAATTCCAGGTTGCTCTCTAGAATCGTTGGATTCGTTCACAATTCCACCAACAATGCTTCATGTCCCAGTTTTTCCACATCCCCTCCAACATTTGTCCGTGTCTTTTCCTGTCATCGTAGCCAGTCTGAGAGGTGTGAAGTGGTACTTCAGAGTTGTCTTAGTTTGCATTTCTCTGATCAATAGTGATTTAGAGCACCTTTTCATATGATTAGAAATGGTTTCAATTTCTTCATCTGAAAATTGTCTGTTCATATCCTTTGACCATTTATCATTGGAGAATGGCTTGAATTCTTTAGAGTCAATTCTCTATATATTTTAGAAATGAAGAATGTCCTCATTTCTAAACCCTTTTTTCAGAACCCTTAAATGTAAAAATGTTTTCCCAGTTTACTGCTTCCCTTCTAATCTTGTCTGCATTAGTTTTGTT
The DNA here is from genome assembly GCF_048593235.1 of Sminthopsis crassicaudata. Classification (NCBI taxonomy): domain Eukaryota; kingdom Metazoa; phylum Chordata; class Mammalia; order Dasyuromorphia; family Dasyuridae; genus Sminthopsis; species Sminthopsis crassicaudata. The sequence goes on along the minus strand of NC_133620.1, from coordinate 343,475,107 downwards.
TGTACAAAAACTTTATAACTTAACATAATCAAAATTATCTATTTTGTGATCAATAATGAGCTCCAGCAATTCTTTGGTCACAAATTCCTTCCTCCTCCACAGATCTGAGAGGCAAACTTCTTCTACTTTGCTTATAATATCACTCTTTATGTCTAAGTCATGAACCATTTTGACTTTATCTTGGTATATGGTGTTAGGTGTGGGTTAATGCCTAGTTTCTTCTGTACTAGTTTCCAATTTTTGCAGCAGTTTTTTTTTTTTGTTTTGTTTTTTTAATCAAATGGTGAATTCTTATCCCAAAAGCTGGGGCCTTTGGGTTTGTCACACTCTAGATTGCTATAGTTATTAACTACTGTGTCTTATGACTCTAACTTAGTCCACTGATCAACTATTGTATTTCTTAGCCAGTACCAAATGGTTTTGATGACCGCTGCTTTATAATATAGTTTTAGGTCTGGTATAGCTAGGCCACCTTCATTATATGCCATATTTTTCATCAATTGTTTTCCAATTGATGGATGCCCTTTTCATTTCTAGAAAAGCTGTAAATATTTTTATACCTATCATATTTTTTCTCTTTCTTTGTTATATTAGTGTTTCTGTTATAGCCCTTGCCTCAGGATAGACCATAACCCTTAAAATTCCCAGTAATGGGGAATAGATTGGTGAGACACTGAGGAAATTTCCACAAGTTGCCAGAACCATGCAGGTTTTTAAGAATTTTCCATTTCCTCTGTTTCCATTGCCCCTGAGAGTCACTTCTTTTTTGAAGGGAGATGGGGTACAGAGAAAGCAAAAAGACATTTGCCATGTAGACTGAAGTCCCCTACCCCATATTTGACTAAATTAAATTTGCAATCAGGTCTCCTCTATTGTCAATAGATTCTGGGACTGATGTGATGGCGGGGAGAGCGGAGACCAACCTGGCTGCAATGATGAAGCCATCAGGGAAGTGACAGCCCTATGGAACAACTTGAAGGGTAACCAAGACTCAGAGTTCAGTCCTGAAGAAATGGGAGTGGGATTGGTAGCTGCTAAGAATCTTTCTATCTTCCTGCTTTTCTCTTGAATATGCGTATGTATATATGTAAGTGTACACATACACACCTCCTAACCTATGTTTACAAACAGGATCCCACGTATATAATCTTTTTCCTTTGATCTTTGCCCCAAGTGCTTCTTCATCAAGCCCTGAAGTGGATCCCAGACAAGAAAAGTTGGGAGACAAGAGTTAATAAGCATTTTTAAAGTGCCTACTATGTGCCAGATACTAAGCTAAGATCTGGGGGTACAAAGGGACAGTCTCTGCTCTCGAGAAGCTCACATTCTAATGGGGAAAGCAACATGTAAATAGGAACATATAAGATATATACAGAGTAAACTCAGGGAATCCAAAAGGGGGGAAAGGCATTAGTAGCCGGAGGAAATCAGGAAAGGCCTCCTGAGGAAAGTGAGGATTGAGGTGGGCCTAGAAGGAAGCCAGAGAAACTAAGAGCAGTGATGGGGTAACAGTCAGGTGACATGTCCCATTCAAAGAACTGCAAGTAGGCTATGTCTGTGGTTTGTTGCATCGGGAAGGGGAATCAGATATTAGGAGTCTTGAAATTGCGGAAACCGTCCTTGAGACTGTTGGGTGGAGGTTCTCATTTTCCTGGCCTTGTTGTTATATCTAATAAACCACGTGGCCACAGGGAAGGGGCTAATAAGTGTTTGTGGATCTTTGGGAAGGGAAATGCCAAACGAGGGATTCAGACAGAGCCATAGATTTTTTCCTATAACTTCCCATAATTCTGGGCTATATTTTATCATCCCTCTACGCAGACTTTTGGGAGGCTCACATAGGTGCTCCCCCGAGAGAAACTCCACCAGATGACGCGCTCGGTGACAGGAGTGCAGCATTCCCGAGGAAGAGGGATGCAGTTTCACACTGCATCCCGGGTAATTAGTGAAGCGCTGCCCTGCCTCCCCTGCGCTCCAGTGGACAAGTGGGTGTGAGCCGCTCTGGCCGCTCTGCTGCTGCCGGGACCCGTGTCACACACGGTACCGCTCCTGCGCCACGTTTCCTTCTCCCGCTTAATCCTTCCCATCGCCTGAGCGCTCTGGTTCTCTCTTCTGGACCAAGCTCGGTTCGTCCCCGAACCGGAGCCCAGGGAATGGGTCACCCCCATCACTTTGGAGTCTGGTCTCTGAATTCATCTCCCGCTAAGTCGGCGCTTTCCTAGGACGCGTCGCACTGCTGACTCATGCTCGTTCCGTCCACCAAAACCCTCAAGGCCTCTTTTCGCAGTCCTGCCGTTCCGTCTGCATTTGCAGCCCATTCTGCTCATTCTTGGTGACTGCTCCCGATTTCCCTCCCAGTTGGACAAGCACCAGTTACACCTTTAGAGTCAGTCTTTAGACTTCAGCTTTTCTTTTCTGGTTCCATTCTATTCCCCCCCCCAAAGTCAGCGGCTGGGGCGCTGTCGGGCGTCCGCCTCCCTGGTGCAGACACCTGAATCTTCACGGACTAAGACTGCCGGCCTTCTCTCTGAGAGAGCTCTCCCCAGCCGGTGCGCCCCCTCTGGGAGCATGCTCTCTGGCTTTCAGCCTTTCTCTAACGACTTCCCTGTGCTGTTAATGCAGCGCTCCCGTTTTCTCGGGCTTTCTGCCGCTTTCCATCCTTTCCTTTCCTCCCAGTTCCCTTCAAAGCGCTACCACGGTGTTTGCCGCCGGAGCCCCACACTTAAGGCTCCGCTATGTCCCACAGCTCCGTCTCAGGACGGACCCCGGCGCGTCTCAAACCGACTCACACCGAGATTACTCATCCCTCTGCATGCGGGTGCTCTTTAAATCCGTCTACACTCGGGGGGGGGGGGGCACAGGGTGCGCATTTACGTTTGTAGTCCCCTTTAGAACAGCTGGCTTAGCGCTGTTCTCCGACCTTCGGCGTAAGAATCTAATTTTTGCTTTCCTTCATGGCCCCTCACCCAGCAGGGGTGGGGCTGAGGAAGAGGAGGAACTCCGGAGGCAGGAAGGAGAAGGCCCCCTGGCTGTGGAAAGTGGCAAACGCAGGCCGCTGGGACGCTTCCAAGAGCTCGGGCCACACAGCTGCTCTCCTTCCCTGCCCCTTCCCCGGCTAAAGCCGAGCAAGTCCCGAAGGCCCTGAGGGTGCCCTGCAGGGGGGGGGAGGGGTCTCCCGGGGCTGGGCGGCGATCGCCTCATCCCCGTCTCACTGCGGCAGAAAGTGCAACGGGGCCGGCAGCATTCAAAAGGGGAAATAGTTTCCGCACCTTCGTCCCTCCTCCCGCTTTCCAGCGCGAGCCAGAGCCCCGCGGCCCTCCCTGCTTTCCCTGCTCCGCGAGAAGATGGAACCGTGGGTTTCGGCCTCCGGGGAGAGCCCGCGGCCGAGCCTGGGGGAAGGAAGGGGGAGGAGGGAGTGTGTGTTTTGAAAGTAGCTGGCTCGGAGCCAGGCGCTGTAGGGGACTCCAAGCGAGGCGCAGCCATCCCTTCCCGCCGAGCATCCGCCGTTTCAGTTTCCAGGGCGGAGACCCGGGCCCTCGCCCCAAACGCGGGGAAGGTGTCGGGCCGGGGGAGAGGGGGGAGCGTGGAACGTGGGGTGCAGATCGGTGGGCCCCCCGAAGCGGCGGAGCCCGGATCCCCGCGAGAAACTACTCAACTCGGATTTTGTCTCTAAGACGCCCACGCTTTTCCTCCCTGCCCCCTTACTCCCCGCCCCCGCCTGCTTTCCGTCTCAGCCTGACACTGACACCTGCTGGCCCTCTCCTCACATTGCAGGAGGAGACGTCTGCCTCCCAAACCACCTGAGCAGGGGACCGGACTCAGAGGACTCCCGGAGGTGGACTGATCCAATCACTGCCCTGAGGTCCCCCGCACCACCTCCGCAGAAAGAGCAGGAAAGTCAATGGCCGACCCGAGACACCGGAAGGAGGGAGGCGGCTTCTGTGGCCCGGCGGGGAGAAGGTGTTCTGGAGAGAGCCATCTACCCAGGGGCCACTGGGACCACCGGAGCCTCGTGGTAGACTCGCTGTCCCACGCAGGGAGCACATTTAAGTTAATTTAGCCTGACAAAGAAAAGGGTTTGAATCCCATTTCAGTCCCTAAATGGACAAGTCAAATGGACAGAATCCTATTCTCTTAGTAGGGGAGGCACAAAGGAGAGAAGGCTGGGTTTGGAATCCAGAAGACCTGAATTCAAATCCTGCCTCGGGGGCTTACTATGAACGAGAAAGAGTAACCCTTCACCCCAGGAAAAGGAGGGTTTTGGTTTTTAACTCGTGGTCCCTAAAGCACTTTCCAGCTCCAGGGCACCGGAAGGCCTAGGTTTTTTATTTTACCTAGGAATTAACGTCCGGTGCCCGGGAGCTGGTAAGTGCTTTAGGGACCAGGGATTCTCGGGTGCGGTTAGGGCCCTTAGGGAGCATTAGGGATGTTGGCACCTTTTTTAGGTTTTTGGTTCTTCTTCAAGGCCAGACACCTCCGTGTCTGAGGGGGACCAAGCTGTCTGGCTACGAGAGACTTAGTGAACATTGACGTTAAGGGAGGAAGGGGATAAAAGACAGGCGGACTAGAGAAGAGTCTGGAAGGAATTAGTATCTGTGTTATCACTAGACTGGAAAAGCTAGAAGAAGCCAGATGGTGAAGTTTCAAATGCGAGTGGATGCATCTAAGCAAATAATTAAATGAATGAACAACAACAAAATATGTATATATATATATATATATGTATGTATGTTTATATATATGTATGTTTATATATATGTCTATATGTGTATGTTTATATATACATAATATGTCTATATGTGTATGTTTATATATATTTAAAATATGTCTATATGTGTATGTTTATATATATATTTAAAATATGTCTATATGTGTATGTTTATATATATATTTAAATATGTCTATATGGGTATGTTTATATATATTTAAAATATGTCTATACGTGTATGTTTATACATATTTAAATATGTCTATACGTGTATGTTTATATATATTTAAAATATGTCTATATGTGTATGTTTATATATATATATTTAAATATGTCTATATGTGTATGTTTATATATATATATTTAAATATGTCTATATGTGTATGTTTATATATATTTAAATATGTCTATATGTGTATGTTTATATATATATATTTAAATATGTCTATATGTGTATGTTTATATATATATTTAAAATATGTCTATATGTTTATATATATAATATGTCTATATGTGTATGTTTATATATTTTTAAATATGTCTATATGTGTGTTTATATATATTTAAAATATGTCTATATGTGTATGTTTATATATATATTTAAAATATGTCTATACGTGTATGTTTATACATATTTAAATATGTCTATACGTGTATGTTTATATATATTTAAAATATGTCTATATGTGTATGTTTATATATATATATATTTAAATATGTCTATATGTGTATGTTTATATATATTTAAATATGTCTATATGTGTATGTTTATATATATATATTTAAATATGTCTATATGTGTATGTTTATATATATATTTAAAATATGTCTATATGTTTATATATATATGTCTATATGTGTATGTTTATATATTTTTAAATATGTCTATATGTGTGTTTATATATATTTAAAATATGTCTATATGTGTATGTTTATATATTTAAATATGTCTATATGTGTATGTTTATATAGATATATACACACATACATATATACAATATGTCTATATGTGTATGTTTATATATATATTTAAATATGTCTATATGTGTATGTTTATATATATATATATTTAAAATATGTCTATATGTTTATATATATAATATGTCTATATGTGTATGTTTATATATATTTAAATATGTCTATATGTGTGTTTATATATATATTTAAAATATGTCTATATGTATATGTTTATGTATATATATAATGTATATATGTGTATGTTTATATAGACACATATATAATATGTCTATATGTATATATTTGTATATATATTTAAATTATGTCTATATGTGTATGTTTATATATATATATATACATATAAAATATGCTTATATGTGTATGTTTATATATATATATATAATATGTCTATATGTGTATGTTTTTATAGATAATATGTCTATATGTGTATGTTTATATATATTTAAATATGTCTATATGTGTATATATATTTAAAACATGTCTATATGTGTATGTTTATATATATATAATATGTCTATATGTTTATATATATAATATGTCTATATGTGTATGTTTATATATTTAAATATGTCTATATGTGTATGTTTATATAGATATATACACACATACATATATACAATATGTCTATATGTGTATGTTTATATATATTTATATTTAAAATATGTCTATATGTGTCTGTTTATATACATATATTTAAAATGTCTATATGTGTATGTTTATATATATATATTTAAATATTTCTTTGTGTGTATGTTTATATATATATATTTAATATATGTCTATATGTGTATGTTTATATATATTTAAAATATGTCTATATGTGTATGTTTATATATATATTTAAATATGTCTATATGTGTATGTTTATATATATTTAAAATATGTCTATATGGGTATGTTTATATATATATATATATAGAAAATATGTCTATATGTGTATGTTTATATATGTTTAAAATATGTCTATATGTGTATATATATATTTAAAATATGTCTATATGTGTATGTTTATATATATTTAAATATGTCTATATGTGTATGTTTATATATATATTTAAATATGTCTATATGTGTATGTTTATATATATTTAAATATGTCTATATGTGTATGTTTATATATATATTTAAATATGTCTATATGGGTATGTTTATATAAATATTTAAAATATGTCTATATGTGTATGTTTATATATATATATTTAAATATGTCTATATGGGTATGTTTATATATATATATTTAAAATATGTCTATATGTGTATGTTTATATATATTTAAAACATGTATATATGTGTCTGTTTATATACATATATTTAAAATATGTCTATATGTGTATGTTTATATATATATTTAAAATATTTCTTTGTGTGTATGTTTATATATATATTTAATATATGTCTATATGTGTATGTTTATATATATTTAAAATATGTCTATATGTGTATGTTTATATATATTTAAATATGTCTATATGTGTATGTTTATATATATTTAAAATATGTCTATATGTGTATGTTTATATATATTTAAATATGTCTATATGTGTATGCTTATATATATATATATATATATATATATATATATATATATATATATATATATATATATATATATATATATATATTTAAATATGTCTATATGGGTATGTTTATATATATATATATATATTTAAAATGTCTATAAGTGTATGTTTATATATATATTTAAAATATGTCTATACTTGTATGTTTATATATATATTTAAAATATGTCTATACTTGTATGTTTATACATATTTAAATATGTCTATACGTGTATGTTTATATATATTTAAAATATGTCTATATGTGTATGTTTATATATATATATATTTAAAATGTCTATATGTGTATGTTTATACACACACACATATATAAAATATGTATGTATGTGTATGTTTACGTATATGTGTGTAGGGATCCACTGTAGCTTATTGTTGACTGGTGAGATAGCTTGTGCTTCTGGAAAATCACTTGGGTAGCTGATGGAGAGCAGACGTTTTTCAGTAATCATCACTCCTGGCTATTTCAGGCTCTTGACTACAAACTCCTTGGATTCCTGGGTCATTTTCTCCACAGTCTCATCCCAATCCTGCACATTAATCAGTGCCCTCTGGACTATAGCTCTGCAGCAGTGGTCAAAGGAATATTGCTGCTATTTATGGAACTATGTGTCCATCTAATCTCCCATGCACCCATTTACCCATCCTGGTAAATTTTAGGACTAAAGTGCCTAATTCTGATTTTGACTCCTCTGTGTGTAGTCCTTCACATTAGAAGTAAACTCCTAGAGGGCTGGGATCTTCTTTGAGTTTGCATTTCTATACTTTAATAATAAGCACATAATACATGTTTTTTCATTCTCTGCCCCTCCTCCAAATTTGCCTATTGTTGAACCTTCCAGTTCCTTAGATTTGTAACCTGGGGTCATCCTTAACTTTTCCCTTTCCCTCATCCCTCCGTATCTAATTATTTTCTATCTTTTTAGTTTTATCCACAGACTTCCATCCTCTCAGAACAGTCTTACAAAAGCTTCCTAACTAAATTCCTGGCTTTCAGTTTCTTTCACACAACTGCCAAAATAAACTCCCCAAATCCCAAGTCACTCACCTGCTCAAGAACATTGAGTGGTTCCCTATTACCTCTAGGATAAAGTATAAACATTGAAGATAGCACTTTCCCCAACCTTTCCAGATTCCTTGCACATTACTCTGTGCTCCAGACAAACTGGGCTGTTCCTTGCTATTTTCTGAACTTGGAATTTAATCTCCTGTCCCGGTGCCTCCACACTGGCTTCATCCCATGCCTGGAATGCCCTCCTTCTTCATCTCCACCTCCTAGAATTTCTGCTCTCCTTTCAGGTTCTTCTCAGAGCCATATCCTTTGGAATCCTTTCCTGATCCACTTAGAGCTTTTTCTTCCCTCCTCAAATAATCATGTATATGTTTGATGTAATATAACATTTGTGGTCCCCTGATTTTAGGAGGAGCTTCTGTTCTAACAATGTCAATCTTCTGATTTTGGAGTCTGTCTCACTACTCACACTTCCAATCTAAGAACAACAGTCTGTCTGACTCTAAATGGCCCCCTCCTCAAATTAGTGGTGACTGAAAATCCGGTCAGTGATCACCAGATTTCGGAGACCACTCCTGGGCCACAGAATTAGCATGTCAATGATAGAAAACTAGATAAATGCCTCTCCTTGCTTCCGTTTCTCTGCTGAATTAATTCTCTTGGAATTTAGTCCGCTTGTAATGGCATTACATTTACAATAAACTTTGCCCCTTGACAAGGAATTGGGTTCAAGCCTGCAAATTCTTTTGAAACACCTCACAACACTGGTCTGTGACCCCAAACTTTTGGGGTCCCTTCCCAACTTTAACACATTTATCTATTTATGTGTATGTATCATCTCCATAAAGGGAAGGACAAGTTTTGTTTTTGTATCCTGCATCATCTCTCACAGAACCATGTATGTGGTAGATGTTTTTAGAACAGATTTTTGTTAGATTGCACTGTTCAGGGAGAGGGGTGGGCCCAAATCATAGAGAAGCCAGTGCAGCTGGTGCATTGATATTCACAAGAGCTTTAGAAAGATTCCAAGGGAAGGGCAGGACCCCCTTCCCCAGATCATTGCTACCTCTGGAAGTCTGTCTTGCAAAGGCTGTGCCTTTTCTCTGCACTGACATCATAAGAGGGATTGAGGAGCATCCAAAAGCCAATATAACAGTTTCTAATATTAAAAAAAAATCTCTCTTTTCCAGTGAGAAAATCAGCTTAAGAAATCAAATAAAGATCACAAGGCTGTTTTATGAATAAAGGTGATCAGGATTATGAAGGGACTTAAAGATAGTCCTGCCTAAGAACTACCAAACAAATGAGTAAAGACACCAACCATCTTTGCCTCAGTCCTTACTTTCTATTTTTTTCAGGGTTTCTGAGAGCCCTTTCAATACTGATTGTATCAGCCTAATTTTTTAATATTTTGAATTTTTAAATATTTATTATTTGTATGTTCCCCAGTTATGTGTAAAAGATTATTCATGTATTTATTTTTAAAAATTATTTTTATTGTAGGAAGTTTATTTATTTCTAATACACATTGCTTTATGAATCATGTTGGGAGAGAAAATCAGTGTAAAAGGAAAAAAACTGGGAGAAATAAAAAAAACAAAAGGATGTGAACATAGCATGTGTTGATTTATATTAAATCTCCTTAGTTCTTTTTATGAATGCAAATGGATTTTCTGTACAAAATCTATTGGAATTGTTCTGAATCACTGAACCATGGAGAACCAAGGCTTGCATAGTTGATCATCACACATTCTTGCTGTTATTGGTACATTCATTTTTTACATATTTTCATATGAATCATATTGGGAGAAAAAAATCAGAACAAAAGGTAAAAATCATGAGAAAAAAACAACAACAAAAAAAGGTGAAAATATTATATGTTACTCTATATTCAGTCTCTATAGTTCTCTCTTTGGATGCAGGTGACATTTTCCATCCAAAGTTTATTGGGATTGAATTACTAGAATCACTTCTATCATAATTGATCATGGTAACAATCCTGCTGTTGCTGTGTAGAATGTTTTCTTGGTTCTGCTTGCTTCACTTAGCATCAGCTCATGTAAATCTCAAAAATTTATATTAACAATAACTAGAATTTATATAATGACAAAGTTTGTAAAGCATTTTACAAATATTATCTCATTTGATCCTCACAGCAACCTTGAGAGAGATCCTATTATCACAGATGGGGAAACTGAGGCAGAGAGTAGTGAAGTGGCACAGGTAGTTTGAACTCAGGTCTTCCTGACTCTAGATCCAGCTTTGTATTCACTGAACCACTTGATATTCTCAAATACCCAAAAGGTCCTTAGGATAGATACTTCTAGAGGCAGCAAGACGTAGAAATGGATGAAATCAGGAGTCCCTGGCCCTGTCTACCCTGGTCATTGCTTCCTTTGCAAGTCATTGCTCTTAAAAGCAATTGCTGATAACCAGAAGTCAGTGGCTCAAGGTGGGGCAGGGATGGATCTCATGGTCTTCAGTCCCAGAAAAGCTCCTTGCCAGTGGAGATACCAAATGTGTGACACCCCGTGGTGCCAGGTGGGCACGGACATTTGCCGTTCTCCTACCAAGAAACTCCAGTGGTTCCCTCTTGCCTCTAGGATAAAATACAGACTCCTCTGGCTCAAACCCACCTCACCATAATCACTGGATTCACTCCCCTTCATGCACTCTGCATTTTAGCCAGATTGGTCTACTTGCTGTTCTTTGTACATGTCATTCCCTCTTTTTTTTTTTTTTTTACAAGATTCCTCTCCATGTGTGAAATTCATTCTCACTTTATCTTTTCCTCTTTAAATCTTTCACAGCTTCCTTCAAAGATCAGATCTAGTACCCCCTCCCTGCAAGAGGCCCATCCTGATTCCCCCAGATTGCTGGTGTTCCTCTTGAAATTGCTTTTTCTTTGCTTTTACTAATTTGTATTTATGTTTCCCTGTGTAAACAGTTTAGATCTGCTTTTGTGTTTCCAATACTTCCTTCCTTAGTTAGATAGCATGCCACTGTAGTAATTATCCATCAAGGGAATTCAATTTTTTTCTTTTATATTTTGAGCTTAACAAACCTCAAAGAAGATAATGATTTCCATGTACAAAGTAGAAATGAAACTGAGGATTGCTGTTATTGGTATAACCTAGGAAGACTTATATGAACTGAGGATCTTTATACACAATATCCTCAGTCAAGAGGTTAGCACATGTGATATATAGGGGTTTTATCACAATGAAGGAGGGTTAATGCAGGAATCAGAGGAATCTGGTTCCTGAGAAGAAGCTCAGGTATATGTTTAAATGAACTACATTTAAAAAGAACTACATTCTTTTTGTTTCCTTTTTTGGGGGGAGGGGGAGGTTAAGATCATTATTTTTAAAAATAATATTTTATTTTCCACATATATGTAAAGATAATTTTCAACATTGATTTTTGTAAGATTATGAACTCATATTTTTTTTTCTTCCTCAAGCAAGCAATGTGATACAGGTTATACATGTACAATAATTTAAAATATATTTCCATATTAGTCATGTTGTGGAAGAAAAATCAGAATAAAAGGGGGAAAAACACAAAGAAAGAGAAAACAAACAAAAACAGGTTAAAAATAGCATGCTTCAATCCTCATTCAGAATAGATAGCATGAAGTTCTCAAAGCATGGGCTGGGAACCCATGCGGGTCTCTTAAGACCTTTAAAAACATTTTTTTTTTCAATTGTATTTTATTTTTCCAAATACATGTAAAGATAGTTTTCAGCATTCATTTTTATAAGACTTTGTGTTTCAAATTTTTCTTTCTCCCTCCCTTATCTCTCCCCTTCCTAAGACAGCAAGCAATCTGTATAGGTTAAATATATACAATTCTTTTAAACCTATTCCGTATTTGTCATGTTGTGCAAGAAAAATCAGATCAAAAGGAGGAAAAAAAAAAAACCATGAGAAACAAACAAATAAATTATGCTTTGATCCACATTTCAGTCTCCATAGTTCTCTTTCTAGATGTGGATGTATTTTCCATCCCAAGTCTGAACACCTTTTTAAGGGGTCCACAAGGTTAAAGCTATTTTCATATTAATATTAAAGTGTTTTAATTTTTAATAGAGTATATATTGATAGATATTACCTACATATACAAAAGCTCTCATTAGGTTTTAAGAGTTTAAAAGCATTCAAAGACCAAAATGTCCAGTATATAGAAGTTACAATAGCTGTTCTCCTCATTGGAGCAAAAACATAGTAAATACGCTATCACCTTGTTCATCTTGGACACTCTAGCTCTCTTCAGTGGCTATACTATCATTCTTTGGATTTCACCACCATTCTTCCTTGTGAGTACCTCCCCTCTCCTATTCAGTATGTGCTGTTTTCTTCCATCAGAATGTAAAGCTCATTGAGGGCAGGGACTACATTTTTATTTGTTTTATATTCCCAGAGTTTAGTATAGTGCCTGGCACATAGTGAGTGCTTATTAAATGTTTGTTGATTGACTTAATGGAAATTGCATTAGCTTTTTTGAGTTTGTAGTCCATTAAAAATCTCAGTGTTTTTTTTCAAAGCAACTATTATCACCTAACTATGTTTCTCCATTTCATACTTGTCGATATTGGTGGAACATGAACTAGTCCAGTAATTCTGTAAAGCAATATGGAACTATTGTTCCCCAAACTACTGAACTGTGGACATCCTTTCACTCAGTGACTCACTCACTACACTCACTCTCTACTAGGTCTATACCTAAAGAGATAAAAAAAAAAAAAAGAGAAAAGGGATTCATGTGTACAAAAATAATTATAGTGGTTCTTTTTGTGGTGGCAAAGAATTGGACATTGAGGGAGTGACCATCAAATTGGGGAATGACTGAACAAGTTAGGAACGTGTACTATTATGCTATAAGAAATGATAAAGGGGACAGTTTCAGAAAAAACCTAGGAAGACTTATATGAACTGATGCAAGATAAAATGAGCAGACCCAGGAGAATAATATATATGATAACAACAACATGATAAAGACAAACCACTCTGAAAGACTTTGGAACTCTGATTAAACATAATAACAATTCTAGAGGACTCATGATGAAACATACTACTTACCTCTAGATAGAGAATTGATAAGACTTAGAGTGGAGACTGAGGCATATATATGTATGTCTGTACATGTATATGAATATATGTATGTGTGTGTGTGTGTATTTGTTAATGACAGCTTTTTAGTTGTGGGTATATATATCCATACATAGACATGAGCCTTAATTTGTATATGTGTATACATATTACATATTTGTGTATATACATACATATTTTATATGTGCACACACATATATATGACAGTCAATGCAGAAATTTGTTTTGATTATATATACTTGTAATGGGTTTTGTTTTTCTTGCTTTCTCAATATGGGGTGAGTGTGAGAAGGGAGAGGTAGGAGTGAAAAAATTTGAGCATGGCAATAAAATAAAATTGAATTAAAAATACATATTTGCTAGTTTGACCTTTTGAATCCTAGTATATTTTTCATGTATTCCAAGTTAATTTCATCTTATTAAATTCAGCCCAATGCTTTTGGATTCCACTTGATCATCCAACATATTTACTATCTCTCCAACTATGCCATCATTAAAATATTTTATAAAGTATAAAATAAAAATATATAAAATAAAATATAAAAAACATATCTAGGACTTTTCTCTCCTGTTCTATCTATCCTTCACTTATGAAGACCTGTTCATTCTCTAAGACCCAGCTCAAGTCTTTCCCTCTTTTCCCCTTCCATTGAATCAAAGATCACACTATGCTGCTGTCCTCCTCTTACACTTTAGAACTTAGATTGTCTGGTGTTATTATCACATAGGCTTATTGCTCAATATGGCTCAGTATAAAGAGCCCTGATTTAGGGGTCAGGAGACCCTGGATTTGAAATCAATTTTTTGCCACTTCTGTTTTTGTGATCTTGACAATTATCTTAACTCTGCTGCCCAGCTAAGACTCCTTGCAGTTCCAAATCTATAGAATTCTGATCTTTCCCTTAATAAATTGTGAACAAAGAAGCACACTATTTGAGTTCCTCATCAGGTGGTACTCTGTCTACAGGGACCATCAGCCCACATTTTCTTTTGAATGAGGGGGAAATCAGCCTTCCCAAAAGGCTATAGTATTAAATAAAGGCTATAGTATTTACATTGGCCATCACAGGATCTATCCATAAATAGCATCTAGACTGAATCCCCCACCCCATGCCCTGCCATGTCCTTCTAGCCCACATCCTACACCCTTTGCTTCTGTGGCTGCAACTGGAGTTCAGGAATTAATCTACGGGATAAATGGAATGTTTGGTTAATAAATATCTGTAAAATGATGAGTTTGGATGAAATGGAGATCTTAAATCCCTTCCTTCTGTGTGGCTTCTGGCCCAAGTCCACTTGGGATAGGACATTTTCCACTGCCTTGGGATCAAAGGCTATCTGCTTTAGCCCTCATTTCATAGATGCAGAAACTGAGTCCTAAGGAGCCTTAATAAATGCTGGTTGGATGATTGAATACATGACTGCGCAAAGCTCAAGGAAGTTTCACTTTCTTGGTTTCTCAGGATTTCTTACTTCAGAGTGTATGTAGATGTAGATGTAGATGAAACTCAGATACTACCCATTATGGCCATCACTTCCATCACCATCAATTAGTCAACTGGATTCTAAGAATTGTAAAAATAAACCCTTATACTTTGCCTTGGCCAGACAACATATGGGTTTACATTGCATTCTGGGTACCCCATGTAAACATTTCTTTAATGTTTTAAACTGCCAAGATTTTCCTTCTCACCTCCTTCCCAACATTTTCCAATCGATAACAAGAAAAACAAAAACCATTATAAAATATATATAACGGGGCAACTAGGTAGTGCAGTGGTTGGAACACTGAGGTTGGAATCAGGAAGATTCCTCCTCCTGAGTTCAAATCTACCCTCAGACCACTTACCAGCTGTGTGACTCTGGGCAAGTCACTAAATCCAGTGTCTTAATTTCCTTCTCTGTAAACTAAGCTCGAAAAGAAAATGCCCAACCATTCCAGTATGTCTACCAAGAAGACCCCAAATGGGGTCACAAAGGAGACATACAGGACTAAAACCACCGAACAAGAACAAATGGTCAATAAAAACAAAATTTTACATTCTCCATATCCAAAATGTCTTTGTTTCATTCTGCATTGAGTCCTTTTCCTCTAAGAACATTGACAAGCTGGAGGGTCCAGGGAAGGTCTCTGAAGGTGAGAGGAGATGGTGTGATCGGATCAACTGAAGGAAGGGGGAATGTTTAGCTTGGAAAATGGGAGTCTTCCAGGGATCATGATAGCTGTCTCCAGGTATCCAAGAAGCTGTGACATTCAAGAAGCTTTAGATTCCTTGTTTGATCCCAGAGGGCAAACACCAGAAGTTCCAGAGTCAGGAAAAACTTTCTAAAGGTTAGTGATGTCCAAAAGTGAAACAGGCTGCCCTGGAAGGCAAAAAGATCCCCCTCTCTAGAGTTCTTCAGGCAAAGGCTGGGGCTCATTTGTCTGATTTGTTACACAGGGAATCCCAGGTCAGACGGTTGGCTCTGAGCTTCCACCCAGCGTGGAATTCTGTGAACAGAATCCCCCCTCCCCCCTTACATTTGCACATCCTTTCACATCTCATGTGTTTCCAAATAATCCTCACTTGTGAGACAGGAGGCCAAATGTATTTTTTTTAAGGCAGGGTAAGTGATTTGCTAGGGAGTGTCTGAGGCCCTTCTCCTCGACCACCTAAGTGTACCACCAGGCGTATTTCACACTGAACAATGTGATGTTAAAAAGACTTAAATTTTGCGTCGCCCTGCTCTTCAGGATTTGTGGGAGGGGAAAGAATGAACACAGGTTGTGTAGAATGAGATCTGTTTTACAGATGAGAAAATGGAGTCTCAGAGGAGGGAAAATGTGACAGAAGGACCAACCAGGTCTCCCCAAGGTCCCCTGGAAACTGGGTCTCCTGACCTTGCCCTTCACAAATCCCTGTGCTGGGTGTAAGGCCTTCTCTTCCCAGACGGGGGCAGCACAGGCCCATTCTAGGATGCCAGCCTAGGCTTTCCAGGAGCAGAAACAGATTGTGTGCTTCCCCGGCATCAGACAGCAGGCTAAGGGAGGAGGGAGAGGGGGCCCCGTGCCCGTCCGAACCACCGCCTGCCTTTGAAATGACCCTCATGCAGCAAAGTAAAGCTCATCGGGTCAGAGGGCTCGGGATCCACTTAGTCCTTGTGTGACCTTGGCCAAGACCCGTGACAGCCCCCCAGAGCCTCGGTTACCTTATGTGTAAAATGAGGAGATTGGACTAGGGCTCTAAGGTCCCTCGGAGCTCCCAGTACGATTCTCTGAGCCTTTAGATTCCCATCATCACCATCCCAGTCATCCTGCTTCCAGTTTTCCCTCTTCCATATGGGTGGTTGGATGGGGTAATGGATACAGAACTAGTCCCAGTGTTCAGATCTGACCTCAGCTGCTAGCTATTTCCTGACTTAAACTGAGGTTTCTGTCAAATGGGAATAATAGTTGTACTTACCTCCCAGTGTTGTGAAAGACAAACAAGATAATTATAAATCACTGGGTTCGCAGTAAGTACCACATAACTGTCCGCTATCACTACTGTAACAGCCTCTGGTCCCCCTGCTTCCAGTTGGACCTTCACCTAGAAGGCCAGATGGCTCAGGAGATGGAACCGAGGACCTGAAGGGAGGAAGCTGTGAGTCTGAATCTTGCCTGAGACATTTACGGGCTATGTGACCATGGGCAAGCCACTTAATTTGTCTTCCTCAATGTCTCCAACGAGGGATAATAATAGCCCTCATTATTAGACAACAGTATCTCAGGCATTCTAGGAGGGGAAAAAGATACCTGTCATTGTAGTTGGTACTCAATACTCATATTCAAAGGGTCCAGGAAGTTTTGAGAGTGTGAGAGAGTGTCATATGTGGGACTCCCACTGGAAGTGAGGCCATTACAATTTTATCCATAATCCAATAGAAATTGTGTTAAACCTGAATTTAAAATTATATATATATATATATATATATATATATATATTTATTTATTTGTGCAACCGTGTATCCCAGCTATCCCAGCAGACAGCCCTGAGATAATCCATCTCTCCTATTCTTCTACCTCCCATCTTACCTTCTGGTGTTGCCGTGCAGATCAAGTGTGATAATATTTGTGAAGCATTTATCAGAGTGCCTGGTACATAGTAGGTGCTAAAGTTATAAAAGTTTTTTGCCTTCCAGTCAGATGATCCCATTGCTGCCATGTCAACATTTCCAATACGCTCCTATGACCATCTCAGCTTCTGCTCAGAAGCATTTGCCTGCCTATTGTCTGCTGAAAACCACACAGACTCCTTCAAGGCCTTCCGAGCTCTGGCCCCAGTTTCCAGATGTAATTCCCATTAGTTCCCCTGACGTAACTTATGTTCTATGAGTGTAAACTGTTAAACATTCCACATCCTTCCCCATCTTTCCACAGGCTGCTCCCTCCCCTCAGGGCATCCTCCTCCTCCTCTACAGACCTGTGAATCATTAGCCTTCTTCTTTTAACCTTGGATCCAGTTCTTAGATCAAATGCCACTTTTTCTATGAAACTTTCTCATCTAGCACTCATCACATTCTACCATATATTACAATTGTGTATACCTGTTATATTCCATACTATATTGTAAGCTCTTTGAAGGGCTAAAATAAGCCCCCATAGTCCCCCTCTTCCCCATCCTTATCCCCAGTTAATGGTTTCTCCAAATCACCTTATATTAATTTATCTGCACATCGGTCCCACCCTCTCTCTTCCCTAGAATGCAGGCCCCTAAGGGGAGGATACATATTCATCTCTGTATCCCAGGCCTTGCTCAGTCTTGCACATAGTAGGTGCTTATTAGATGGCATCTGGAGCAGTACCTTTAACACGGGAGGCACTCTTGTTGTGGAGTTTAATAAGACAGGGGATTTGCAGTAGCTGCTTTCTCTAATACCAAGGGATAGTAGCTAGAGCTCAAGGTCTTGACTTCTCTCTAGCCCCAGCAGACCTCCAGGAGCAAGAACTAGATTGTAGAACAGGGTTGGAGGGGGGGGGGGTTCAGCAGATGCTTAGGGCTTTCACAAGGAACTTTTGTCCAGCTTTCACTCCACCTTTTACCTTAGCCCTACATCCTCTTCCAGGAAATGAGGTGGGGGATGTTTCCTCCAGCATGAGGCTATGGTAGCCAAAGATCAATTAGCTGGAGGAGTTACATCAGCTCTGCAGCTCTGGACTTAAGGAAGCCATGGTTCTGCCTTCAAGCTCTCCAAGTCTGTGTGGAGCCTGTGCCCTGCTCCTACAACATGCATGTTGTGCTTCAGTCGGTGGAGGCAGCTGTGACTCATCTCCGGGTGTCCCTTTCTACCCTCGGCCGCAGCGTGGCGGGCTTGACCTTAATCGATCAATCGACTAATCAATCGGCCGTGCTTGGCCTTGGAGGCCCGCCATGCCTGGAATGCTCTGGCTTCTCCCTGCCTCCCCGTCTCCTTCGGGACTCTGCTGGAGCCCCGCGTTGGGCCAGAGTCCCCCGCTCGCTGAGCCTTATGTGGGATGACCTTCCTGCCCGGCGTTCTTCCCCCGCAGCTCCTAGAGAAGAGTCCTTTTGTCAGAATTCAGCACAGAGCCAGGATCTTGTTGGAAGGCCATCCCCCTCCTCCTTGGGTCAGGCACTGGGCCAACTTCTGGGATGATAAATGTTAAAAACGAGAGAAACTGAACCCGGCGTCCGAGTCCGGGAGGGCAGACAGGGCGGGCGCCGGGCTCTCAGTGCCTGCGGGATCGGGCTCTGAGGGCAGAGGACGCTGGCGCAGGGAAGGCTCCTGGGAGGAGGTGATGCTTGCGCTCGGTGCCCGGAGGGGGATGCTCTGCAGCGGAGCGCAGGAGGCACGGGACCCGGGGCGGGCGCTCCGGGCGCGGGGCCGGCACAGGAGCGCTCCCCCACACTGGGGAAGAGGTCCCTGAATCGGCGTTCCTTCCGAGGGGCCCGGGGGTCTCGGGAAGGGGCGAGGGAGCGGGGACTGCTCCAGGCCCGGGCCTCCCCTCTTCTCCCGCCCATTCCCCAGGTGCCGCTTCACGTGTGCCATCCTCGGCCCGTAGTCCCCGCCCCCCTTTCCAATCTTCAGCCCCTCGTGGACCCGAGGAGAGACAGGTTTTAGGACCCTGCGGCGGCGCCGCCCGAGCCGACAGCGGCAGCCCGGCCGCCCAGCTCCCCGCTCCCTCTTCAGCAGGTGAATCGGGCTCGGTCGCCCCCTCCCCCTCCTCGGCGGCTATGGCCCCCCGGTGGCCCGCGCCTCCGCCCCCAGGGACCGGCTCCCGGGTCCGGGCTTCCTCCCGGGCCGCGCCCTGCCCCTCGGCCCCCGCCCTCCCTCTCGCCCGCCCCCCCGGGGCTGGGTGCGCAGTGAAATGCGGTTTGGCTTTGCGCGTAAAGGGAACGAGACCAGAAGTTAGGAGATCGCGGAGGGGGGAGCAGCCTCCGCCGCTTCCTGCCGCCCCCACCCCCTCCCCAGCCCCAGCCCTCGAGCCCCGGCCTGGCCGCCGGCAGCCTGACTTCCTCCGCCCCGCCCGCCCGCCGCTGCACTCCGCCGCTCCCGGGGCCGCCTGGACGGGACGCCCGCGGCGCGCAAGGTCCCCGAGCTGCCAGCCGCGGGCACCATGCGCTGAACGCGGGGGTCGCCCAGACGTCCCTCCGCCCGAGCCACTGCCCACGGCGCCCCGCAGGTCTGGAGCCCCCCCCTCCGGGAAAGCTGGATTTCGGAGCGTGGAGGCGTCTGGCGGGCTGGGTGGGCAGCACCATGGGCAACGCGGCGGGCAGCGGGGATCACTCCCCGGCGCCGGCCGCCGCGCCCCACAAGCAGCCTGCAGCCCCGAAGCAGCCGATGCCCGGAGCCGGAGAGCTGGAGGAGAGGTTTAACCGCGTCCTGGTTAGTGCGCCCTGGGGGTCCGGGGGGGCGCCGGGCTCGGGGCCGCCGAGGGGAGGGGGTCTCCAGCCAGAGTGAGTCAGCGTCAATGTCAGTCCCGCCCCTCGCCCCCCCACCCCGCCCCAAACTTTGTTTCCTCTCCTGACTTTTGACTCCCTCGCGCTCCCCACCTGCTTTGCCTGGAGGACCGCAGGATGGGGAGGACCGAATCTCTCCTCCCCCTCCCCCGCCCCCGCCGGGATCCGACCCCGTGTCTGGGAGTCTCCGAGAGCCGCGAGGTGCAGGGGCTCCCCGCCCTTCCGAGCCCAGCCCCGCAGGCAAGCCTCCACACCGAGACCCCCGGCGCCCACTCCAACCTCCGGGGCCGCGTGCTCCGTGATCCTTGTTTGGGATCGGGTAATTGGGCCGGATCCGGAGAAGGGCTCCCCTTTCTCCCCCCCTCCCGGGAGAGGTTGCGCGCCCTTATCTAGGCCAGCCCTGAGGGGATTAAGGCAGGAAGCAGACCCCGTCTCTTCTAGTCACAAGGGGTCCAAACCCACCGGGTCACCGCGGCCCTGAGGGATGGAGGCTGGGACCCAGGAATCCGGCCGAAGGGGGTGGGGAGAGTGGGGAGGGG
The DNA here is from genome assembly GCF_048593235.1 of Sminthopsis crassicaudata. NCBI lineage: Eukaryota > Metazoa > Chordata > Mammalia > Dasyuromorphia > Dasyuridae > Sminthopsis > Sminthopsis crassicaudata. Next base: position 343,454,243 of record NC_133620.1, on the reverse strand, counting down.
CGGAGGGGAGAGACCCCCAAACAGGAGCCCTCTCACTCCTCCTACTGCTCCCCCGCAGCCTGGGCGGGGGGAAGGAGCCGGCTCCTGACCCCAGCCCTGGCTAGTTACGTGACCTTGAGTCTCAGTTTCCCCGTCTGTTACATTTCTCTTATAATTTGTAAGTAAGGGTCAAAGTAATTAAAAGAGGGACGCTGGCCTTGGAGCGCGAGAGCCCAAGTGGAAGGCGGCCTCCTAACCTGGCTGACCTTGCACCAGAGTCGTTTCGTCTCTCGGTCCTCAATTTCCTCTTCTGATCTGTGCAAGGAACGGTGGCTACCGGCGACTTCCCCTCTAGGTCTGTGAGGGCCCTTCCAGGGCTGGCAGGGCTCTCGCAGCTGCTTCTCCCGGCCGCTCTGAGCCACTAGTGATTGCTGGGGACCCGCCCCCGCCTCATGGAAGGGGAGAAGTGGGCTTGCATTTGCCTGTGTCTGGGGGGGGGCAGGTCACCCTCCAGGGACCGGGCCTGGGACGGTCTGCACGTGGACAGCTTCCCAAGAGGGCTCGGAGAGAAGTGGGCTACTTCTGTGAGGTTAGCATGGAAAGGGGCTGGGCAGCAGGCTGTCAGGCTGAGACCACCCAGGTCTAAATTAGGGGTTTCTGGAAGGGGGAGAAGGGAGTCCCGCTTAGCCCAGAGCTCCCAGAGTTAGTTCCGGGAGGCGGCTTAGAGATCATCTCTTCCATTTCTTTTATAGCTTCCCCGTTGTTTCACCCAGTGAATGAGTGCCCGCTATGTACCGGACCGTAACTTTGAAGGTTCTCTCCAGTAATGGTTCTAATCCACCCCTTTCCCCTTCCTCGATTTCCCCTTGCTCACCCCCATTTATCAACAAGTAACAGGGTGGACCATTAAATTTTTCCATTCTGCTCTCCTTGGGGAGTAGGATTTCGGAGCAAAGATAGTCAGAAGCAGGGGAGGACGCGAAGGAGCTGGAGAATAACCCTGCCTTCCTTACAGCCTTGCCAGGCAGGTGGGATTAGGCTGCCTTTTCCTGGGAAGTTAAGTGATTTCTCCGAGGCCACACCCAAGCGCTAAAATCTTACATTTAGAGCCAAGAGTCAGTTGAAATCTTTCAATCTTGGTCAACCCCCACCACTTAAAAAAAAACAAAAAAACTTTTGGTTTTACATCACCTATATTTCCGAATATATACCTCCTCTACCCAGCAACAGTTCTTTGTAAACAAAGTTTAAAAAAGAAAGAGGAAGAAAAGTCATTCAGCAAATACGTCAACTGTGTCTGACATCTGGTACTATATTCCAAATCTACAGCTATCCCCACCCTTACCCCTCACCTCTTTCTTAACTCTTCTCGGGGACCAAGTTTCCACTTTTTCATTAAAAAATAAAGGGCATTGATAACTTTTGTTTTTGCCTGGATTCCCCCCCCCCAGCCTCCCTCTTTCCCCTCCCAGAGAGCCATCCCTTATCAGAAAGAATATTTTTTATTTAAAGAGGACAAAGTGTGTGTGTGTGGGGGGGAAATCAGCAAAACTGCTCAATACGTCGAAGGGAAATGACTTGACCAAGATCACATAATCAGAATAAACTAGCTCTTGAAATCAAGCTCCAGATGCTCTTTGACAACGCCGAACTGGTAATGATGTTTGTTCCCCAGAGCTGGGGGCCACATCACTTTTTAAGAAATAACATTGCTGTATTTTGATTTTGTGTCATCTATATTTCCTTCTGTATTTCTCCCATCATTGCATCCCAGAGAGCTATAAAGTGTGAAGAAAGAAAAAAAGTCCAGAAAAACCAAAAAATGGTTCAAAAAACTCTAAAATTATATCCAGTAACCCAGACCCATAAATGCTCCATGGGAATGTTTGTGATGGAATAAACTGGAAGACTAAGCTTGGAATCAGGAAGACTTGAATTCAAATAGGTTCTTGGGCAATTTTTATCGATATGATCCTGGGCAAGCCATTTAATTTTGTCTCTTTCAAATTTCCTCATCTATAAAAGGGGTTAATAACATTTCTTTTCTTTTTTTTAGTATAGCTTTTTATTTACAAGATATATGCATGGGTAATTTTTCAGCATTGACAAGTGCAAAACCTTTTGTTCCAAGTTTTCCCCTCCTTCCCCCAGATGGCAGATTGACCAATGCATGTTAAATATAATAACATCTATTTTCTAGGATAATTTCTGCCTCTTTCAGTTTCCTTGTCTATAAACATCTACTTTCTAGGGTTGTTACAGTGAGAATCAGATGAGATCATATTTGTAAGGCTCTTAGCACATTGCAGGCGATTAATAAATGCCTACAAAATATCTTCCTTCTCTACCCCCACATTTCATCAAAAGAGATCTTGTGTATTTGGGGCCAAGCTGGACCACAGCATCTAATGCTCATGAGCGATCGATCCCTCTTTTCGTCTTCCTTTTATCCTAAGTCACTGTTGCACTAGCCCCCAAGGATGGAGAGTACATCTTTGGTAGACTTAGTGACTAACTCAGTATGTTAAATTAAATCAAATGCCCTAAATGATGAGGAGCTGTCCCATGGATCTTTCCAAACAATGAATGAATCAGAAATTATTAATGTTTGGTTTTAGCCGGATGCATTAGGATTTTATTGTCCGGATGTGTTTTTTTGATTCTGTTTGTAAAACTCCTTTTAATGGTAAACAGAGCCAATAAGTGGATACACAGATTGACCTGGAAGTGTGAAGCCCTGGATATTTGTAGATGGGTGGCAGCAGTGGATAGAATGTTTGTTATTAAAGAGATTATTTGCCCCTACATATATGTATGTCAATATATATACATATGTGTGTGTATATGCAAATATATGTGTATATATGTACATATATGTGTGTATATACACACACCTGAGGGTCCCCTAATATGGTAGAGGGTAAGATTCAAAGTAGAGTCGTATTATTGATTATAGATACAGAGTTCATTTATTTTAGTCATTTTTCAGTCTTGCCCATTTGGAGTTTCCTTGACAAAGATCCTGGAGTAGTTTTCTGTTTCCTTCTTGAGCTCATTTTACAGATGAGGAAACTGAGCTAGACAAGGTTAGGTGAATTGCCCAGGATCACACAGGTAGTGTGTGTCTGAGAAAGAATAGACAGGGTTTCAGAGGCGTTATTAGTCCAATCCCCTCATTGTACAGTTGAGGAAATCGAGGTACAGCTTTGAGTAAGATTTGCCCAGAATCACATAGCTAAAGGCTGGATGAATGAACCCTCCGGGATTTACTCATGTAATGGAATCTGCCTACTAGAATTTCCCGGTATCATAGAATCTATAGGCCTCCAGACTGTCAGAAGTGGGAGGGACCAGAGATCTTTTCACACTTTCTGTGGATGAGAAAACACAGGGCCCAGAATGAGGAATTGGGTAAGGTCACACAGCAAACTGGTGAAACAGTTATGACTAAGGAGGGTAGGAGTGGGATGGCAGGATGAAGTCAGGACACAGACAGGAAAACTTAGGAGCGTGCATAATAGTACAGAGCCAGTCTGTATAATGCCAGCTCTGTGTTCTTGTGGAGAGAATCCAGACCACACAGTGATTAGACATTCTCCCAGCATTTCTGCTGACCAGTGGGAGGAAGCAGTGGAGGGATGACACACAACTTAGATTTACCTACAGAGTTGGGTCCAAGTGCACTGCGACTGGCACCTGATGCAGGAATGGATGGTGTCTGAATATTTGGTTTAAGATCATTTTTGGAGGGGTTTGGGGAGTAAGGCAGGATAATTTTACTAGAATAAGGAATGGTCCCCTGAATAAGGAAGGGGAAGGGGGTAAATAATTGTACAGGTCCTACCACGTGCTAGGCACACTGTGCTGTTTGTTGTTGTTCAGTCGTGATTAACTCTTCCTGGCCCCAAGGGGGGTTTTCTTGGCAGAGGGAGTGGAGAGGTTTGCCTTCTCCAGCTCATTTTACAGAGGAGGAAACTGAGATAAACAGGGTCAAGGGGCTTGCCCAGCTAGGCTAATAAGTGTCTGAAGTCAAAGTTGAACTCAGGAAGAGCTCTGTTCATTTTACAAGAAATATCACCTCATTTGAAGATCCTCTGTAGCAATTGCTCTGCTGGTACAAAAAGGTCGTAACCCCTGCCCAAACAAGACAGTCTAAACGTGTGTGTGTGTGTGTGTGTGTGTGTGTGTGTGTGTGTGTGTGTGTGTGTAGCCCTAATCTAGGTCTGAATCTGAATCCAGGCCCAAGTTCTGTCAAATCCTTTCTTTATATTACTATATATTGTGATATATAATATTATATAATCTATTTTAATTTTTAATAATCTTTTTAAAAATTTTATTTATAATTTTTTGACAGTATATATGCATGAGTAATTTTTTTTATAACATTGTCCCTTGTATTCATTTTTCCAAATTATCCCCTCCCTCCCTCTACTCCCTCCCCTAGATGACAGGCAATCCCATACATTGGATTTTTAATAATCTTAATAAGACTCATTAACTTCTAAGGCTGGATCTTGGGGCCTAGCTTCCTTTCTATAGAGGGAGTTCAGGGGGGCACCCTTGAAGAAGGGTGACCTGTCGCTTCCCCCCTCCCTCCCTTTCACTCCTCCCTCATCCCCCATCCTAAGGCAAAGCTTCCCAGAGTGACGCTCCCTTCCAGCACACGGCCTGCCTGGAACACCCATGTCCATGGTTGGAATCTTGGTCAGCTCCCGTGCTCTCATTTCTTTCTCATTTTTTCTGACTCCCCTTCCCCTCTCCCCGACACTGGTCGGATTTCTTGAGGCACCACTCCAGCTAAGGCAGCTGAGAATTATCCTTGGGTGCAGTGGAAAGTCCCAAGACCACAATACAAACTCCATGACTAACGACTGTTACCAAGCCTGGCCTATGACATAAGTCCTAACGTTTGACACACACACATCATCTATGCGACCTGGAAAGCCTTCAGTAGCCCAGGCAATTGACTCTCTAAGACATAAGTTACAGAGGCAGCCAGGTGGCTCAGCGGATAGAGCACCAGCCCTGAAGTCAGGAGGACCTGAGTTCAGACACTTAACACTTCCTAGCTGTGTGACCCTGGGCAAGTCACTTAACCCCAGCCCCGGGGGGGAAAATAAAGAATTTACAGAGAAGCTGCTAGTTTCCATTTAGTAGAGAGTTTTTCCCATGCTGGGACATTCCCTACATTAAAATCACTAATTGTACCCCCCTCATGAAGAATGAATTAATCACAAATTAATCAATACTATGTATCTATCCTTCCTGCCTCAGCAGGTTATTGTGAAGACAACTCTGCAAACCTTTTAATATTAGTCTGTTTGAGTTGCTCTAATCATCATCATCATCACTATCATCATGCGGTCCAGAGACACCATCTGCTGCTTTCTTTAGTCACCCATCTTCTGCCCTCCCAAGACCCCCGTCCCTGTGTAGCTATGGAAGTCGTGCCCTCCCACCCTCTCCCTCAGATGAGGGGCCTACCGCCCCTGAAGCTACTTTGTGGGGTGCTGCTGTTTAAAATGTTGGGGGGAGGAAAAGGAGGAACAGATTGCAGTATGGGGTTTCTGGCTGCTGCCTTAGCAACGGCGGTGGGCCCATATTGTTCCAAGAGAATTTGGAGGCTCCCATCTCTCCCTCTCCCCCTCACTCCTACCTGCTGCACCCTCCTCCCAAAAGGCAAAAAGTTGTGGTAGGGAGTCTCCAAGAACTTCCCCCCTCCTCCCCACCCGCAAAGTTCCTCCTTCTACCCTAAAGCTCCGAGCACTCAGAAGAGGTGTTCTCCTGTCCTGGCCATTTCAAAAGCAGTCTGTTTGGCCACAGCAAATCACTTCCCCTCTGTCAGCTTCCTCCTTCATGATGGGAGAAGCTTGAGACGTAAGTGGAAAGGACGGGCGAAAAACTGAAACAAAAAATTGAGAGAAAGTTAGAAAATAAAGGAATAGTCAGGGGAGGGAATAAACATTTAAGCACCAAACTCTAGGTTAAGGGCTTCACAGATAGGATTTCATTTGATCTTCACAACAATCCTAGAGAGTAGACGCCATTATGATTCTCACTTTACAGTTGAGGAAACTGAGTCAGACGGAGATTTTTAAATGATCTTTCCAGGTTCACACAGGTAATAATTGAGTTAAAATGTGAATTCTGGTCTTCTGGGCTCCATGGCTACTCCTTTCTCCAGTTCATCATCTAACTTGCAAGAGAGGGAACCTTGCTTGCAGAGGAAGGGAGGGGACACTATAAATGTGTGATATTGTATATACTGTCAGACACAGTTGATGTTTTGGTATTGGTAAACCAATTTTACCCCTTTTCATTTAAATTCTGTAACAAGGACCAGTGTGCTGTGTTAGGATGGATATGGAAATAAAAGTGGTGTTAAAAACAAAAGATCAATAAAAAAATTTATATATATATATATATATATATATATATATATATATATATATATATATATATATATATATATATATATATTCTAATAAAATATATTTTTAAGTGAGAGGAATGAAATAGATGGGTTTTTGAGGCCCCTTCTGGTTCTCATGCTTTGTGGTTACTTCTTAGGAAGAGGAGGGCCTTCAGGGAAGGAGGGAGAAGTTGTTTATAAGTTTGTGTTCTCAGCTGTTGAACCTGGGTTCTGGAACTCAGTGTGGGGTGGGGAGAATTCCAGCAGCCATAGAGCTGGAATCAGAGCACTCTGGCTCTGATTCCCAAAGGGAATTTTGCTGATTCTATGTAGCTTTCTGGACCTTTTGCTCTCTCTAGATGTAGTCCATGCAAACTAGGCCGGTATTAACCTCATAGCATGTTAGGGATGGACCCAATCAGTGTGGAGTGAGAAGAGTAGGGGTCCGCAGAGGCACCCTTTGGAGGGTGGGGTGGGAACACATGGTACATAATGGAGAATTCAGGCTTTGATATTTACTAGCTGTTTGGCCCTGTCAAGTCCCTTCATTAAACCCCAATTTCCTCATTTATTAAATGAAGATACTACTATTAATAACTTCTAAGGCCCCTTCCTTTTTTAAAATAGCATTTTATTTTCCAAATACATGTGAAAATAGTTTTCAATATTTATTTTTGTAAAACTTTGTGTTCTAAATTTTTTTCCCTCTTTCTTATCTCTCCCTTCCCAAGACAGCATGCAATCTGATAATAGGGTAAATATCTGTGATCCTTTTAAACATATTTCCATATTTTTTTTTTTTTTTTTTTGGTGAGGCAAGTGGAGTTAAGTGACCTGCCCAGGGTCACACAGCTAGGAAGCGTTAAGTGTCTGAGACCAGATTTGAACTCGGGTCCTCCTGAATTCAGAGCTGGTGCTCTATTCACTATACCAACTAGATGTTCCATATTTGCCATATTGTTCAAGAAAAATCAAACCAAAAGGAAAAACAAGAGAAAAAAAAAACAAAGAAAAAAGGTAAAAATACTGTTTTTATCCACATTCAGTCTCCATAGTTCTCTTTGGATGTGATTGGCATTTTCCATCACAAATCTATTGTAATTCTAAGACCCCTTCTAGGTCTAATTATAATACTCTGACCTGCCAGGGCAATGGAGGTGAGAGCATCTGTCTGTCAATAGAGCATTTTAATTATGCCTTGCTGTTTTTTTTTTTTTTAAACATTCTTTACCTCATTATTACCATCCCCTCATAAAATAGTCATATCATTAATTTATTAATTATGGTCATTAATTATAATGATTAATCATCACAAACTCAGAATATTATGAGTTATTAACAGCATGTACTATTAATTATTAATAAGCCATGAAATGATAATAGCTAGTATTTGTGTAGCGCTTTAAGGTTTGAAAAGTGCTCTACAAATATTCTCTCCCTGTAACAAATAAGTACAGTCAAGCACAATAAGTGAATCCATTAGATGTGACTGCAAATGCATGCTTCATTCTGCATCTGTATATAGTCCATCACCTCTCTTCTGGGAGGTGGAAAGCGTGGTTCATCATTAGTCATCTGGAATCATGACTGGTGATTACATTAGTCAGAATTCTGAAATTTTAAAATTGTTTTTTCTTAACATATGGTAGTCATTGTGTGCCTTGTTCTCTTGGTTCTTTTCACTTCGCTCTGGATCAGTTTGTATAAATCTTCCTAGGTTTCCCTGAATACTGTTCACGTTGGACATAATATTCCATTCAGTTTGCATTTATATATATATAATATAATTGTCCAGTCATTCTTCAGTTGATGGGCACCCACTTTTTCCGATTTCTTATCTACAATAGAAAACCCTACTCTAATTATCTTTGTACTGATGGGTCCTATTCTGTATTAAATCCAGCTTTAAAATATTTTAAAACATTTTAAAAATACTTTAATAATTTTAAAATAACATATTTAAATATTTTCTCCAGTTACATATAAAGACAATTTTTAACTTTCAATTTTTATAATTTTGATTTCTAAATTGGTGAGCCCAACGGTTGCTTCATTCTGTACGCTAAGCTTCAAGCAAAGAGCATGACTTTGTGGCCTTTGTTTTCATCTTGCCTGTGGATTTTGCTTGCATCATCCCCATGCCAGGAATGGACCTTTTCCCCTCCCCCTCTTTCAGATTTGAAGCTCTTTGGAAATTAAGACCCATCTCAAAGTTCTGCTTCCTCCAGGAAGTCCTTTGTCATACCCCAGGTTAAAAGGGTCTCTCCCCAAAGCAGGTGCTTTACTCGTGCCCAGAGCCAGAGCCTCTCTGAGGGGGCAAAGGGATGGAGGGAGCCCATGTGGTTCATCTAGCGGCCCCTGCCAAGAAGGGGTCCTCCAGGGGAGCAATTACAATAATTACAATAAATTATTTTCAACATATATACATGATAGTTTTCAACATTCACCCTTAGAAAATCTTGTGTTCCAAATTTTTTCCTCTTTCCCCGTCCCCTCCCCTAGATGGCAAGTAATTTAATCTATGGTAAACATGTGTAATTCTTTGTTTTAAACATATTTCCACAAATATCCTGCTGCACAAGAAAAATCAGATCAAAAAAGGAAAAAATGAGAAAGAAAACCAAACGCAAGCAAACTAATGTACCAGCTCTTTGATCCTAGGCAAACCATTTTAATTCTTGTATGGCCGGTTCCTAGTACCACAAAAGGAGGCTTTGGACTCAATAACCTATGAGGCTCTTCCCGCTCTCAGTCCGTGGCCTGGCAGGACCGGTGCCCTCCGCCTCTGAGGGGACGAGTGCTCCCTGACAATGTATGTAGTCGCTGTGACTCCTTGTGGGTTATTAGCAGCAATAAACCACGAATGATCATAGCCAGCATTTATACAAATCGCCCCCCACAGGAAGGCCCCTGCCCCCCAGAGTCTCTCCCTTTGGCGTTTGCTCCCGGGGCTTCGCAGTTTCACACAAGGGAGACCCTGGCGTGCTCCTCTGAGGTCCACTCTGGGCCGGTGTGCAGAGGGGAGCCCCGCTCGGCGCCGGCTGTGCTCCCGTAGGGTGTGTCTGGGCGCCCTGTAAGGACAGGAACCGGGGAGCGGCCTGCTAGTGAGGCGGCCCAACGCTCCGGCAGGTCCCGTCCGGTCTTGTGCCGCCGTTCCAGTGTGGGGAGAACTGTTCCCAGAGGGGAAACTCGGGGTCCCCTAGTCAGACCCCCAAAGAGGGGAGGGAGGTTTGTCTGTCCCAGCGCAGGACATACAGCCTCAGGCGGACCCAAGTTCAAATTCAGGAGCAAATCCCTGTCATCTGATAACAGAAAAGTCTTTTTTCACTCTCCTTGGCTGTGAAATAGGGAATAAAAGTAATTGTTGTTACGGAGAGCAGATAAGTTAAGGGGCTCTGCAGGTTGCACACTCTGTATAACAGTTGGGGTTATCACGAATACGTTTTCGGGGAGACCAGAGCCCCGCCACTGGAGACCTGGAGAGGATTCCTAGTCTTGGAGAGAGAGGGGAGGGCGGCAGGGCCCAGGGGTCACAGGATTTCCCAGGGGAGCTCTGCTGGCCTCGGCCAGGCTGGGGAGGGACACCCAGTGGAGCCAGCCCTGGTGAAGAGCGTGTCAGCAGGAAACCGCGAGAGGGAGGGGGCCGGGCCCCACGCCGGAGGCATCCCACTTTGGAAGGGTGGGGTAACTGTGCTAACGGCTGTGTGTCTGCTGGGGCTGGGGGGCCGCCACTTCCCCCTGAGGAGAGAGCGGGGGGGAGGCTCCCTGATGAATGAGCGCTGGGCGCAGACAACAACAGGAAGCTTGGGGAGATGGGTGGTGGGGCAGCAGGAAATTGTGCAGGCTGTTCCCGGTCCCCGGGGTGGCGGGCCTCGGCTCTTGTCCTGGGGGCCTGGGAGGGACCCCTTGTGTGAGGAGGAGGGTCTGCCCCCCGCCCCTTCCCTTCCATCCCCACGCTCCCTCGGATTCTGCCATCAGCTCCTGCTTGTGCTCAGCCTCCCTGGCTGGAGAGTGCCAGCATGGGCGTGGGCAGCTCCATGTGCCTCGGCTCGGATTAGGGCCTGCTCTTCCTTGGCACGTGGTCATCAATTCCCTTTAGAAGGAGCCCCAACCTTTTGAAATGTCTGCTTTCCCAACACTTCTCCCCTTGTCCCGTGCCCTGCTACAAGTGTCTAAAAGCACCATACTTTATTTTTAAAACATGCTTTTATTGATACCTTTTATTTTTATATCATCTCAACTTCCCTTGTCCCAGAGGGCTGGCCATATAACAAATATTTTTTTTTTTTTTAAGGAAAAAAAGAGGAAGAAGAAAAAAAAATCAGCCAAACCCAACCAGTATATTTTTAAAAATTAAAGTGATTCATATTTTTTAGAAATTGAGAGGAACAACCAGGTAACTAGTGGGAGGACCTAATCTATAAGATGCAGTTAAGATGTGTTTACAGGCAGCCAGTCAGCGCGGAGACAGAGTGGGCCTGGAGTCAGGGAGGCCTCCGACACTTCCTAGCTGTGAGACCCTGGGCAGTCACCCAACCCTGTGCCTCAGTTTCCTCATCTGTAACATGCGCTGGAGAAGGGAATGGGAAACCACTCCAGTACCTCAGCTGATGAAACCTGCTTCACTTCTGGATTCCCTTCCCATCCCTAACAAGTGGCCCGAGCCTACATTTCCTAGGCACTGAAGACCCCTGATGGGCCCCAGTTTGCCTGGGGAAATAAGATGTGTCCCTGGGCACTCCCCCAACCTTGGGCCAACAATATTAAGTACTTACTATGTGCCAAGCACGTGCTCAGCAACGGGGATACAAGGCAAGATTTACCCCCAAAGAGTCCCTTCTTTCAAGTAAGTCACATCCTAATAAGACCCAGAGTTCACTCTAGGAACCCTCAGTTCTAACCCCTAACAATTTTTTCAAGAGGGTTTTAATGAATTTCTTTTTTTAAAAATGTTTTTGTGCACATTCAGGACAGATAGGTTCTTTCCCCTTTTTTCTGATCTCTTTGGGATGCAGACCCCGTAGAGACACTATCTACAACTTGTCTTTCAATTTTGTATTTTATTTTTAAGTATCTGGTGAGTTCGGCATGGAGCTCTCAAAGCTGTGCTGCTTGGCTGTACTTCTGGCTCTCTTTGCCCTTGCAGTCGCCTGCTCCACACTCAGTCCCACGCTCTTGGTTCTGAGTCTCTGGGCCGTACTAAAGAGCTTGTCTCATTGACAGCCTTTCACATACGCGAAGAGAGCTCTCATGTCCCGCCTTCCCCCAAATCTTCTCTTTTCCAGATTAAACATTCCCCTTCCTTTCAACGGATCTTTTTTTTTTTTTTTTAATTAAAGTTTTTTATTTATAAAACATATGCACGGATCATTTTTCAACATTGACCCTTGTAAAATCTTGTGTACCAGATTTTCCCCTCACCCATGGCAAGTAATCTAGTATATGTTAAACACGGTAAAGTTTGATGCTACTGATTAAAAATTAAATCCTACCATCAGGTGCTTTCCCCGCCTTTTCCTCATCCCAAAGGGATGGCCCTGGAAGGGGGGGGGGGAGGGGTCACACCCCTTCCCTTCCCTTTCCTCCAGGGAGGTCTCCTCCCGTGACAGCCATTTTCCACTTGTGGTCTCCACTTCTTAGAACACACTCATCTCCCTGGCTGTGCCCGGCCCCCTCCCCCTCTAGTGGACAACTGTTCATTCTATTCCCTGCCCAGGAAGTGGGGCCTGCCGCTCCGGCTCAGCCCCAAGGCGCACCTGTCCCCGGCGTTCAGAAGCTTGAGGGCGGGGAGGGGGTAGCGGGCAGGGGACGGTGCCAGCCGGGCATGGGTGCCCTTCTCCCCATCCCCCAGCGGGTTGGCCGCTGCCCTTACGCCGCGCCGTCTCCGGCTCAGTCAGGACGGAGGCGGCCCCTTCCCTGTGAGATGCCCCATTGTAGCGATGGGCACACCAGGACAGCAGCTGCTAATTAGCACTTGGCTCCATTAGAGTTATTTCTGATGCCGGGGCCTAAATTTAGCCTGGCTGGCAGGCTGTGTGGGTATGTCTCCCCCACCGCCGCGCCTGGAGGTCCTACCTGAGCTCTCCCCGATTTCCCCCTTGGGACGGTGGTGATGCTGGGAGAAACCCACTGAACACCTCCCCGCATCCATTGTACACAAATGGCGGCTTCCTGGGCTACTGGGCAGAGTATTGGCTCTGGAGTCAAAAGTCCTGGGTTCGAAACCTGATCTGCAAGTGCTTGTTTCTGTACCCTTCTACCCTTACAAATGAACAATTGGACCAGTGATCTCTGATCCACTCTCCAGCTCTGAATTGGGCATGATCTCTGTTGACTCCTGGGAAGCCCCCCAGATACTGTGTATCTCTCCCTACCTTCCTGTTCCTCCCAAAAAGTCATAGTCTCTTTCTTTCTTTCTCTTTCTTTCTTTCTTTCTTTCTTTCTTTCTTTCTTTCTTTCTTTCTTTCTTTCTTTCTTTCTTTCTTTCTTTCTTTCTTTCTTTCTTTCTTTCTTTCTTTCTTTCTTTCTTTCTTTCTTTCTTTCTTTCTTTCTTTCTTTCTTTCTTTCTTTCTTTCTTTCTTTCTTTCTTTCTTTCTTTCTTTCTTTCTTTCTTTCTTTCTTTCTTTCTTTCTTTCTTTCTTTCTTTCTTTCTTTCTTTCTTTCTTTCTTTCTTCTTTCTTTCTTTCTTTCTTTCTTTCTTTCTTTCTTTCTTTCTTTCTTTCTTTCTTTCTTTCTTTCTTTCTTTCTTTCTTTCTTTCTTTCTTTCTTTCTCTCTCTGTCTCTCTCTCTGTCTCTCTCTGTCTCTCTCTCTCTCTCTCTCTGTCTCTCTGTCTCTCTGTCTCTCTCTCTCTCTGTCTCTCTCTGTCTCTGACTCTGTCTCTGTCTCTCTCTCTCTCTGTCTCTCTCTGTCTCTCTCTCTCTCTGTCTCTGTCTCTCTCTCTCTCTTTCTCTCTCTCTGTCTCTCTCTCTCTCTCTTTCTTTTTTTTTAAGCTTTTTATTTTCAAAACATACACATGGATAATTTTTCAGCATTGACCCTTGCAAAACCTTGTGTTCCAAATTATCCCCTCCTTCCCCCCAGCCCCTCCCCATAGATGGCAGGCAGTCCAAAACGTGTTAAATATGTTAAAATATATGTTAAATCCGACCTATGTATACATGAAATATGAGATATTCTGCAGTAGCCTTCCAGGCGGGTGAACTGTTGGCTCAGGACGTCTCCACCCCTTAGGAGACCGATCCCTGGCTCGGAACCCCCCAAACAAGGGGCAGATACTGGTCCTCGGCCAAACTCCTGGGGGGCAGAGAGCACCGTGCCCCACGGCCACTCGGCCATTCCTCCTGGGGTTGCAGGGTGAGCCACCAGAGGAGACACAAGTCGTTTCCGGTTTCATCACTGGGGGAGAGGGAAGATGTTCCCCCTCTGTCTTCCCCAACCTGGCTCTGGTCTGTCTGTGGGGAACAGGCCACCGGCTGGCACATTACCACATTTCCTGTGGGGGTGGGCCCAGGGGGAACGGTTAGAAAATGGTGGCTCAAGGCATCATTTCCTGTTATCAGGAGGACAGTCCCCCAGGCAGTGATTTGGGGAGAAGGCCAGACGCCCTCCAACATTCAGAGGTGCCCAGGGCCACGCTGCAGTTATGGGTCTTCCCCAAGGGGCCGCTTGAGGAGAGAGGCTCCTTGGGACGCTGTGGCCCAAACCTTCCCCTGTGAAGAGCGGACACACGTGGCAAAAAGGGGGTCTATGGATGGCTTTCAGTGTGCCCATCAACTTGAATGGGCAAAAAAAACACTTTTATTTTCATTTATTTAGAATTTGACATTTATTGAGCATTTCCTTCAATTATTTAAAAACATTTAAAAACATTCTTCACCGGGACTATCAGAGGGGTCTACGGAAGAGAAAAACTTCCTGGGTTGTAAGGGGGTCGGGCACTTGTGAAAACTCTGGAATTTTGGAGAGTGGGAATCCGCATGGGGCCTCTCAGTTGGGGAGCATGGGTGTCCGGGGGCACATCCCAGAACACCAGGGCGCGTGAGAGCTCCGGACGTGCACATGAGGACGCCTTGGGGGGTCCGAGAGAATTACTGGGTGGGAGCGTTTGGCCAACAATGACAGTAACCAGCCATCATGCAAAACTCTAAAGGTTTGCCGGCCAGTGGACATTTAATCCTGCAGGAAGCGGGGACCGTTAGTATTAACCCCTGCTCCAGTTTCACAGATGAGGGTCCTGCAGGGAGCGTCCTGCCCTGTCCTAAGTAAGGAGGTGCGCATGGCGTGTGGGTGTGAGCAGAGGGAGCATCTGTGTGTGAGTGGGTTGTGAGGGACTGTGTAAGTGAAGGGGATGCGTATGTGTGCGGGAAGGGATTGAGGGGGGGGAAGTGAAGGGGACTTCATGCACATGACCAAAGGGAGACGGGGCACTGGGTGGGGGAAGAGAGACAGGTGGGGATGTCAGATGGGGGTTAAGTTTCTGTTTGGCCTCTGAGACGGAATGAGCCCGTCCCCCGAGCTTTGGGTGGTCCTTATAGCACCCGGCTAGTTCGGCCCCCCGGGACGAGGCCCCTGTGCTTAGGAGCGTGACTCGCGCTCGCAGGTTTGTCCCCCCGAGGGTCGGCACGGAAGGTGCATGAGAGAGAGAGCGCCTCATCTTTCCCCCCTAAGACTCAGATTTCCAAGGGCAGCATCACCCAGGGAATTCCCAGGTAGGGACTAGGGGTTGAGCCCAGGAGGCTGAAAGCCCCGGCTCTGTCACTTGGCTTATTTCCTGTGGCGTGTTTCGTTTCCAAAATCCCCTTCCCACACCAGGAACCATGGCTCACCTTTCTCAGCTCCCCAGACTTGAGCTACTCCCATTTTCCACGCAAAATGGCGACTCTGGGCCCCTGAGGGGCCCCGAAAGGCCTACAGCGGCGCTGGGTTTGAGGGATGGAGAGGAGGCCCTCCCCGGAGAAGTTTGCTGGGGGAGTGATACTCGGGAGGGTTTGGGCACGAGCGTGTTTAGGCGGCCCAGGGCAGGCCCCGGCCCCTGCACATGGCTAGTTCTCACACCAGGTCAGGGGGAAAGTAGGCCGTACCTGAGTCAGGGATGGAGAAGCTGGGGCGGTAAGGGTTAAAGAACAAGCCCCACCTCCCCTTTCACCCGAGGCTCTGTTGCTGTGGGACCCTCCATCGCAGGTGGGGGGGTCTTTGCCCATCTTCCCCTGGCTCGTTCCCCTCCCCAGACCCTAATACTTGTTACCGGTTTGTCTCTGTGCCCCGCAGAACTGTATGAACCTGCCTCCGGACAAGATACAGCTCCTGAGCCAGTATGGACAGCGAGAAGAAGTGGGAGCTGATCTGTGACCAGGTAGGAGCAAAGAGGGACGCGGGGGCGAGGAGGAGGGAGTGGGCCGTGGGAGGGGCGGCGCAGGAAGCTCTAACAGTCCTTCAGCGGCACGGCTGGTGGAGGAAGCAGTTATGACCTAGATTTAGAGCCCGGAGCGGAGTGACTTATGCAGATCTTAGGAACCCCCCCACTCTCCCCCATGAGACTAGAGCCCCAATTTAGTCACTAACTGATAAAGAGCATTCCGCCTGAGGAGCCCAGGCCTGCCCTGAGAGCAGAAAGAAGCGCTGCGCCAGGATTCTGGTGGCTGTGTTCTCCTTGAAGAGGGCACCTTCTGCAAGGACGCAGAACGCGTCGCGGCAGCCCATTCCCAGCCTCCAGGGCCCCCCGGCGGCGTTAGGCAGCTCCACGCAAGCCTTCTCTCGGCACGGGCCTGGGGCGGCACGGGCCGCAACGCGTCGGGCCTCCTCAGGCCCAGTTTCTTTATTTGTAAAACGTGGGTAAGAATGCTTCCCATTGCACAAGAGAGGCTTTTATTTTATTTGGGGGAGAATGCTGTGCACTAATTAAACCACAAAAGGGGAAATTATTATTATTTTTTTTTTTTTTGAGGCTGGGGTTAAGTGACCTGCCAGGGTCACACAGCTGGGAAAGTGTGAAGTGTCTGGGACTCCTGACGTCAGGGCTGGTGCTCTCCACTGCGCCCCCAGCGGCCCTAAAAAGGACTACTATTAAGAAAAGAACTGTTGCAATATTTTTGCACGCGAGGGCCATTCCCCTCTTTCTTGAATCTCTCTGCGGTTTTATACCTTATAGTTATAGGAGTTATTTACACACACACACAGAGTTATACGAGGTTATACACCTCACATGGTATTACTCTATCAGAATATGTGCTTCAGAGAGTGTAAGTGATGATGGCTAGCATTTGTAGAGCCCTTTAAAGATGGAAGAGAACCATTTTATCTTTGCGGCCATCCTGGGAAGTAGGTGCTGATGTCCCCGTTTTGCAGATGGGGAAACCGAGGCCCTTTCCGGTGTTGGCTACTTCCCGGATGCCCTTGCCCTCGCTCTGCCCCTGTCCGTGCCCATCAGCTCTGCTGTTTGGCAGCCACTCAGGAGGGAGGGGCGGGCAAGGCCTCTGCAGGCCGGGATGGAGAGACATAAAGGAGCCTCCCCTCCAGGAAGCGGCTGGGGGAGGAAGGCTGAGCAAGGAAAGCTCCCCCGGGACCCAGGGTTGGGTCCTGGCTCTCCTGCTAATGGGATGGTGGAGCTGCTTGCTGAGAATCTCCGTGGGGGGTGGGGGGTTAGCAAGGGCCTAAGCTGGGAACCGAGGGCCTGGTCCACAGATGGGGGCACTGCAGAGGCTGGCATCAAAGGGGGCCTGGGCAAGGGCCAGCCCTGTTAGAAAGAATAGGTTCTGCTGGTCCCCATGACTCGGGAATGTGCTTGAGCTCGAGGAGTGCGTCCCCAGCAGGGCCCGCAGCAGCTAGTGAGTGTGTGAGGGGGGTGGTGCTCTCTGCCTACCCAGACCTCCGCAGCTGCCGTTCCTGGGCTGGGCAGATGGCTCGAGGGGCGGAAGGCACTGGGAAGGAGCGGGGCCCAGGAGCGCCAGCCTTACGGATGCACCGTCCCGACCGGGGGAAGGTGGGCGAGGGGGGGCTGCAGAACTTGCCCCCTGGCCCCGAGCCCTGCCCCTTGGGCAGAGGAGGAGCCTGGTATCTGGGCCCATGCCCGAGGGGGCCGCGTGGGGGAAGCTTGAGGGAGCCATCTAGTGGTGTTTCCCCGTCACTGCAAGGCAAGGCCTTTAGGGCCGTCCTGGGGAGAGGATTGTGGTGGCAGGTTGAGGGTGAGGTGTGCTGGGGGCTCTTGAACTTCCCTTTCAGCTAAACAGCGCCCTCTCCCTCCACGCACACGCATGTCTGGGGGGTTTACACACATACACGCTACATCTATCTGAGTTTAATATGAAGGGGGTGGGGGTCGGGGCCGGGGAAAGCCTTTCCCCACAGTCACCAAAGGAAGCATCATCCCCACGGTTGTTCCCTTTAACAGATGAGAGCCCGGGGTCCAGAACCAGCATTCCCCTGGCCCTCTATAAGTCCCCTTCAGCCTCCTTAACTCTCGGGAGGGGCAGCTAAGTGCTAGCAAAGGGCCGGGAGGGGGAGGGGGCGCAGGGGGAGCTCAGATCCGGCCGGCTCTGACCCCTGTTTGCCTCAGTTTCCCAATCTGTAAAATAAACTGAGAAGGGAAGGCGAAGCCCCTCTAATCTCTTTGGGGCCACGAAGAGTCAGACACGACCGAGGAGCTACTGAACAACATGAAAGTAGCCCCTTGATCCTTACAGCAGTTCTGGAGATGGAGGCTACTGTTACTCCCATTTACAGATGGAATGAAGCCGTGCCCAGGGGCACACGTGTCTGAGGCAGGACGCGAAGGCGCTGTTCTGGGCCCCGAGCCGGCGCTCCACGTGGTCTGTTACCCGAGTTTTACTTGGAGCTTTCAGGGTCCGTGTGGTCATCCAGACGGGGAAACTGAGGCCCCAGCGCCACACAGATAGTAAATGACGACGTTGGCCTTGGAGTCCATTTCCTTTCTGCCGGATCCTCTGTTTTTGTTTCTTCTACTTTTCTTTGGCAAATCATTTAGCTTTTCTGGCTTTCCATTTCCTCATCTGTGAAATGAGGAGTTTGGCTGGAGGGATCGCTGAGGTTCCTTTTAGCTCTTCTTTCTTCCCTCCAACAACTTTGCTCAGCTCTCCCCATCTGTGCCTGGGGCCTCCAGGAGGCGTCCGCGTGCCGTAGCAGATGTATAGCCGGCTACGGAAGCACTCAAGACTCTCCCCCTTTCCTTTTCCCCACCTCCCAGGAGCGGTTTCAAGTCAAGAACCCCCCAGCTGCCTATATCCAAAAGCTTAAGAGCTACCTGGAGACAGGTGGATGTCAGCAGAAAGGTGACAGCTGATTGGATGACAAACCTGGGGTATCTTCCTCATCTATATATTGGATCTTGCTTCTCTCTCGACCG